>NC_140934.1:17808019-17990519 GCF_014529385.1 Adiantum capillus-veneris
GACATTGTAAATTGTGAGTTGATTGAACATATGTGGTGATGTTTGTTGCATACGCTCTTCTTAAAGAAGCTTCCATTTAGCAATCTATTCTTTGGATTTGTCTTGAGCGTCCTTGACCACTCTGACCTTTTTAGTCCTTGCTTTTTGCCTATTTTTGGATGGATCTTTGCAACAATTTCCTGAGTTATGAGATAAATGATACTTATTTAACATGCATCCATTGATCCACTTAGGAGTCTCTTCTCCCTCTAACATAGCATGTTTTATGGTCCCACTTGGTGATATGGCTTTGATTGCACAGGGACCCATTAGTATACACCAAGACATAATCTCCAGTCTTGAACTCTTTTGAGTCACATGCTTGTCAAAGAACTCCTTTTATCATCTTTTTTTGAGCTACCAGTGTTTTAAGGCGTTATTCGTTTACTTGCTTGAGTCTGCTTTTTGTGTGGCTTTTTACTTCCATCCATTTTAACGTCCATGGGGTAATACGTCCATTTTTGTGTGGATTTTGCTTCCATCCATTTTAAAGTCCATGGGGTAATATGTCCAACAAAATCAATTCCCATTTAGCAAATTCCATTGGCCCCATCATCCTTTTTAATTGGTACTTTGAAGCGTTGGCACCGGTCACATCATTTCATATATATATTATGACGTCTTGGGAATTTATTGGCTAGTAAATAGTATCTTAACTTTATAACCGCATTGATCATACCTAATGTCTCTTTTGATTGTGGTTTATTTTTTCTCTACACTGTTTAGCCGTCCACTATCATAACAAATAGGAAAACCTAGCTTACCTTGACCAAGTTGAGCTAAGATATATCCTATGGCAAATGTCACTGCATCAATATGCGCATGAATTTTTTTCGTCCAAATATGTGTTTTAGGACTAGTGCAAAGACCAATCCATCCTTCAACTTATCGAAATATTTTTCACACTCCTCCATCCAGATAAAAATTGTGATGAGAACATAAAGAGGCTTGGCAATCACGGCATACATGTAGATAAATCTTTGGTAGTATCCACATGTCTTGTAATTACGGCTCTCAACTTATGCACAGTGGCTCTCTTAAAGTGTATGCATGTAGCCATAAAGATTATGAAGAGGCAATCATAGCGTACATGTAGATAAATCTTTCATAGTATTTACATGTCTCGTAATTACGGATCTTAACTTATTCACACCAGCTCTCTCAAAGTGTATGAATGTAGTTGTATAGACTATAGAATTAGCCAAACATGTGCATCTCTACTAGAGCTTGTTTTCATATGCTACATGTATTTTTCAATGACTTGCATAGCTCCACCATGCAGCCACCACGTCTTTGGATTCGCACATTTATGTCTAGCATCCATAGTGACCGGATCCACATGTCCTGGCATAACTATATCATTCTCTAGCATGAGCATATCAAAGACCTCCATATCAGTCATCTCCGTCGTTAGAGATGTTCACTCAAAATGTTGTGAGTCACTACATAGTCTAGCTCTATCCCTTTATTCATAGACATGTTGTGCACAATATCCTAGAGCTCATATGAGAAAGAGATGTCTCATGTCTCGCTCTCTCCATGTCTATAATGTAGCAAATACAATTCCATTTCTTACATCAAATACGTGCAATGGGTAAACCAAGCCACTCCTAGCACCTCTCACAATCACTAGCAAACCCCAATGCATTTGAAAAGACTCCTCTCCAATTAGTACATGTTATCCATTGACTCTCAATTGTCTCACTAAGATTAAACTTTGTTTCATCTCAAGAACATAACACACATGATGAAGCATATAAGATGCACCATTAGGCGATGACAAACAAACATCTCTTGTAATTGCACTCTCATATGTTGAACCATGAGCAAGATATATACAACCAAGTCTCCCACTTTGTCTCGCTAAGATTAAACTTTGTTTCATCTCAGGAACATAACACACATGATGAAGCATATAAGATGCACCACTGGGCAATGACAAACAAACATCTCTTGTAATTGCAATCGCATATGTTGAACCATGAGCAAGATATATATGACCAAGTCTCCCACTAGAGAAGCTACTAAACCATTCACGACATGGCATGACATGGAACATAGCATCATCATCTGGTAACCAACACAAAGAAAGTGTGACATCCATAGACATATATGCAAGTGTTAATGTTATAGAATCTCAAGTGACTAGCCCAATGTGATGCAAATATTTATTTTGGCTTTAGGTATCTATTTTAGTTACTTGTCAAAGTCTTGGAAGGGCAATTTACTGAGGGGGGTAATTAAGGGCCCCCAGGCTAGTATATAAGTAACACCTTGCTCCCATTGTAAATCACTAATTCATTGCCTAGTAGGTTGGTTCAACTCTCTCTCTCTCTCTCTCTCTCTCTCTCTCTCTCTCTCTCTCTCTCTCATATTCTTCCCATTTCTCTATGCTTTTGCAACGTCAACTTGACATGGTAGCAGAGCCGTTGGCTTGTGGATTGTAAAGGAGAGCATGGCGTGGAGGAGAGGAAGGTGTCCATTGTAGCGTTTTTGGCTCCATAAAAAAGAAATCTCTTGGTTGTGTTTTGGTAGAATTTTGATGCATAGTTGGCGATGGGAGCACCATCGGCACCTTGTCTCACTGGCGTTTTGAGGTGCAGGTGGAGAAGAAGGGCTTCACCGCTAGTATGACCATTGTGTTTTGAGATGTAGATGCTCTTTAAGAGACATCAATTGGCCATGCGTTCTGAAATGCAGTTGCAAGATAGCTAGTAGAAGGGGAGACCTCCATGGGAACATCAAACGTGCATCGTTTTGAAATGTTATTAGATGGGGGCTTCATCGACAGTTTTTTCCACGCGTTTAGGTTCTTAAGATGCCCTAATGTACAACATTTTTAAACGCATGGCATGGACAAGTCACAAAGGTGAAGGTAAGGACGAAGCCCTAAAATGTTCTTGCAAAGCCTCGACACATTAATGTCTGCAAAAAGGAAGACCTGACACCAACATTTGGCTATGGATAGTTCTTTGGCTAGCACCCAGCTAGCAACATATGCACGGATGAAATTCTCAAGGAAGCCGTCAATATTTTGGGCTCGAGATTATGAAGCCAAAGGTAAATGCACGAGCTCGCTAGATAATGGAGGCAAAGGCAAGCTTGACAAGGATGGTAAGGCGAGTACTCACTTAGATGTTGCGGTATCTAGAGGTTCAAGGTACATGTGAGAAGACGCTTTTTTTGCCTCAAGAATATGAAGCCGAAGGCAAAAGTAGGAACTCACTAGATGAAAAATGCAAAAACAAGCTTGAAAGAGATAGCAAGGGTAAAGATTTGATAGAGGAGATTGCCATGGCACGCATGGCAATGAGCACAATGGCCACGACGTCAGATTTCTAGTCAGGTGGCTGCCACAACTAGCTTAAGCCAAGGTGAGGCTAATGAGTGGCAAAGAGGGGCAAACATTGCTCACCACAAATGATTTGGACCCATGTGTCGGAGTTCAAGTTATCGGTGTTTGAACATGTGGGTCAGAGTTCAAGGCACATGCATCTAGAAAGGAGCCAACGTGATGTATAAAAACACAATGGATGTGTGCACTAATCCATTGTTGTTGGTTGGATTTTGGTCAGGAGGTGTTTCAAAGTTCATTGTTTAGGAAAGTTTGGATGTGATGTGTTCATAGTTCACAAATTTGAATTCTTACGCATGGTAGCTTCTTCATCGAATTGTTCTTCCTACATATGTCCACTATGAGCTATAGAGAGGGTGTTAAAGTTATAGCATCTCAAGTGAATAGCCCAATGTGATCACAATATCTATTCTGGCTTTAGGTATTTATTTTACTTATTTGTCAAAGTGCTGGGTATGATAATTTACTGAGGGGGTACTTAAGGGCTTGAGGGATTCACTATTACCTATGAAGGGATGTCAGTTGTTACGAGCAACCCTCCAACCAAAACTCCCCTATATACGGAACCATGCATACTGACCTTACCCCTATCTACGGAGATAATATAACTTACATAAACCCATACATATGGGTTTTTGAGTATTTTGAAATCCCCCCTATCTTATGTATACTAACCATGTTGTGTTGTTGAATGAAAAATAACCAATCCTTGACTAAATTTTTCCAACAAACACACGTCTATACTAGTTAACAAATACATGTCACCTAATATTTAGGTTGAGAGAGAGAGAGAGAGAGAGAGAGAGAGAGAGAGAGAGAGAGAGAGAGAGAGAGAGAGATTTTAAAAACTGGCAAAGTGGTAGTCTCATTAGCAAATCAGAGGTAGAAATGGGCGGACATGAAAATTTGATATGCTCAACCAATTTGAGATTTCTTGCAATGTGGCCAATGGACAGAGGTTGAAGTGCATGGTACAATTTTGTCTCCCAACCAAAACAAGACCCTACTTTCATCCCTATTTTCTCCTCTCTCTATCCTTTTCTCTCTCTCTCTCTCTCTCTCTCTCTCTCTCTCTCTCTCAAATACGCCACTGCAAGCTCTATCATCTACTTGTATTTGCTAAAACACAATTAAAATATGTTGCATTTACTTGTATTTTCTATAACACTTATAAAATTTTCCAAGTTCTTTTTTTAGAAAGTATTAATCTTGTGAGTATTTTGCAATATAAGCAACTTTTCTAGAAAGTTTTGCCTCAGTTTAGCCTAGATCCTGTTCAAAACCTAGAATAGACATTTGATGACATGTGTTGGCAGGAAAATTTCCAAAATACCCTTTGTTTATAAGGTGTTGAACCTTTAGCCCCCCCCCCCCCCCCCCCCCCCCCCCCCCCCCCCCCCCCCCCCGTACATTATAAGCATCCCCAAATTTGCAGGCAGCCCTATTGTATACGCTTATGAGATTTTGAAAAAAAAAAAACCTATTGTGTACTTACGTGCCATCATATGAAAGTTACTAGAGTGAATCCCCTGTGCTTAAGGGTCCCACAGGCTAGTATATAAGCAACACTTTGCCCCCATTTTATATCACTAATTCATTGTCCAATTGGTTGGTTCAATGCTCTCTCTCTCTCTCTCTCTCTCTCTCTCTCTCTCTCTCTCTCTCTCTCTCTCTCTCTCTCTCTCTCGCGTATTCTACCCATTGCTCTACCCTTTCGCATTGTTGACTTTGACAACAAGAGGTCTACTAGAGACAAATGTGACATCACTATAACTGGCACACTCAACGACTACTACTACCCCTCTAACATGTGTCATAGCCATATTTACATCATGCATATGTCTTTGTTTTTGCCTTATACTTTTGAATATGACATCTAATGTGCCCTTTGTGCACGCAATGCTAACATCTCTTACATTGACATGAGTGAGACCATTGTCTCTCACATCGGTCATCACTGTACACTTGGAAACATCACACATATTGTCAAAGTGAATGTCAAAACACCAAATACCGCATATTCATTGAAGTGGGAGATCACTTGACCACTACATCAAGTAAACATGATTATTGCATCAATCTAATGCTCACATATGCGCAATGTAACTCTACAAAATGATGTGCAGTAGCAGTGTCCGAACGATGTACTACAACGGGGTAACCTATGCTATGCCAAGTAGCATTTGCACATAAGAACATTCCAAAAAAGATATGCAAACAATACTAGTGTCACTCCAACTAAGTGAACATAATCCGGGGATAAATAGCTCTCAAAACTATATGCATAAGTAGTGAGAACATGTGATGTTCAATACGCATCCATAGAATACATGCCATCTTGTACATCAGATACCTGCAGTGGGTAGACCAGGCCGGTCTTGGAACCTCTCACAATCACTAGAAAACTCCAATGTATTCAAAAGTTCTAGTACATGACATCCAGTGTCTCATTGAAATCAAGCTCTGTCTCATCTTAGGAGCATAATGCACATGACAAAGCTTATAAGATGCACCACTGGGCAATGACAAACAAACACCTCTTGAACTTGCAATATCATACATTAAACCATCAGCAAGATGCACACAATTAAGTCACACTAGAGAAGCTACTAAGCCATTCACGACACATGGTGTGACATGGAAAGTAGCATTATCATCTAATAATCAATGTGATGAAAGCATGACATCCATAGACATATATGCAAGAGGTATAATAGAGGCAAATGTGATATCACTATCATTGGCATCCTCAACCACTGCAGTTTGTGTAGAATAGTATACTTCTTGTGGTGAGATTAGTAGACTTCTTGATAGTATATTTTTGTATTTTCATCTCCAATGTCCCTTTCAATAGTCCAAACTTCTTACAAAGTTTGCATAAGCTCACCGTACTTCCTTCTTTGTCTTCAATTTGGTCATAATTGGATACTTAAATATGTGCAATTTCTTTGGATTGACCATTGCTTTTGACCTTGACACTTGTTTTGCTCCTCTCTTCACTAATTTAGGAGCATCTTTTTTTACCTCAATGAAATTTCCTGATATTTTTTCATTGGCACAATCATCTGCATACACATACATGAGGAATTGTGTCTTGATTTTGAATCTTGGCATTGGGTTTTCCTTGACAACTCGTTGATCCTACGTCTTTTTTTCTCTTGTAGCGGCTCTGTCTTCCTAGTGTTTGGTTAGGGAAATCATAAATGCTTTCTTCTCTTGACTTCTCCTCAAGTTATCTCTCTCATACACATCTTTTTGTTGACAATCTCTTCTTTAAGTTCTATAAGGGGATCGTAGGATGTTTCCTTAACGTCTTCTTTTGGAGAGACATTTTGTATGGAGACATCATCTTTAATGTGCAAACATTGGACATTTTCCCCTAGGATTTCTATTTCTTTATTGAGATCCTCATATGTTGACTCTTTAGCTATGCTAACCATGAAATCTGGGACAATATCACAACCATCTTCAATGCAAAATCTAGTTGGTGTGACCTCATTGATACACACATCTAGGGTCCATTCTAGAGACTCTCGTCTTGCTCGAGAGACGGTTTTGGGATATAGGCCTTATCTTGTACTGCTTCCCTTGGAGGCACTCCTCTTTCTTCACACTACTACAATTTGATGCAACACACATCCATAGTTCCTCCTTGTTACATAACCATGATGGAACTTCTAAATTTGCATTGGTAGTAGAGTCAAAATATTCAACACGTGTTCTAGATACATCCCTATTATTGCGTGCATAATAAATCTTGCAGTGGTTTCCATATGACACACTACTACAATTTGATGCAAAACACATCCATAGTTCTTTCTTGCATGCTGGAACTTCTAAATTTACATTGATAGTAGAGCCAAAATATTCAACAAGTGTTATAGATACATCCCTATAGCTATCCGCATATTAAACCTTGTAATGGTTTTTTCCATATGATGCAAATAGATTAATCATAACCCCAGTCTTGAACCCTTTGGAGTTGCCTCATAAACGTGCATGTTCCGATAATGATGTCATAATTTATTTATTTTTTTGAAGTTCACTATGGCAAGGATATACTTATACTCTATGCCATGAGTGTACCACTATTTTTCAAGAAACTGTAGGGTTTTTCCACATATCTGTCTGCCAATTGAAGTTTCATTCTTGTCAATCTAATGGTAGGCTTACCCCTCTTTCTCACACGGCTCATTTGGGAGTGTGTAGCCTCTTTTGAAGTGGCCTCATACACACACATAGAGTGGGAGTTTGACAGCATTGTCTTCTTTAACTACATGTACAGGTACAGGTACATAGAGCGGCTTGGTTAGCTTCCTCCGTGCTAATCGGCCTCGATTTCAGATTCGGCTACGATTACAGGTTTTAGGGCTTGCGATATTCTGGTTCTAGTGGGAGTAGGTTTTTATGCATACATGCATACATTGACACTTTTGACAATGTTTGAGGTCTTTTGAGAGCAGTTTGACTTTCTGCAAGAATATTTCTTTGCATGCACATGCTTTTGGCATCTGTTTGAGCGTCTTTGTAGATACTACCATTGTACGCTTTTGTGGAGCCATCTTTTGGCTAGTACAACAGTCCCGGCCATTTCTGAGACTTGGTCCAGATGATAGCCATTTATGAGACTTGGCTATATGTTTTGATGCATAACTTTACGTTGTTGAGGGTCAATAGCATGAGCTAGGGTATTTTCAAATGTGGAGATACCTTCGGTGATATAAATAGCTGGAGCATCCCTTACAAGGCCTTGCCATATGACATGTATAGAGTGGTATAGGTTCTTTTGACACCGAGTTGGCGGTCTATGGTCAGTTTGACAGTTTATGCATCTCAATTGGTCTCTATATAGTGTGATTTTGAGAGGCATTTCCCTCTTTTATGCTTTGTGAGTGATATACTTGGTCATTTTTTCTTGTATTTTGGTTGACATAGTCCCCAATACAAAGGAGACTTTGCCAAAAAAATTCCAGAATCTTTTGGTAGTTTTGTCACCACATCTACTAGCAAAGTCTGTGACATTTATGACATAAAATAGTGTGCTTTTGAGAGGCATTGCCCTCTTTTATGCTTTGTGAGTGACATACTTGGTCATTTTGTCTCGTATTTTGGTTGACATAGTCCCCAATACAAAGGAGACTTTGCCAAAAATTTTCCAGAATCTTTTGGTAGTTTTGTCACCACGTCTACTAGCAAAGTCCGTGACATTTATGACATAAAGAATTTTGATGGCACTAATTTTCAGCCTTGGAAGAACCAAATGGATGATGTGCTTGTCGAAAAGAAGAAAAAGTTGCCTATTGCCTATGCAGCTAGACCTGAACATATGCACATGACTCAGCTTCAATCTCGCATTCTAACGTTGAAAAGTACACCGACTCACTAAGGTGCAGTCTAATTGTAGACCTGCATAGCTCATCAAGCTCCTCCCACTTGCTTTATGGTAGAAATTATGGGACACTTACGAAAAGGATACTGCTAGCAATGATGTTTTCATGATGCAAAAAAATTTCAACCTTCATATGAAGGAGTCAGCTAGAGTTGCCAGTCATATCAATGATTTTGATCCTCTTTTTGCCCAAATTTGGACACAACGCATGACCGTTGATGATGAGATGAAAGCAATATTTTTGCTTTGTTTGTTGCCACCTGCTTGGGATATCTTTTGCACAGCTGTTAGTAACTCTGCTCCTAATGGTATGCTAAAATACGATGATGTTACTAGTGCACTTTTGTCAGAGGAGATGCGTCGGAAGACCATGACTAGCTCGCATTATGGCAAAGCTCATTATGTGCAAAGGGATGATAAGCTACGTAAGGGCCATTCTTCGCAATATGAGTCCAAGAAAGAGGGCAATAGAGATGAATTCAAAGGGTAGATCAAAGTCTCGTGGTTGCCGCAATGTTCAATACCATTATTGTGATAAGTTTGGTCACATAAAGAAGGATTGTTAAAAGATAAAGGCAAAGATCATGATGATACAGAGGAGAAACCAAAGAGTTCCGTTAAGATTGAAGAACTAAACATAGTTCAGAATGACAGTGAGCGCAAGACATTAATATGTTGACTGAAAATAATGATGTCTTTTATGATTGGAGTTTTATGCCAGCTGAACTCCTTGTTAGTGGTGAAGTATCCCATACATGGAT
The DNA here is from genome assembly GCF_014529385.1 of Adiantum capillus-veneris. Lineage (NCBI taxonomy): Eukaryota > Viridiplantae > Streptophyta > Polypodiopsida > Polypodiales > Pteridaceae > Adiantum > Adiantum capillus-veneris. The sequence continues at coordinate 17,817,564 of NC_140934.1, forward strand.
TCTTGATTTGGGTGCTTCATTGCATGTCACACCTCATAGGCATTGGTGTACTACATATGAGGAAACCATTGGCTCTGTTACACTTGGTGACAATTACTCCTATGACATTGTTGGTGTAGGTGATATTGCTGTGGTTCTAGAAAATGAGATGAAGTTTATCATCCATAATGTGTGTCATGTTCCAGCCTTGACATGCAATCTGATTTTGGTTGGACTTCTTGATGACTTGGGTTACAAAGTCACTTTTTATCAGCAGTCTTGGCATGTTGCAAAGGGTCATCTTGTTATAGCCCATGGTTCTAAAGTTGGTTCACTTTATCCTCTTTATGTATCAGATAAAAACAGGGTTCTTTCTATAACCGAGCTGCCAACCGTTGCTTTGTGGCATAGCCGGTTAGGACATATGTCAAATAAGGGAATGCCAGACACTCTCTTGTTTGAGCTACTTACCGTCTTTGTCATTTTTTTATTTTCCCTTTTGTGAGCACTGTCAATATGGAAAGCAGCCAGGACACATCATACACATTCTTTTGACAAAGAAAGTAAACACTTAGAGCTCGTGCACAGTGATTTATGTGGGCCTATTCCTTCTAAATCCCATGGTGGTGCATCCTACTATGCTACATTCATTGAGGATGCAACTCGCCATGTTTGGGTCTACACCATGAAAGCTAAAGATGAGACCTTTTCTTGGTTCAAGAAGTTCTTATCTAGTATTGAAACTTAGTCTAAACATAAGTTGAAAGCTTTGCGCTCAGAAATTGGTGGAGAATATGTCTCCAAAGAGTTTACAGACTTTTGTTCAAGTAAGGGATTTTAAGCGTGAGTTTGTAGCTCCTTACACCCCTGCACAAAATGGTGTTGTGGAACAAATGAATAGGACCATCCAAGAGCGGATTATGTTTATGCTATCACACACTAATTTACCGCAAGCGTTTTGGGATGAAGCATTATACACAACCGTGTACTTGATACATAGATCACCACATGCTTCATTATAGTTTTGTGTACCTTGGGAGTTATGGTCAGGACATAAATTGTCTTATGAAAACTCCACACATTTGAATGTGAAGCTTATTCACATGTATCCAAGGAGTTGCGTGTTAAACTAGATCCTAAGTCCAAGAAATGCATCATCATTGGCTCTATGGTGTAGATGGTCAGTTTGGCTATCGTATATGGAATCCGGAAAGTCGATCAGTGATCCGTAGCAGTATGTTGTCTTTAATGAGAGTAAGATTCATAGACATCCAGTGAAAGACGTTGAATTCTGAAAAGTGACGTTGTCTTTAATGAGACTAAGATGCATAGACATCCTATGATGTTGTATTTAATGACACTAATAAGATGCATAGACATCCAGTGAAAGAGGTTGAATTTTGGAAAGTGATGTTTTCCGATGTATCACCTCCTGTCCAGACACCTCTCAAGACACTTACTACACAAGCTAGTACAAGTTCTGATCAGCCGCGTAGATCTCAAAGAGTCTCACATCCGCCAAAACAATTTGTTCCAGGCGTGGATTTTGTTTTGCTGACAGATAGTGGTGAGCCTTCTTGTTAGAAAGAGGCTATGCTAGCCAATAATAAGGTTCAGCGGGAACATGCTATGAAGAGGAAGTTGTACAGTATTGCAAAGAACAAAACATAGAAACTTGTTCCATTGCCAAAAGGTAGGAAAGCATTGCCTTGAGAATGGGTTTACAAGAAGAAGATTGACAATTACAAAGCTCGTTTAGTGGCCAAAGGTTTCAAGTAAGAATATGGTGTCTATTTCCAGGAAATATTTTTTCCAGTGTCAAGATGACCACACTGAGAATGTTCCTTGCTTTGGTTTCCATTGAAGATATGGAGCTTGATCAAATGGATGTCATTACAGATTTCTTACATGGTGATCTCGAGGAAGAGATTTATATGCAGCAACCCGAAGGGTTTGTGCTAAAGGGAAAGGAACATTTGGTCTGTAAGCTTTTGAAAAGTCTCTATGGCTTGAAGCAATCATCCAGACAATGGTATCAAAAGTTTGATGCATTTATGCGCTCCCTAGGCTATAAGCATAGTAATGAGGATCAATGTCTTTACGTGAAAAGACAACCCAAAGGAAAACTTATTATGCTTATTCTTTATGTAGATGATGAAGGGGAGGAGCTGGGAGCACAACGGAAGAGGAATACGCACACACACACTCACACACACACCACCATAGCCACACACAAAGGTTGGAGGGGGAGATCCACGTACTGTGTGCCCCCTTTCTTTCTTCTTTATCTTATGCACTAAGGCACAATACACATTGTACTTAGTGTTAGTGGCTCACACAAGTGTATAGCTATACACTTAGGGTTAGTAGCAGTTAGTGATGGGCGGTCAGCCACATGGCCATTATACCTAACATTCTCCCACTTGATGGCCAATGTGGGAGACCATAAGAATGGAAGAGAACCATTCTATGCCCAATGCCCATCAACTCACAAAAGTGCTTAAACTGATGGCTGGAGAGACTTTTAGTGAGTGCATTCACTGTGTTCCCTGACGTAGGAATCTTCACTAAATCAAGGCTCTTGTTTGCTAGGCATTCACAACTGAAGTGATAACGCACATCAATGTGTTTCCTGCTGGAATGAAACATTGGATTGTTAGCCAAGGCAATAGAACTCTGACTATCACAATGAAGAACTGGTGCATGTTTCTCGAATCCAAGATCTTTCACTAGGCGAGCAAGCCAAATAGCTTCTTTGCATGCCTCACTCAATGCAACATACTCTGCCTCTGTGGTAGAAATGGATGTACAGTCTTGAATAACGGATCTCCAAGAAATAGGAGAACCACCAAATGTGTAAATCCAAGGCCTCTTGTTTATTTACAAGTGTCAACACAACCTGCATAATCACTATCTACAAATCCCTGAAAGGATGAATCTCCACGACCATAGCATAATTGTCTATCTGCAGTGCCACTCAAGTATTTGAGAATCGACTTGACAACATCCTAATTCTTTTTACCAGGGTTAGACATAAATTTGCTGCAATTCCCACGGCATGTGCAATGTTAGGTCTTGTAGCCACCATGGCATACATGAGACTACCACAAGCTGAAGCACAAGGAACCTTAGCCATCGCAGCTTTTTCCTCAGCGGATTTGGGACAGTCTTTCTTGCTAAGTTTCAAATATGCACGCAATGGAGTACTCAAAGCCTTCCCCTTCTGCATGTTGAAATGATCAAGAACCTTGTGCACATACTCTTTTTCATAAAGGTACAACAACCTCTTCTTACAGTCACGAGTAATGCGTATACCCAAAATGTGATTGGTTGCACCCAAATCTTTCATGTCAAATTGACTTTTAGCTTGGTTTTCAAGTCAGCAATGTCCTTCTTGGAATGACTAGCAATAAGCATGTCATCTACATAAAGGATAAGCATAATAAGCTGTCCAAATGGTTGTCTTTTCACATAAAGACATGGATCCTCATTACTACGCTTATAGCCTAGGGAATGCATAAATGCATGAAACTTTTGATACCATTGTCTGGATGAAAATCTCTTCATGAAGATCACCATGTAAGAAAGTTGTAATGACATCCATTTGATCACGTTCCATATCTTCAATTGGCAACCAAAGCAAGCAACATTCTTAGTGTGGTCATCTTGACCACTGGAGAAAAAATTTCTTGGAAATCAACACCATATTATTGCTTGAAACCTTTGGCCACTAAATGAGCTTTGTAATTGTCAATCTTCTTCTTGTAAACCCATTCACAAGGCAATGCTTTCCTACCTTTTGGCAATTGAACAAGTTCACATGTTTTGTTTTTTGCAATACTGGACAACTCCCTCTTCATAGCATGTTCCCACTGAACCTTATCATTAGCTAGCATACACTCTTTGTAACAAGAAGGCTCATCACTATCTGTCAACAGAACAAAATCCACGCCTGGAACAAAACGTTCTGGCAGATGTGAGACTCTTTGAGATCTCAGTGGCTTATCAGAACTTGTACTAACCTGTGTAGTAATTAGCTTGGGAGTTGTCTGGACAGGAGATGATACATTGGAAAATGTCACTTTCCATAATTCAACCTCTTTCACTGGCTATCTGTGCATCTTAGTCTCATTAAAGACAACACCACTTCTACAGATCACTGATTGATTTTCCGGATCCCATAAAAATGATAGCCAAATTGAACATCATAGCCAATGAAGATGCATTTCCTAGACTTAGGATCTAGCTTAACACGCAACTCCTTGGGTACATGTGCATAAGCTTCACAGTAAAATGTGTGGAGTTTTTCATAAGACAAATATATGTCATGACCATAACTCCAAAGGTACACGAAACTGTAATGAAGCATGTGGTGATCTATTGATCAACTACATGGCTCTGTATAATGCTTCAGCCCAAAACGCTTGCGATGAATTAGCCTGTGATAGCATAGACATAATCCGCTCTTGTATGGTCCTATTCATTCATTCCTCAACACCATTTTGTGCAGGGGTATAAGTACTGTAAACTCACACTTAATTCCCCTACTTGAACAGAAGTCTGTAAACTCTTTGGAGACATATTCTCCACCATTGTCTGAGCACAAGGCTTTCAACTTATGTTCAGACTGAATTTCAACGCTAGATAAGAACTTCTTGAAGCAAGAAAAGGTATCATCTTTAGACTTCATGGCGTAGACCCAAACATGCCGTGCTACATCATCAATGAATGTAACATAATAGGACGCACCACCATGGGATTTAGAAGGCATAGACCCACATAAATCACTGTGCACAAGCTCTAAGGGTTTTCTTTCTTTGTCAAAAGAATGTGTACGATGTGTCCATGTTTGCTTTCCATATTGATAATGCTCACAAAAGGGAAAATCTAAAAATGACAAAGACGGTAAGTAGCCCAAACAAGAGAGTGTCTCCATTCCCTTCTTTGACATATGTCCTAATCGGCTATGCCACAAAGCAACGGTTGGTAGCTCGATTACAAAAACAACCTTGTTTTTATCATATACATAAAGAGGATAAAGTGAACCAACTTTAGAACCAAGGGCTATGATAAGATGACCCTTCGCTATATGCCAAGACTGTAGAAAAGTGACTTTGTAACCCTTTCCTGTGCATCATAAAAGACATCATTATTTTCAATCAACATATCAATGTCTTGCGCATCACTGTCATCCTGACCTATGTTCAGTTCTTCAATCTTACCTGAAATCCTTTGTTTCTCCTGTTTATCATCATAATATTTGCCTTTACCTTTGCCCTTCTCTTTGTCACGCTTCTAAGCATAACAATCACTTATTTATGTGACCAAACTTATCACATTTTGTACGAGCATCTGTAGGGTTATCATTATGGACCTTGATTAGCTCGATGATTTTGTTACTAGTGGGTATATGTTATATCACATGATACTTGACCTCTATGTGTTTTGACTTTGAGTGAAACACATGTTTCTCAGCTAATGTTATAGCATTCTCTGAGTGCAGCACTAGACTCTAATAAATGCAAACATCCCCCACTAGACGAGCTAATCATATAGCTTCCTTTTACTAGCACTAGAAACTGAAACATACTCTATTCGTGTGGTGGAAAATGAAGTGCAATACTTAATCCATGACCTTCAAAAAATGGCTCTATTGCAACAAACAAGAATACATAGCTAGATGTGGATTTTTTACTATCCACACAACCCACATAATCTGCATTTGTGTAACCCACTATGGACACATTGCTATTCCAAAAGTGTAAGCACTTGCTCACTGTACCGTTACTGTATCTAGAAATGTGCTTCACTTCTCCCTAGCGCTTTCTTCCAGAATTTTCCATAAAGCTGCTAACCATTCCTACTACAAACCCTATGGTTGCTCATGTAAACATCCTCTTCTAGATCCTCATGAAGAAATGTCGTCTTCACATCCATTTGGATAAGTTCATGTCCTCAATGGATACTAGTCCAAGCACAAGACATAATGTAGTCATCTTGACTATTGGAGAGAAAATCTCATTGAATTCCATGCATTTATTCTCCTTGAAGCCCTTATCAACCAATATAGACTAATACTTAAGCTTGGGAAATTTTGACTTGTATTTTTGTACACCCAATCATAAGGCAAGGCTTGTTTGCCCTCTCAAAATTACGTCAACTCACAAATCCAAATTTTCAATGCAAAAGAATTCATTCAAGGAAAATTTGATCATGAATGGTAGCATAAATTGAATGCCCACATGTATGTATGCTCTCACTTAGCACATATATCGACCATTTCTATTTAGCTCTTGGCTAAGCTGAGACACACCTTTCTGGAATCAAGCCCAAATTTTGGAGTTCTAGCTCGTTTAAAAGACATTCACAATCGATTTTTACATGAACATTGGTTCTAAATTGGGACTCAAAGCATTTTAACTGGATTTGATGGGATTTTGATCGTTTTGATTAGTTTTGACAAGTTTTCTGGGGGTTTTTAATGAATTGCAATGGGTTTCCATGCAGTTCAATGGTGATTTATTGAAACCTTGTGGTGTTCAATTTGATGTTTGGGAGTTTTTCTCAAACTGCATGCGAGGATTTTTTTGTCTATTGAGCTCAAGGATTTTGTGGTTTCCATTTTGATGCTTGCAGGTTTCAATTTGGTGCTCGTGGTTTTTGAATAGTTTTGGGGAAAGGTAGGCTATCCAAACCTTGTTAAATCCAATGATATCACCTCAACGTTTTTCTTGGAGGATTTGAGACCGACGCACATTTCAAGGTTTTTAGGTCGATTTCCCTCCATTCTCAACGGCGATTTGAAATTTCAGACTGGCTCCATTCCAAGCCGAGGCACTGTCTTTTTGGGATTTTATATGCTCGTTGATACTCGATTCATGGCCTGTGGATTGGAATAATGCTTGAAAAAGGGAAAAGTTTTAGTGTAATCATGTCCATGATTTTATCTTTAAACCTTAAAATTTGAAGTCAAGAAAACTTACAAAATTTTAGAGGAATTTAGAGTGAAAACCTTCAACTTGTGTCAATTTACCTCAAGAATTTCTCATATGTGGGTTTGCCAAGTTTTAGCAAAGGGTTTTTGTCAAGCACTGTGGGAACCTCCACTACAAGGAGCTTTTTTTCTTTAATGTTTTTTGAGGAGAAGACCAAAACCACTTATATTGCTATGGATTAACAAAGGGAAATAGAAAGAGAAAATATTGCGTATGCGGAAATAATAGTGGCAAAAGATGCAGTAGTAGTCCAACAACAATATGTGCATATATATATCCTCACCTATTACCATGTCAATTATCGTGTTTATGTTGTGCATATTATCGCTATATGGATACCCAAAAATAAAGATGCTCACTTGGGCTATTCAAATTTGATGGCCCACATGAGCATCTTTCTTTTTGACCTACATAAACATATCAAGTATGAATTCCATTCTTTAGATTTTATAACAAAAAAAGATGAATATATAACTTTGAAATTAACAACATACTCTAAATTGCACGTCACACCTTACCTGCATGATTTGAAACACCAAAGAACAATATTAAAATTTATAAATAAAGCCAAAATTTTACAAAAAATTATGTACAAATGAGTTTGTTGCGCCAGTGCACTTATAAAAGAGGACTACAAAAAGGTATCAATCTACATACTATTCATCCTCTCTTCCTCATTCAGAGGCAAATAAGTCTGATTGCTCGAGACTACAACAACCAAAATCAATTTAAATAAATCAACAACTCAAAATGATTATTACAAACTTTATGATCCTGGCTAGCCTCCTGGTCTATTTCTGCCTTTTCTTTGGCATTTCGCGTGGCCTCAACTTCCTTGGACTCCTCAGTAAGTTGTAGGGTTAGGTTATCCCTTTCCCTCTTTGCATCTGTCAATGACTTGTTGAGTTTTCTATACTCCTCTTCGGCTCCTTGCAGTCTTTGAGCTGCTGCCTGATTTTCTCTTTCCATTTCCTGGCATCTTTGCAATGCCTTTGCCAGACTGGCTTGCAGCTCTTCTTCTCTCTCTATCTACCTTTGGCTTTGTTTTTGTAAAGTGTCAACTTCCAGCTTTATCTGCACTTCAATGGCTTTGAGAGTTGCCATTTCACTTTCTGAGGCCATTGACTGTGCTCTTAGCCCGGTTAGCCTTGTCATCACCACATCCCAATCATTGGTGGGCGGGTGCAGGTCCACTGTATCAGTGGCCATCTCCTTTAGCTCTACTAATTGTAGGCTTTGCATTTGCTCTTTGGGCCCCATGCTTGCCAAGTCGAATGCGACTGTGGAAGCCTCTTCTTTTGTATATCCGACAGCTAGCAGGTCTAGAAATGTGTTGTCTGATTCATTTGGCTCTGGCTGCCCACTTTTAGGCTTAGCCTCTTCCTTTGGTTCTTGCTCCTGGCTTTGTTCTTGCTTGGACTCTTCTTGGTCTTCTGGTTTGTCTTGCTCCTCTTTCTCTTCTTGCGGAGGGCTATGAGGAGGTGGTGAGGGCGGTGGGTTGGATTCAGGGCTGGTCGGTGGAGTTGTCAGCTTTTTCTTGAAATATATGTCTGCCTTTGTCTTCCTTTTTCTCTCTTGGCCTTCCTGCTCTTCTAGCAGTTTCTGTCGGACCTGCTGCACTTCCTCTTCTGTAAAGGGTACATGTGGGATATTCTCTGCTATGGCATCAATAATCTCCAAATTCTTAATGTAATCATCGAATCTGTCTCTGTGCACCCTTCGGGATGATCCCGACATTGCTTCTAGAGACGGCTTCCATAGCTCGTTTAAATCTCCTTTGAGGGCTCTTTCTACCGTGAAGCTTTCCATCAGCCGCTCTAGACATGCCACTTTCTATGATTTTGTCTCTTTTACTGGCACTTGGGCAGATTCTTTCTTTCCTTCTTTAGCTCTGGCTACTCTTCTTGCATGGTTTCTAACCGGCGTTTCAAACGGGTTGCCACCCTTGGTGCTTTGGGCTGTTCATCTTCCTTATATTCCTTGAGCCTCAACCAGTCGTTTTGTGATGGAGGGTTGGGCCATCTTCCCTTGGCGTGTAGTGCCCCATGAATCACCTTCGTGATTAGCTCACCCGGCACGATGTATGTGGGGTTCTTGTTGCCCATATTCACCAGATTATCATGCACATAAGCTGCATAATTGATGATCTTCGGCTTGCTTTTCTGCATTGCCCGGGTGAATGTTGTGGCAATTGCTGCAGGTGGCATCCGGTAATTTTGTGGCCGCTCTGTACACATATGGAAATACTGATTGTACAGCTGACTCATGATTGCCACTTTGGGGTTGGCAATATCTTCAAAGGTATAGTTGGCTTTCTTTTCAGTGTACACCTTTACTCCGTCTCTTCTTTTGGTTACACTATCCCCCTTGTTGGAGAGGTCTAGTGCAGCTGCCACTACTCTTTCTGTGATTAGAATCTCAGTTCCTGGCTTGCCCTGCAAATCTGTAACTCGGGCCACTCCATCTTCTTTTATTGTTGTCACAAATTCCCATACTCTTTTTATGTCAATACCTGCCGGCACCGCTTCAAAGTAATTGTGGAGATCAATCTTCTCTAGATACTCTGGCATCTTGCTTCTGACGAACTCATTGAGTTCCTGCGGTAGCATTGGTAGCTCTATCATGTTTCCATTGGTGTCTTTGAACACGCCTTGGTAAATCTTTAGATCATTGGACTCTATCAGATCTTTTTGGATCCATGTGCTTGTTGGCTTTAGAGTTCCTTCTGGTATGACGAAGGGCTCTACCTCTTCTAGGTAATCTTTTATGGTCATCCTTTTCTTCTTTGCTGGTGACTTGGGTCTGCCATAGATCCTCTTGCACTCAGTAGTCCGACGTTAGCGTTTTTTTCCATATCATATGAGAAACTAAGTTTTATCTATCCAAATGACTTGAAAATTGAAAATAAAGCTTAAAAGGAACTTGTGAAACTGTGCATGTGCTCAGAGTGCAATTCTGGCCAAAAATTCTCATTTAGACATCCTACACGTAGGATGTCTTTTTCATCAGATTTGGGTGATACTTGACATGCTCGTGGTCCTTGGCGTGTACAACATGGCTATATGCTTGGATTTGGATTTGGGCATCAAAAAGTGGATTTTTGGGCTGATTCAGGCTTTAGGTCACAAATTTGGTAGAAAGTCCACAACAGGTAGTAAGTGATGTCCAAATGGGTTGAAAATTGATATATGGGCTCATTGCACCATGGTATTGGCTCCCATGATGTCACTCTTTGCACAGAAGGTCAAAAATATGCTGGAGACATCCTACGCGTAGGATGTCTATTTCATCAAAATGACTTGGGGTTTGTTCTGTGGGTAGTCCTTGGCATGTGGATCATGACCATGCTCTTGGATTTTGATTTGGACAAGAATTGATGTTGGTAAGAGCTTGTGTAGTGTTTTTGGACCGAGAAAGTGTATCTTGAAGGTGTTGGGGGTCAAAAATGATTAGAATGGCTTCAAACTTGGTATATGAGCTCTTGAAGATGATGTGATTAGATCTGGAATGGACAAACACCCTGTTGGAATTAGGGTTGCAGAGAAACACAAACAGCTTGGAGAAGACGACGGAAGCTCAAGACACACAATAGAGAGTGTGTTACTTAGTGTGCAATGGAAAGATAGATAGCCCTAGAGTGATGGGCGTATATACAATGCACGGGGGAAAAAACCTCCTAAAGAGGAAAAAAATGCCCCGGCGGATCTAGTGTGTTCACACACATCACTACCACATGTATATGGTAACAAATCCCCCCTGGAGTGATGCAGTGAACGAGAGCTGGCACATGAGTAAAGGTAAGTTCCATGCCCTGAGGACAAGATCTTTTCACAAAGGCATTGTCTCGTGAGAAGCTTGAAGCTTTCCGCAAAGCTTGATCTGCAAGGTTGTCTTGTGTTGGCACATAAGCCAAACTGATCTCTCCTGCTGAGAGCCTCTCCCTGACATAGTGGTAATGCACCTCAATGTGCTTTGTGCGAGCATGAAAAACTAGGTTCCTCACAAATGCCAATGCGCTCTGACTGTTAGTGTAGATAGTGTTGGCAGTATTCTGTCCAACACCCAACTCAGCCATAAGGCGTCTGAGCCATACACACTCAACCATAGCTGTGAAGACTGCCCTATACTCAGGATCACAACTCGAAGTGGCCACAGTAGGTTGCTTCTTGCTCAACCATGATATACATAAACTGCCAAGCATGAAACAAAAACCACTTGTGGACACTCGCGTGTCACACAACCAGCCCAATCTGAGTCCGAAAAAGCATGTAAGTCTGGCGGCAATGATCCCCCTTGGGATAAAACAAGCCAAGATGTAAAGTGCCACTAAGGTAGCGGAAAATCCTCTTGACAGCCTGCCAATGCTTAGACCCTGGGCTATGCATAAATCTGCTGACCTTGGAGACTGCAAACTGAATATCCGGTCTCATGTTGCATACATAAATGAGGCAGCCAACAGCAGTTTGGTAAAGAGTGACATCAACAGGATCACCAGCATAATGTAGACTCAACTTCAAACCTGTTTCCATGGGAGTGGCAATAGGTTTGCAATCCTCGAGTCCAAACTTACATAGCAATGTCTCTATGTAACTTTTCTGACACAAGGCAATACCACCATCACACTGCTTAAATTGTATACCCAAATAATGATGCAACAGCCCCAAATCTTTCATCTTGAAAGTAGCATTCAAATCAGCCTTAAATTCAGCAATATGTCTCTCATTTGGTCCAGTGATCAGCAAATCAACATAAAGAACCACAATGAGAAGTACATCACCCTCACGCTTTACATACAATGTGCTTTCTGTTGGACTATTACGAAAGCCTTGTTTGACCAAATGAGTGTCAGCTTTCTCATACCAAGCACGAGGAGATTGCTTCAACCCATACAAAGCCTTGTTACATTTGCACACTTTGTCCTCTTGTCCTTTTATGACAAAACCGCGAGGCTGCGTTACATAAACTTCCTCAAATATGTCACCATTCAAGAAAGCAGTAACAATGTCTGATTGATGTACATCCCAACCAAAATGAGCTGCCAATGCACATAGAAAACGCACAGTAGTCATACGACAAGTGGGAGAAAAAGTCTCTTCATAGTCTATGCCTTTTTGCTGTGCATAACCTTTTGCAACAAGTCGAGCCTTATGGCGATCGATCTCACCATCCGGCTTGCGTTTCAACTTGTAAACCCACTTCGTACCAATGGCCTTTTTGCCAAGAGGCAAATCACATAAAGTCCATGTGTCATTTTCTTTAAGTGCATCATATTCTGATTGCATGGCAGCTATCCAATTTTTTGAATTTTGTGCTTCATCAAAAGTCAGAGGCTCCTCAACATCATGTAAGCTAGACACAGCCAAAGCATAACAATCTAATGCATAAGATGCATGGCGAGAGCCTAAACGAGTACGACTAGACAAAGGTGTATCCAATTTACTGTCACGCAAGGTGTGCACCAGCCATTTTGGCATACCTCTAGCCTACTCATTTTCAACCCTTTCCTCATCAAGTATATCATGTACATCTACATCAGTAATGGCTGATCTTGAACATTTTCAGAAACCCCCATACGCTGTACATTTGCCTCATTGGAACTTACATTCGTATTTCCACCACTGAAAAGAGGCAACAAAGTGTCATAAATGTCTTGTGAGCTTACATTACTGTCTCTAGTACATGACAGCAAGGGCTGAACAGAATCTTCCACAAACACTACATCTCGAGAAACTAGAATACGTTTTTTTTGCGGATGATACAACCTGTAACCTTTGCTTTCAGCACTATAACCAACAAAAATACATTTGACAGCCTTATCATCCAATTTTCTGCACTGCACTTGTGGCACCAAAGCATATGCCAAACAGCCAAAAAAACGCATGTGCTCAATAGAAGGTTTTCTATCATGCCATGCTTCATATAGAGTAATAGACTGCAAAGCTTTCGTAGGACACCTGTTAAGTACATAAGTGGCACACATAATGGCCTCAAGCCAAAAAGAATGCGGCAAAGCTTGACTTTTGACCATACATTGTGCCATTTCTGTCAGTGACCTATTTTTCCTCTCAGCAACACCATTTTGCTGAGGTGTATAAGGCACTGTACATTGGTGTTTTATCCCACGACTATCGAGAAATGCATTAAATTCATGAGACATATACTCCCCCCCTCGATCGGAACGGAGGGTGCCCATAGTACATTTTGAGACATTTTCAGCCATAGCCAGAAATTGTTTGAAGCACATAAAAACTTCGGACTTCGCTTCAAGCGGAAATAACCATGCATGCCTGGAGTAATCAACAATGAAAGTCACGAAGTACAGGTAATTGCCCAAGGACAGAGTTTGCATGGGCCCACAAACATCACTATGCACAAGCTACAACCTGCATGTGGCCCGAACTGAACCATCCTTTGGAAATTTAGAACGCTGCATCTTACCCAAAATACAGCCTTCACAAACATGTTTGACAGGTGCTTCAAGAGGTGGCAAAGAAGCAACCATATCAGATTTTTGCAAACGCAGCAAACTGGCAAAATTCAGATGACCAAAATGTGCATGCCAAAGTTTTGCATCCGAAATAGCCCTTGAATCTGCAACAGCATTTGCAAAATTTTGTCCACACTTTTCATACAAAGTGAGCTTATATAGCCCACAGCACAAAAGGCCAGATGCAACAATTTCATCACCAAAACTGAGATCATGAACTGTACATCTGTCATCCACAAATTTGACTACAAGTCCAAGTCTAGCAAGTGCGGATAGAGACAAGAGAAAGTACATAAAGTGCATCAACAAGTGTGAAGGAACTGCCATTAGCAGAAGTGAGCACAATCTTTCCAACTCCCTGAACTGGATAAGAGGCGTTGTTGGCACAAGTGACTGAATTCCCATAAGGGACAGACTCGAGACAGGTAAACAATTCACGATGTGAGGTAATGTGCTTTGTAGCACCACTGTCGAAATACCACACATGTGAATCTGCAGCAACTGACAAGCATGCATCATAGACAGCAGGATTGTAAGTGCATTCTGCGCTAAAAGCCCATTCTGCATCAACATCAACATTACAGTCTCCTTTCACAGAAGACTCAACAATGGCTGCATTTGTAGTGGAGCCAGCATTTGCAATGGAACCACCCTCTTTCTTCTTAGCCTCTTTGGCCTTCAACTTATTACACGACTTGATCAAGTGATCATTGGCTTTACAATAATGGCAACGCATCTTCTTTTTGCCCTTATCACCAGAATTGCCAGACGAGGTGCTACCAGCAGAAGCATTAGGAACAAAATTTTTGCCACTCGCAGCAGAACCATAAAAAGTGGCTGCATTACTATTACCACCCTTTCTTTGAGAAGCAATAAAAGCCTGTTCAACTGCACGCTGCCTAGTCCTGTTTTTTCTGGAAAGTGACTCTTGCAACAGCAATGTGCATAATGCATCAAACTTGACAACTTTAGGATTTCCTTGGGTCATAAGTCTCCAAAAACTAGCAAAAGTCTAGTAGGAATCTGGTAAGGCATCAAGAACAGTCTGCACAAGGGAACTGTCTGAAATGACTTCACCTGCAGAAATAAGCTGCTCATTGATATCCTTGACACTAGCAAGGAAAGTTTCCACATCATCTTCCTCATGCATAATCTTCGACTCCAGCTCTTTACGCAGCAAAGCAATTTTAGCCTCATTGCGGCTTGCATAAAGACCTGCTAAAATATCCCAAGCCTGTTTGCAGATTTTGCTGAACGGATGTGAGGAACAATGGTGCGCTTCACAGACAACGCAATCAATGCATGAGCCTGCGCATCCTTAACATCCCAACGAGCTTGTTGTGCCGTAGGCAAAACAACTCTAACAGCTGCAATCCTTGCAGCAAGACCTGCAACATCCTCAACATCGCCTACATCCTCAAAACCAGGACGTACATCAATGCCCTTCACAATGTTCCAGACACCCTTTGACACAAGAACATGTTGCATCATATAAGCCCACATAGGGTAGTTGTCCCCATCCAACCTATCCTCAGCAGCAAACATCTTGAACACATCTGTGTTGTTGTTGTCAGCCATGGTAAATGCTGCACCTGATGTGAAAACTGCCCGAAAATAGGAGAAATGGAGCGGGAACAACCTGTGCTACATAGCACAAACCGTAGAAGACTATAAGGCACTTGTTATGCAAAAAACGGCACTGACAAAAATTCTACACAAAATGATGAAATAGCCTGTGCAGTACTACCTGTAGTGGAAACGGAGGCCGAAATGAGCCCAAATCAAATTCTGAGCAGACCAAGCTCTTCGAGCTGACCCAAAATTTTTGTTGACCTGCGAACGCTCGCCAAAGCTCACTAAAATCGGAGAAAGTGAGCAGGCGTGTGCTGGAGCAGCTGGCGACTAAGCCCGGGAGGACGTGACCTACTCTGATACCAATTGTTGGAATTCGGGTTGCAGAGAAACACACACAGCTTGGAGAAGACGAAGGAAGCTCAAGGCACACAATAGAGAGTGTGTTACCTAGTGTGCAATGGAAAGATAGATAGCCCTAGAGTGATGGGCGTATATACAATGCACGGGGGAAAAAACCTCCTAAAGAGGAAAAAAATGCCCCGGCGGTCCTAGTGTGTTCACACACATCACTACCACATGTATATGGTAACACACCCTCTGTAGGCCAAAAATGTCAAATAGACATCCTACGCATAGGATGTCTACTTCATCAATTTTTGCAGCTGACCACACAGATTGGTTGGCTGGCTATGTGCTCCTGAATGTGTTGTGCAAGTTTCATGTGATTTGGACAAGTTTTGGTAGGTCTATGGCCCATTATTGCCTCTATGCCCTAACTTTGTGTTTTTTCATGCATATGAGGTCAATGTTGGTCCAAATGGGATAAAACTTGGTGGCTAGCATGTAAAGGCCATTCAGAAAATGTGTGTGATGAAAAATGTTGGGTTCTGTGCCCAGAAATGCCCTTAAGACATTCGACGCGTAGGACGTCTCTTGATTATTTTCTCATGGAATCTGTCACTACTGCCTGCCCTTAGTCCCCCTGAATCCCTTTTAAGCCTAATCTCAACAAAAAAATCAAATGGATAGAAAGTAACTCCCTGTGTGGATTTCAGAGCCTCCGAGCCGTCTTCTGACTTTTGGAGTGCTTTCGGCGATGAAATTTCTTGATATTGGTCTCCATAGCTTCCCGATCCCTTGGGGATCCTTGCTGTATGGTTTTTGTCGACTTTGGATTCACCGGAGCTCCATTTGGCAATTTGTCGCTCTAGAAGCACCCGTGGTTGCGTTTACAAGTCTTCGATGATTTGTGGTGGTCTACCACCATAGGACTTGGTTGTTGATGGTCTAGAAAAGCCGCTCGTGAAGTTTGGTGGCAAACGGACATGCGGTTTGGCCGCGAGAGCTATTTGACGCTTTGTGTGTCTGATGCCGTTTCTGAAGTTTAGTGTCGCTTCGGGTCACTTTTTGGTCATGTGGGCTACATAGACTTGTCGAGCATGTCGAGATGCTCCTACCCATGAATTTTGATAGCATTTGGGCGCCTTTCCGCCGATTGCCCATTTGGTGGCCTCTTGCGGGATTCTAGGAATTAGGGTTTTTCCTGATGGTTTTCTACTACCTTTGGACATCCAAGACTGGTCTCCTATGCTAGGGTAAGTTGCCGATGAAGTATCGTTGCTTTTGGGTTAGCCGTTAGGTGGCCGCTTCTACTTGTAGGTCTCTACTGCCAGCTTTGTGTGTGAACCCTACGCTAGTTTTCGCGACAAAACAACAAACATTCGCGAAAAGCTCAAGGAGGTGAGCCTACCTCTCATGTCTGAAGCCCGTCGGGTAGTCGTGCGCGTCGTAAAAGCTGCTGGAAGTTCCACTCGCTCTAGGTTGCAAAAGCTCTCTCTCAAAGGACAATAATGAAAATTTCTTATAACGGAGGTCCCCGAACCACTTTTCATGAAATTTGACATGTGCTCCCAACTTCTTGCGAGATGCGGTTTAGACTCAAAAATTTCTTGATTTGGACTTCATTTGCCCTGTTTACCAGAAATTTGGCATTTCGGTCAAAATCTAGCGAAAACACGCTTTCCGCTCCAGTCTCATAATTACACCCCCACTATACCACAGGTTGTCCTATAGTCACTGATCATCCCCATTTTTTTTTTCATTACGATAGTTTTTCACCTGCTTTTTGTATTTTTGAAGTTTTTCTGCCGAAAATTAGCAAACTTAAAAGAAAAATAGCAAATCAAACCCAAAAATTCCCCAAAAATCATAATAAATCAAAAACATCACCGCAAAACATTATATACACTCACAAGCAATTTTTATGGCCAGATTTCTCCGTTTTACCAATATTTTTCTCAAAAAATGGCTATTTCTACTTATATACACACACCTAGGGGCTTGATTCGGCGTTTGGCCCCATATACCTATAGATACATGCTGTATAAGGACATATGTACTTGGGTTAGTCCAGAAAATTTCGCAATCAAACAACAACCCTTAAAAATAGTTGAAAATCATGCCCTTTTTTTCTCTTTCTGCTATTGGTTCCGCATTTGAGAATGCCTCCCCCCCTCCTAGCCGAAGTCCTCCCGAACAACAAGGTATCGCTTCGGAGTATGTGCCGTGCATAGGTTGAAAAATTTGTGCTAATGCTTGGCCGATTAATGTGGCCCTATTTTATGCATACTCTGTCAATGCATGGAAAAATTAATGTTGTGCAAGAGGAGGGTATAAGCAAAATGCTTATTGGCATTCACCGTCGAGGTTTCCTGTTTTCTTTGCAAGTAACAGCTGTAACTCTACTGCTCTCTGTTTAATTGTCTTTCTTGCAAAAGGCAGTCGCTTTGCCGCTACTGTTAATATGGCCGTAGTTGTCTCTTTGGAGAGATTGACTTGGCCGGAATGGCCGTAGACCGTATCTCTTTTGTTTTCCATTGGTAGATTTTTTTTGCCGGTTTTTGTAGGTTTTTTGCTACTTCCTTTGTTGCCACTGTTTTGTTGCTTATTGGCATCCACATAAGTCGGTTTTCCGGTTGCAAATGCAGCTCTCTGCCTTCCGATGTTGCTTGTACTGAAGGGAGTTCCTTTTGCTTTTGTTTCGGTATCCAAATGCGAGTAACATTTGGGTTATTGCTGAGCATTTTCTTTGGGATCCATATCTGTTTTATGCCCTTGGTTTTTTGTTGGACTATCTGCTTCGGTTGAATTCTTCCATTGTATTGTTTTTGGTCTGCCATGTCATTTCTATCCTTCCGCATCCATACTTGTTTCCCTTGTTTTGGTAACCTAGATCTTTGCACTGTGGTTGGTGACTTCGTATGTATTTAGTTAGCATGGTTGGCTTTTACCTGTTTGTTAGCGTTGGGTATCATGTTGTTCTTTGGTGGCACTCTTGCTTTTGGCTCTTTTTCCAGTGATTGCATTGCTGGCAGCTGATTATTCCGGTATTGCTAAGCAAAGGCTATTACCTGTTGTTCTTGTGCATGTTGAATTTTGACTGCATTCGCATTCCAATCTATCTGCACATTGTACTCTTTTTGCCAAGGTTGTCCCAACAACATTGGGTGTTGTGTGCTTTCATCCTCGACTACATAAAATTTGTGTGGGTAAATATATTGATGTACTTGTACATGCAATATAGTCCAGCCCAATGTTTTCAACGATTGTGATGTACTACTTTCCTGCACTTGAGGAGTAGGATGAAGTTGACCTATGGGCTTGAGCTGTTTGTATAATCTGTAAGAGATCAAATTTGCTTGAGCTCCAAAATCAAGCAATGCCACCAATTCAACTTGATTGCTACCCACTTTGATTGCAATTAATGGCTCCACTGTGTCTTCATCAAACTTCATTAGTCGAATGGCACTGATTTGCAATGGTGCTCCACCGTGTTGTTGTTGTCGTAGAAGTCTTTGTTTTGCAATGCATTCTTTTGCTTCTACTTGAGCTTCTTCTCGTACTCTCTGTTTCTCCTTCATTCGTTGTTTTCCTTGATGGATTTGTTGAAGCATATCCTGTGTTAGTGGTAAATGATATTTCTTCAATCGACACCCACTAATCCAATTGGGCATTTCTTCATCTGCTAATGTAGCAAGCTTGGTAGCTCCGCTTTGTGATAGATCACTAATCACAAAGGGTCCCATCCCTCGCTTTTTAAGTTTCTTGGCATGTTGCTTCAAAGTATAAACAAGTACATAATCACCTGTTTTGAACTCTTTTGTGTGCACATGCTTGTCAAAAAACTCTTTTTGTCTTCTCTTTTTAGCATAGATCAAAGCTACAGCTCTCAAGCGGAGTTCATCTAGCTTTTCAAGATCATCTATTCTTGAAGAGAGCTCATGCTCTGTCATTCTAGGCGTTTCGCTACTCGTAGAGTTGGAATTAAAAACTCTATGGGTAATATAGCTTTAGGCCAAACACCATGTTGTACGGTGTCGTTCCTATCGATGTTTTGTAAGCTACCCTGTATGCCCATAGTGTTGAGTGTATCTGCTGATCCCAATCTGTTCTTGACTCTGACACAATTTTAGTGAGAACCGTGCATAGTGTTTTATTTGTGGCCTCAGCTTGTCCATTTGCATGTGGATGGTATGGAGCAGATTTCCTATGTATGACCATGAATTCCTCTAGCAGATATTCAATGACTTCATTAAGAAAATGTGTTCCACGATCACTGACAATTTCTATTGGTAAACCGTATCGTACGAAAACATTCTCATACAAAAATTGTTCAGTGGTCCGTGCATCTGCTTTTTGCGTTGCCTTGGCTTCCGCCCATTTTGTGAGATAGTCCGTAAAGCCACAATGATATATTGGGTATGGGTGTGATATGCAGGGGGTGAAATAGGTCCCACAAAATCAATGCCCCATTTTGCAAATGCCCTTGCTCCCATCATTGGGCGTAGTGGCATCTCATCTCTCTTTATCGGCACCTTGGTGCGCTGACATGCGTCACAACGCTTTAAAAACTCTTCAACATCCATGTGCAATGTAGGCCACCATATTCCTACGGTTAAGAAGATTTTTGTTGTCTTATCGCCCGAAAAATATTCTCCACTTATTCTGCTATGTGCATGTTCTAGAATCAGCAGGCATTCACTTTCACTTGCACAGATTCTAAGTTGATTATCCTTTCCTCGCTTATAGAGTTGGTTCCCAATTAGCTGAAAGTCGCGAGCCTCCAGCTCTATAGCCCTTTTTTGTGCTCTTGTTATTTTTTCAAGAAACGTCCTGGTGGTTAAGAAATCAATGATATATTGACTCCATGCAGGTGCAATGTTTACCTGAAACAATGTCGCGTGATCACTGGTCGTTTGGCACTACATATAGTACAATTGGTAACATAAGAATGTGTGTCCGCATACATAGTTGGCCAATAAACCCCTAATTGTTTCAGTCTCTGGTGTGTTTTCACTATTGAACAATGAAATGCACAATCCTGGACATGTGCTTCTTCAAGGTAACACTCGAATTCTTCCGGATTTATACGTAATCATAGAATTTGGTCCGATCCTAGATGATACAGCCGTCCTGCAATCAACTGGAAGTTTTTTGTTTGTCAAATTGTTTGTTGCTTGGATCTGTCTTCCGTGTTATCAAACCTACCTCCAAAAGAAAGAATGCTAACAATTTCCCGAGACCATTTGGGTAATATTTCAATATTGAAAAGATAAGCATCTGGTATGTCATCATCTACTCCTTCAGGAGCTTCCCCGTTGTGTATCCTTGAAAGATGATCCGCTCGTAGATGGGTTTTACCCTTTTTGACCACCACTGTGAAATCAAACTCTAGCAATATAATAAACCATCGTACAATTCTCGCTGTATTGCATGGTTTATTTACCATATGCAAAAGAGCTTGATGATCTGTGAAGAACACAAATTTGTTTGCGAACAAATAATTCTGAAATTTCTTTACAACATAAATCATTCCTAACCCCTCTCTTTCGGTGGTTGTGTAGTTCTTTTCCACACTGTTTAACTGTCGTCTTGCATAACAAACTGGAAAATCCATTGTTTTGTCTCCAGGTTGAGTCAGAATACTCCCGATTGCATATGCCGAAGCATCAATGTGAACATGGAATATCTTTTCCCAATCTGGTGCTTTAAGTACAAGTGCTGATACAAGGTTTTCCTTCAGCATTTGGAATGAAGTTTCACACTCCTCAGTCCAATCGAAATTGACTAGCAAACGATACAGAGGTTATGCAATGACTGCATACATATATATGAATCTTCGATAATATCCGCAATGTGCCATGAAGGATTGCACTTGTTTCACATTAGTAGGCCTGGGTAAGTCTACTATGACTTTGACTTTGTCTAGGTCAGTGGTTATGCCATTTCTTGAGACAATGTGTCCTAAGATGCGGCCTTGTCTAACCATAAAAATACACTTTTTCGTGTTAAGATAGATTCGATATGTCCTGCATTTTTCAAATACCTTTTGCAAATGGTCAATATGTTCCTCTCGTACAAGAGAGTGTACACAAATATCATCCATGTATATTTCTAAGAATATTCTCAGGTATTCTTTGAATGCGTGTATCATTAACCTTTGGAAGGTAGCTGGGGAATTAGTTAAGCCAAATGGCATAACTCGATACGCATATATTCCCCATTCTGTGGCAAACACTGTTTTGTGTTGATCCTCTATTGCAATTGCCAGTTGGTTGTATCCTGAAAACCCATCCAGAAAGGAATAAGCCCGTTTTTCGGCCACCCTCTCAAGTACATGTTCTGTGATTGGCAAGGGATAATTATCCCTTATGGTGGCTGCATTTACCTTTTTGAGGTTTACACACAATCGTAGTTTTCTGTTCTTTTTGGGGACTACCACAATGGGTGAAATCCAATCTGTATGTTCGATTTCATAGATGAATTCAGCTTCCATCAGCTTGTCAATCTCCTCTTTGATTCGCTTAGCAAATGTGTCATTATATGTATAAGGACGTTGTTTGCTAGGTTTTGCATCCGATTTCAAAGGAATTGTATGTTGGCATATCGATGGATCAACTCCTTTGAGGTCTTTATAGGACCATGCAAACACATATTTATACTTCTTGAGAAGTTGTGTTAGCCGTTGTTCTTCTTCAGGCTCTAAATCAGTTGCTATATAGACCGGCTGAGGCTTTTCACCTGGTTCCGCGAGGTCTATCCTTTTTGCATTTTCTGGCCCATCGTAAGATTCCTGGTTGGTTCTTTCCTTGACTGGTGGTGTCATGATGATTTTTCTGTCCTGGATGGTAAATTTCTGATAGTGTGAGGGTATATTTGTGTTTCCCTTCTCTGACTCCCCTTTACCATCACTATCTTCTTCAGTAGTCCATATCTCTCGTAAAGACCGTTTCAGTTCTTGGTATTTCTGTTTACGCTCCAGTTTGGTCCACTCTTGGTCTTTTGTTGTTTCTTTTTTTTATTTTTGAGATTTTTGTGATTTTGTTTTTGTTTTAGCTTTTCGTACTTGTCTTTTTTCTTCTTGCGTTCTTTCCCTGACTTTTGAGAATCTTCCTGAGATTTGATCTTTTACACAATCCTCTGCTTTTACAAGCATCAAATAGTGAGTTTTACATTTTATCTTGGGCATCAGGTTCTCTCTCGCTTTGTTCCCTGCTCGTTTCCTCCTATAGTGTTCCTGGCGTCTAGGGTGCTGATTAGCAAAATCATAAAACTTGATATTCTCTTTTTTCCCCCCACGCTCACTTGAGTTGTCTGAACACTCATTATCTGCATCATTATTTACTTCCAGATGCTCAGAGGAGTTATAAAACTCTTCTTGTTCTGGTGGTTCTATTGTCTCATCTCCTCCTGGTATAATGCTTACCATGTAGTAGGGTAGCACATCATAGCCATCCTTATTGCAAAATTTTGTTGTTGGACTATCTGTAATGGTACAGACATCCAATGTTGCTAGTATGTGTTCCCATTCTAGAGGTTCCAAGGAATCTTTAGGGAAAGGTTCTGAAATATACTCCTTGTCCTCAATCGCTCTTTCTAAGACGCATTCCTCTCTTCTTAAGCTTCCACAATGTGAAGCTCCGCACATCCATAGCTCTTTTTGTTGCCCTAACCATGCTAGGAGTTCCGATCCTGCGACTGTAGTTGACTGTAACTTAATCAAATTCTTCCACTGGTGTCTGGTTCACATCCTTGTAACTATGGTCTTTCATGTGTATTTTAGTTATTGTCTCGCCATGTCTGAGGTATATGTGGTTGTAACCCCAATCTTGGACCATCTTCAATTGTCGCATCAATGGTCTTCCCAAGATGATCTCATAATTATTCTTTTTGTCGAAATCGACTATTGCAAATGTATGCTCATACTCGATTCCGCACGA
This sequence comes from Adiantum capillus-veneris, assembly GCF_014529385.1. Taxonomy (NCBI): domain Eukaryota; kingdom Viridiplantae; phylum Streptophyta; class Polypodiopsida; order Polypodiales; family Pteridaceae; genus Adiantum; species Adiantum capillus-veneris. The sequence goes on from NC_140934.1 coordinate 17,840,879, forward strand.
AATGACAATCAATTTTTGTCAAAATCGACTATTGCAAATGTATGCTCATACTCGATTCCGCACAAAATGACAATCACTTTTTGTCAAAATCGACTATTGCAAATGTATGCTCATACTCGATTCCGCATGAAATGACAATCACTTTTTCTAAGAGTCCTAGAGGCTTCTCCATGAACCCATCTGCCAATTGCAATTTCATTCTGGTAGCTCTTAAAGCTGGTTTTCCCCATTTTTTCTAGATTTCCTTGGTGGCGATAGCAACTCCCGCTCTGCTGTCAAGAATAGCTTTGGAAACTACTCCTTGGAATTCTACTCGTAGCGTGGTGTTTCCATCTTCTCCCTCGCAATACTCTCCAACCTTGTTTAATGGTACTGGCTTAGTGTTTAGTTGAGGCCTGTCCAATTCTCTGATCACTTCCTGAAGCTTCGAGGTGGGGTCTTTCACTCCAAATTTTTCTAGGCATTTACCTACTGTGGTCCGCATGTTTGGTCGTAACCTTAGGAGTTCGGCTAATGTGATTGTGCATGCCACCGAGGTGGACAATAACTCAATCAATCCTTGTGAATCCATCACTTTGTTAGAAGAAAGTCTTTGAGATGGGATTGCTCTCACTTCAGACTTGGCTTCATACTCTCCTAGGTAAGAGGGTAGAGTTTTCAGCGAGTCTGGTTGGCTGTGCCCCAAACTAATTGATCCCTGGTCTCCCCCTTGTGAATGTATATCAAAGTTCATTTGCGACCTTGCCTCAAATTCTTCAATAGGAGGTAAGATCTCATTCTTCTCTTTTCTCGTGCTATCATGTGGTTACTCACCCTGTTAGCCTCGTTGGCCTCACGGATTTGCTTCCACATATCATCTAGACCGTTACAGTCCTTACCCATTTCTATCAATGTTTTAGGTTGGAACCCGTCACTTGCCTCATCTGTTGTATTTGGCACTATGATAGGCTCTCCTCTGAACTCATAGGCATTCATGAGTCTTTCCTTCGTTTCTACTTGTTCCTCTAAAGTTGGTTGGATAGGGGTTGGAGTTGGTACTTCATGCCGATTTGCAGGTTTACCAAGTGGGTCTTCCATCAATGATTTAGCTGTTTCAATCATCTTTCTACACATTTCCAACCTTTGTTTTTCTATTTCAGCATATGGATAATTCATCCATCTTTGCTCATGGATTTGGTTCTTTTTTAGTCTGGCTTCATAAGCTTTTAGAAGTGCATCCTTGTCTGCCAGTACTGATCCTCTTGATCCTGCACTTTTGGGCTCTGCTATTTCCTTGGGTGCTATGGTTGCCATGGTGTGTGAGCTTAAGCTAGCTAGATCCTCTAACCGCTCTAATCTATTCTTTGTATGTTTTAACTCCTTGGATAGAGATGTTTGCTCTCGTTCTTTCCTAGATTTCATACACGCGCCTTTCTAGCTTTCCAAGTGCTTCTTTGATTTTTCGTTTCTGAACTTGGGGCATAGGTTTTTGGCTCTTCAATTATGGGTTCGTTCATCATTCTTTGAGCTTGGGCTTGTGTTACTGCCTGAATAGGTATGATTGTTTCATTTTTAGACCCTCCACTGGAAGGCACTGTTTCCAGCATGTTCAAGGTATTTTTTGCTCCTTTGCTCGGGTTCTTATGGCAATCAGGAATCAAATAAGTAACTCCACACTCGGTGCAATATGCGTTGAATCTAATGATTTCATCATGAGGACGGTCTCATGGTCTCCACCACACTTGTAGCAGGGTCCCTTGGGTTGTTGAGGTGCTCCTTGAGCTCCTCTTTGTTGGTATGCATGTCTCTGTCTGCCCATGCCTCCATTGGCTATGAACAACAATGTTCGTTCATCTAGCTATATCTTCCTTCTCCTACTGCCTGTTCAACTGTTGGTGGTCCTGTACTTCCTATCATGCTCCATGGTTCTGGTGTCGAGGGTTCTTCCGATGGATAATAGACAGATTTTTCCGCATATCCATTGGGATCTTCATAATATACATGCATAGGCACCAAATCCTTCTCCTCTGATTCGGTTACGGTTGGTGTGTATCTTATACCGACTGGTCATAATCCTGGTAGGGGTGGTTGTTGCTCCAACACTGGTTGTGGTCTTTCTACACCTACAAGTCCTGGTAGGTTGCCTGCTTGATACCTAGGCATTGGTGGAACTTGAGGAGAAGCTACCTGAGCTTGGGGAGCGTAAGGTCTCTCTCTCACATATCCCTTGTTATAATAACATTCCTTTGTCCCATGGTTTGTCCATTTTTGTTCAATAGCACATCACTTGGGCTATTTAGTATGGGGTTTGGTGTACAACTTAATCTTTTTTAGAACTTCCTCTACAAGCTGCTCTTGGTTTACAGCTACTTCTCCTTTTGGTGCTGTCTTAGAAGACTTGCTTCCACTTTGTTGTGAAGATGAATCGTCGTCAAGGTCCTTGAACTCCCCCTCTTTGTAGACCGCACAATTGTCCACAACGTAAAGAGCCTCCTTGGTCAACTCATTCAACGTAGTGCTCCTCTAATTCATATTTAAGTCCTTCTGGAGATCTGCATTCCTTAGTCCTTGGATGAATATAAGCATAAGTCTGGACTGAGTTGGCAGTTCTTCAACAGGACAGAACTTAACATATCTTTTTAGTCTTAGGAGTACCTTTCGCACAGATTCCCCATCTTTCTGTTTGAATTTATGGATTTGTGAGACGGTATTATGAGCTATCCCCCTTTGTGAGAATTCCTCGATAAACTCGTCAAACACTTCCTCCATAGACTCAAAGTCTCTACGCTCTACAGAGTCAAACCAAGTAGCAGCGTCATCCTCTAGGGTTAGTCCAAACCCTGCAAATTGGGTAGGGAAGTCTAACACCTCTTCAGCCATAATTACACGCACAAAGGCTGCTACATGATCTCTTGGATCTCTGTTTCCTGTGTATTTCTTGTTTAACCATTTTTGCACTTGAGAAGGTCTAATTCTACGATGGTCTACAAACCTCATCATTGGATCTCCATGTCCTAATTGATATACCTACTCTGGTCTTCTGTAGTAGGCTGGTTCCTCTCCCAATGGTGCTCCTAAGCCATAATTTCTAACAGTTCTTGCCAGAGATGGTTCATCTCTTCGAACTCGTTCTATGGGTGGTCTTCCAGGCTCTTTTGACCCTTGAGTCTTTGGCTTACTCTCTCCTTGATACCTTGAATAGAGTGGTGGTTCTTGCAAATCCCTTAGCCCTCGTGCGGCTTGATAACTATCTCGGTTTCGGTCTTGTTCTAATGTTGCACTCTGTCAAATCCATGCCTGTAATGATGGCTGAGTTGCTGGTTGTTTTTTATTGTTGAATGTCTGCGGTCGGGTAGAATGTGAGGTAGCATCATACTCCTCTGAAAAGGGATTTGTCGACTTGCTAGGGGTGTAGGTGGCTCTTGGCACTTCGTGAGGGGCATATGTTGATGCTCCTGGAACTGTTGCCTTTTCTACCTCCTCCGGGAGAATACGTTGGTATTCTCGCCCGTATCTATCAACAAAAACTATATCCTTCCCCATAGAAGTTTCATAAGAGAATAAGTAAAGAACCTTGTCTTTGCTTAATTCGGTTAAGTATGGTTCTTTGCAGCGAAAGTAAGCGACTATTCCCTCACTCTCATGCTTGTATATTCCCACGTTCTCATTATAAGTTGAAACCCTGGTTGTTTTCTCATCATACATAAAAATTGCTCCAGGTCGATCAATGTTTGGTGGCGGTTCTTGAGCTTCTGAAACCATTTTTCCTTTCACCACATTATTTCCATATCTGTTGTAATCTTCAGGGTTACTAACTATTAGATAGTGGTTCCTCTTTTCGTCTCGGAATCTATCTCCATCATCATAGACTCGAATTATCTCCAATCTCTGAGCCGATCTTTCTTCAATACAAATGCACTTGCGTCCTTGATAATCAGAATAGACTAGGGCTCCCCTCGAGTTTGTTCCTTCTAAGAAGATCATAGTGAGCTTGAAATCATTCAAAGGATTTAGGGAGGTGCTTTCTCCTGGAATTGGTCCATCATAGGTGAAACCTCCTGACTGTTGACTACCCATCATGAAGAAAGATTTGTCTGACGAAGTGTCAGTATCACTACCTTCCTCAATAATCGGTGCTAGTGGATCTAGCCTTGCCTGAGTGACACTCTCCCCGGTGGACACTAAGCTACCTTGGTCACCTGCCACTTTCTGGTCTCTAAAAATGTATCTTCGTGATCTTAAATTCATCAAACTTATCAATGCAATTTATCACAAATCCAAGCACTCATGTGGCAAAGGATCAGTCTCCGCACAACTTCTTGCTTTGTTGCTGAATATACCTGTACACAAGCGTTTAATTTCAACAATCGAATCAAAACATTTAACTGCTAGAGGTTATCTTAGAAATGATTGGTATAACTGGAGAGTTAATCTCAACCACTACTGTATTTTATACACTGCTAATGTTCTGGATTAGGTCTACTAATCTGGAACTGTACTTCCCTCGGATGTTGGTCAATTTACATGAAAAAGTATGAATTCAGTCTTTGCTCCGTCAAATGGACAAACAAGGTCCAAATTCACTTCTAAAAGAAGTTCTAGAACCCTTAAGCCAAATGGAACCTCACTTCTAAGCCCAGTCAAATTTTCTCTTCAGTAGGTCCCAATAGACATCCTACGCGTAGGATGTCTCCTGCTCTATTTTGCTTGGATTTTTGCACTATGGATTCCCCTTGATGTGCTGAGTCCACAATTGTTTTTACTTTTTGATTTGGACACCTATAAGCTGGTTAATGGATCAGAAAACTGTTCCGACAGCCTACTGCTGGTCTTGATCATCTTATCAACTCCAATTTGGACCAAAATTGACTAGGAGGCTTGCCTCAGGCTATACAATACCTTGCTATGCCCACAGTCAGTATCTGGCTTCAATTTCTTGCTTTAGACATCCTACGTGTAGGATGTCTTTTTGCCTAGAATGGCGTCAAAGTCAAAGCACAAGCTCCCCTTGAGTTGCTGGTCACTTTGGTATGCTCAAAATTAGGTTTGGAGTGCAAAATCACACAGAAGACATCCTACGCGTAGGATGTCTTTTTGGCATGTTTGACCCCAGACTTGACCCACAGCTTCCCCTTGATGTCGGCAACCCAGTGGTATGCTTAGATTTTGGTTTGGATTTCAAAAGTCCCCAATTTTAGCTGTTCTTGCCTTTTTCAATCAAAAGTGCTAAAGTCTGCTTTGAACCCAATTTTCTCATCCAAATGAGATGAAATTCCTCTCAATCACTCAATATATCATGCAGATCATGCTCATGCATCCATCCTATGGTTTTGGTCTTAAAATAATGCTTTGGCACAATTTGGGTAGGATGTCTGGCTATTTCAGTCTATCTGGCCTTATCCTATCAAGATATGGTCAAATTTCCACTTTCCAGGTGAAAATAGGGTAAACCCACCTTTTGAACACACTGGTCAACTCAAAATTCCAAAATTCCCACCAGATTGGCCTGTAGACATCCTACGCGTAGGATGTCTCCTGGCTTAAAATTAAATTTTTTCGTGATAGAAATGCTCTTGATGCTCTGCAGCTCTATCAAAAACACTCACAGTAACTTTTGGACTTCACTTCAGCTTTCAAACACACTTTTGCGTCTTTTTGCGTCTTTTACAACCTTGTGATGAATTTACCAAGCAAGTATACATGCATGAAGTGTTCTAGATCTTGAATCATGATGTCCTACTTACTCTACTCCTACTCATCATGTGAAATGGTGATAATGGTGTTTTGGTTGCTCTCTGGCCTCTCCGGACTCTCAAGCTCTCCTCTCACCGCTTCTACCACTCCAACTCCTACTCAAGAACTCAACTAATACCTAAAACTATCTCAGTCTACCTAAATCTACCTAAGTCGAAGGATCTAGGCCAAACACACGCTTCCTAGACTCCCTCTGAGACCTAGAGAGTCCTCCACCCTCTGGTCCTATCTAAATGTAAAACGAGACTCTTGGCAAGCCAAAAATCTCTATCCTCAAGGACTAGTCTCGGTCACCTACTTAAAGTTTTCGTCCCCGGCAACGGCGCCAATGTTGGACGGATACGCCACGACGGACGCCAGCACAGCGAGAACTCACCTAACAAGATTTGTCAACTAAGGACGAAGCTCGACCCGCAGGCACATGGAAGCAAGCATAGGGTGTCAACCTACACTCGACCGACTCCTAACTAATTCCTATAGAGGTCTCTATCCAATGTCTAAGTCACAACCTTCAAGAGTGCATAAGAGGAAACTTTCTACAATGCTTTCTAGAGCCGACACCCATCAAACAATCTCGAAACACCACAGAACTTGAAGGAGACCCTACTAACACCAATAGGTCGCTCTCCCTAAGGTCTATGAACCAAAACCCCAACCCAAAACACCCGATGCAAAATCACGTAGGATGTCTGGCCAAAATTTGCAGGTCTTTGTTTCCGAAATCTAAAGTGCCTAATGTGTAGCTCTACTCAATGTGAACACGTGGATATGATGCAATGCAAAATCGGACAACTTATGCTCACCGAATCACCAGATGAAGCTCGTAGATAGAGCTCACAAACCCATACCGCATGCGCGCAATGTAGGTATCGGCGCGTAGCTCTCGTCGGGGGCAACACGCTGCACTTCTCCGCACTCGATTCCGACCACCGGTGCACACATAGCGTCAAGATGAAGCTCACACTCTCTCTCGTACACAGTACGCTCACTCACAAACTTTAAAACTTTTTAAAAATGACAAAAGGTTTTTTCATTAAGGTCAAAAAGTGGTATAAATACCTTACAATTCTCAAACCCTAAAGTTCCAAATCAACCATCTACTCAATCTAACTGTCAAAACTGGGATACAATATGGAAACTTCTGTAAGCCCCAATATTTACAAGGTGAAATGTCGAGTTTTCTCAATAAATGAATAATTACAAAAAATGATAATCTGCCGAGTAGTCAGTTTCCGTAGGGTGTGTCTAGCTTCTAACAGATGCAGAAACAATCTTATTTTTTGGATTCTGTGAGGTGCTTAGCGCCTCAGCCTCAAGTCTAGGGCGCCTTTTTTTTTTAATTACGTAGGCACCTAGCGCCACAGTATGAAAGCCTGCAAGGGGATGCGCTAATATTTTTTTAAAAGGATCTAGGGTGCCTAGCGCCACATGAACATAAGGGGATATTTTTTTTTGAAGACAACATGGCGCATAAAGCCCCATAAATTTATTTTAAAGAGTCATAGGGAGCTTAGCAGCAAGGATGAAGGTTCTCGGGATGAAGTCTCGGCACCTAAGTTTTTTTTGAATGTTGTAGGTTGCCTAGCGCCCCAGGATGCAAGGCAAAGCCTACGGTTCTTCATTTTGGAGCTCTTGAGGCACCGCACGACATTACTATAAGGCTCGAAATTCCTAGGGTTCCTAGCTCTAGAAATACCTAGGGCTTTTCATTTTGAAGCTCTAGAGACGACAAGATTGGAGACCATCTCCACTAGAGGCACCCAAACAAAGAGTAGTGGCAGTTTTCTTCAGCAAACTAGAACCCACGCACACCAGATAAGCAGCGATAGAGATACTTGGTCACATACCTTACACCCAGACCATGGAGTCTCACTTACATTGTAATTTTTTGAGCCCGATGATAATGCCCACCACGATGACATCCGAGAGGCCCATCTTATAGTCAAATCATAACTATCCTAACGAGGTTTAGAAGAGATAGCAACATATGCCTCAATAGGATTTCCCTGGCCCCACATTACAGATGATGTCATTGGCTTATCTAGAGACTTGAGTTAGTCTTTAAGTTTCTAGCTTTTTCCTATAGTTCACATCAGACATGAATTTTCTACAAGCCTTCAAGATATTGAGGGTAATTGTAAGGCATGTGCTTCATCAACACTCAGTTAAGAATTCCAATCTCCTTTAATGTCTTATTTTTGCAAGCCTCTTGGGCCCTCTACGTGCCACCCACCTTATTTGACATCTACCACCTACACCTGCATGACTTCTTCCTTTGCAGAAGGATACACAAGTTGCAATTATAATCCTGTTGATTGGACACCCTACCCAAACACGATTTTTTATGGATTGTATATTAATAAGTTTTGAATAATTTGTCTATCTCGCAACTTGAAATGCTTCTAAATAAAACCTTGATGCTTGGTTGAATCACCCATTCCCCACTTATCATAACTAGTCATAGAACTTGATAACATTGGTGACAAACATAATTATTGTGCCTACGTGATTTATCTTGATTGCCTGAAGCCTAAGTTTTAAATTTCTTCTAGCATACACTCAAGTATAATACACTCCAACATCGACTCTATTTCTAAGTCAACCCTTTGAAACCACAATTTGCAGTTTCTAACCTACAGATTCTCTATCTCTCTCTATTGTATTGATTTTTTATCTCTCACTAGTTGAATACACTTGGGTCAAGTTACTTCCCCCCAAATTCACTAAGCCAAATATACTTGGATGAAAATTTTAGTATGGAGAATCTCTCTCTCTCTCTCTCTCTCTCTCTCTCTCTCTCTCTCTCTCTCTCTCTCTCTCTCTCTCTCTCTCTCTCTCTCTCTGAATTTAGTGTCTTGCTAAGTATAGAATGTTAAGCAGCTAATCTCAATCGTACATCTCCTAAGGATTCTACACTGGAATTTCATCCTGCAACACACAAATCAATGCCACATCAGCATTGGGAATTTTGTGCATCTTTGGCTAATAAATGCTTGCCAACTCAGAGGTTAGAAATCTATGCAGGAGTGCAGGGTCGTGACACATCAGCAAAGGGAATGGCACCTATGTTTGACAACTCAGCAGGAAGAACGTAACAGGTCCAACCAATCTACATTGCACACATAAGCACCTGGAACTAGTAATTAACTAGAATGTTGGCCCTCCTTTCCTCGACAGTGACGGTCGGGAAAGGATGTACAGTGTCCTTTCCACGTAAACAGGCGACCGCATGGCGACCGACGGAGGCACATGATTTTCTAGCCACACGAAACCGGGTCCAATCATTGACAACATCCTTGATGACACTCTAAGTGATGATTTTTATTAGGAAGGCAACCCCTACGCATAGCTAGTCATCTTGTGCTAGAGATTTAAGAGAAATATTGTGTCCTAGCTACGTCAACGATTCCCGCTGACTGTCTACTGCCTCATTGCCATCCCCTACACCAACACTTTTTGGTCTTGGTGTACTCTTTGTTTCAAAAATTCCATACTTAACCAGACACTAAATTTAAAAAATAACTCCTCATACCATGTGTGAAAAAGGTAAAAAGCTATTAACAATGCCATGTGTATGCTCAGTCCCTGTCGCATGCTCCCTCTCTTCCAAATTCCATGAATCTCCTCCTGGTGAATTCACTATTTCGCCGGGAGCCATGGCGTGAGCACATTTTACGAGGAAAAGGACACTGCCGTAAAAGTCCTTTCTCGGCCATCACTATCTAGGGAAGGAGGGTCGATATTCCAGAGCTAATTACTATTTCCACGTGCTGATGTGCACAATGTGGATTGGTTGGACCTACTAGGTTCTTCGAGTTGAATTGTTGAACAAGGTTCCATTTCGTCTGCAGATGTGTCACGACCGTGCGCTCTTGCCCTAGGGGATTCACTCTCTATAGAAAAGAAAGAGCCACCTGCGAGCGGAGGGTCTTGGAAAACCCCCTATTTACGATTCATGTGAAGCAAAAATGACCCCCCTTCCTACACTTATATGACATGTAGCTACTAAAATTATTATTCCCTTTACTCTTATATAAGGTTTGGTATAATCTCTCACCTTCAAGTTTAAAAAAACCAGACTTGACGCCGTACATGTTACAATTTTAAAGTCAATACCCTAATCATATTGGCTTGTATTCTCTTATAGGGGCATACAATGGGGTAACCACATGTAATTCACTAGGAATAATTGGCTTCTTTACTATCAAAAGGCCTTGATTTATTTAACCATATGTATGTTATCAATCTCTGCCACCACTACCCCAAACACCCCTTATTCCCCCCTTGAAGTATATATCGCAACCCCCCTCCCTTATGTTTTTGTAATGAAGGAGAAATTATTAGGGGCCTACACCTAACATATACGCTTATCTAGACTCCCAAAGAACCTCCTTTCCTTGCACTTATGTGGTACAATAAGTTTCTCATAGTGAATCACGTGGGGCTCTTGCATAGATTCCAAGTTGGAAAAAATAGTAAATTTTTGGGGACGTGGCTCAAATTGTGGGTGCTGGCCCCTACGGGCTTTTGAAGATACATCCTATATGTATATGACTTGTACTAGCTTTTAGGCTATCTTTGACCATGTATCTCCTCTTTGCTTGCTCTCATGGCCAAAAAGTTTCCGCCACACTCTAAAATTTTGTAATAAGCTCATATGATGGTCTATTGATGAGGATTATGGTCTAGGCTAGAGTAATTATCCTCTATATACACTGTAAAGAGACTAAAAATTTGAAGTTGTATCGCTTGTTCTTTGATATTGAGTGTTGTAGATTTTCCATGGAGTTCTCTTATGATTTGTTGAGGGTGCAAATCATCCTGTCTGCCTCGTATGATGTTTTGGTCATTGGTGTAGCTTTGGTTGATGTTGTTTTGGCCTGGGGATTCCACATGTAAGGCCCATGTTTCTGAGACTCTACCACCATTTTAGCCCAAATATGCTCAACTTTTGGGTAGTGAAAAGATATTAGCTTGGACACATTGGATACTACCTTGAGTAGATTTTGACCTTGTTGAAGCTTGTCATTTTGTTGCTCATTATCTGTGTTTGCTAATTGCACCTTTGGTATCCAAATTTACATGGTTCCTTGTATATTCTTACAGCCTTGCTTGCATTTTTTTGTACCTAGACCAGGTTTTCTTGAGATGTTGAAGCTTGAGAGGCTAGCCCTGCTTGTGGTGATCGTTTTTTATGAGGTTAGAGGCCTTGTAAGGGTTTTGTGCTTGAGGTTCAGGCATAGGATTTTGTCCATATTTGAAGTGGTATTGGCATTTCCTTTGAAAGAGAATCTGACATAATGGGTGCAAATTTTACCAGTTTGCTGGATTGAAGGGAACTATCATTTTTTCCAATTGATCTTTGCATTATACCTCCTTTGTCAGGTTTTTAATAAAGTAAGTTGGCCTTTGATCTTACCGCAAATAACTCATGTGAGCAAGCACTACTTTATGCTCAATGGTAGGATCACATAGCTCATGGATGCTCTGAGATGTGTTTGTGGTAAAGTTCTTTATGGCGTTTAGTGGTTTTACCTCTTTTGGCTATAGTCAATCATATAAATCTATGCTAATGGTGTTTGCTTGAGCCCCTAAATAAACTAAACCAAGCATATCAATTTGATTCTTTCCTATCTTCATTGATTGGACAATCAACTTTGACATTGTACATTGTGAGATGATTGAACATATATGGTGATGTTTGTTGCATACGCTGTTCTCAAAGAAGCTTCCATTTAGCAATCTATTCTTTGGATTTGTCTTGAGCGTCCTTGACCACTCTGACCTTTTTAGTCCTTGCTTTTTGCCTTTTTTTGGATGGATCTTCGCAAGAATTTACTGAGTTAAGAGGTAAATGATACTTCTTTAACATGCATCCATTGATCCACTTAGGAATATCTTCTCCCTCTAACATAGCATGTTTTATGGTCTCACTTGGCGATATGGCTTTGATCACACGGGGACCCATTAGTATGCACCAAGACATAATCTCCAGTCTTGAACTCTTTTGAGTCACATGCTTGTCAAATAACTCCTTTTATCATCTTTTTTTGTGCTACCATTGTTTTAAGGCGTTATTTGTTTCCTTGCTCAAGTTTGCTTTTTGTGTGGCTTGTTACTTCCATCCATTTTAACGTCCATGGGGTAATACGTCCATTTTTGTGTGGCTTTTTACTTCCATCCATTTTAACATACATGGGGTAATAGGTCCAAAAAATCAATTCCCATTTAGCAAATGCCATTGGCCCCATCATCCTTTTTAATTGGTTCTTTGAAGCGTTGGCACTAGTCACATCATTTGATATATATCATGACATCTTGTGCATTTATTGGCTATTAAATAGTATCTTAACTTTATAGCCGCATTAATCATACCTAACGTCTCTTTCGATTGTGGTATAATTTTTCTCTACACTGTTTAGTTGTTCACTATCATAAGAAATAGGAAAACCTAGCTTACCTTGACTCGGTTGAGATAAGATATATCCTATGGAAAATGTCAATGCATCAATATGCGCATGAAGTTTTTTCATCCAAATATGTGTTTTAGGACTGGTGCAAAGACCAATCCATCCTTCAACTTATCAAAAGATTCTTCACACTCCTCCATCTAAATAAAAATTGTGATGAGAACATAAAGAGGCTTGGCAATCACGGCATACATGTAGATAGGTCTTCGGTAATGTCTCGTGATTACAACTCTCAACTTATGCATAGTGGCTCTCTCAAAGTGTATGCATGTAGCCATAAAGATCATAAAGAGGCAATCATGACATACATGTAGATAAATCTTTCGTAGTATTTACATGTCCTGTAATTATGGCTCTTAACTTATACGCACTGGCTCTCTCAAAGTGTATGAATGTAATTGTATCGACTATGGCAATAGCCAAACATGTGCATCTCTAATAGAGCTTTCTTTCATATGCTACATGTATTTTGTAATGACCTGCATAGTTCCACCATGCAGCCACCAACATCTTTGGATTTGCACATTTATGTCTAGCATCCATAGTGATCAGATCCACATGTCCAGGCATAACTATATCAGTCTCTAGCATGAGCATATCAAAGAACTCCATATCAGTCATCTCCATCGTTAGAGATGATTACTCAACACGTTGTGAGTCACTACGTAGTCTAGCTCTACCCCTTTACTCATAGACATGTCGTGCACAGTATCCTAGAGCTCATATGCAAAAGATATTTCTCATGTCTCGCTCTCTACATGTCTATAATGTAGCAAATACAATGCCATTTTGTACATCAAATACATGCAATGGGTAAACCAAGGCACTCCTAGCACCTCTCACAATCACTAGCATACCCCAATGCATTTGAAAAGACTCCTCTCCAAGCAATACATGTTATCCATTGACTCTCAATTGTCTCACTAAGATTAAACTTTGTTTCATCTCAAGAAATATAACACACATGATGAATCATATAAGATGCACCACTGGGCAATGACAAACAAAAACCTCTTGTAATTGCAATCTCATATGTTGAACCATGAGCAAGATATATACAACCAAGTCTCCCACTTTGTTTCATCTCAAGAACATAACACACGTGATGAAGCATATAAGATGCACCACTGGGCAATGGCAAATAAACATCTCTTGTAATTGCAATCTCATATATTGAACCATGAGCAATATATATACAACCAAGTCTCCCACTAAAGAAGCTACTAAACCATTCATGACATGGCATGACATGGAACATAGCATCATCATCTAGTAACTGACACAAAGAAAGTGTGACATCCATAGACATATATGCAAGTGTTAATGTTATAGCATCTCAAGTGACTAGCCCAATGTGATGCCAATATTTATTTTGGCTTTAGGTATTTATTTTAGTTACTTGTCAAAGTCTTGGATAGGGCAATTTACTGAGGGGGATAATTAAGGGCCCCCAAGCTAGTATATAAGTAACACCTTGCTCCCATTGTAGATCACTAATTCATTGCCCAATACGTTGGTTCAACTCTCTCTCTCTCTCTCTCTCACTCTCTCTCTCTCTCTATCTCTCTATCTTGTATTCTTTCCATTGCTCTACGCTTTTGCAACGTCAACTTGACATGGTATCAGATCCGTTGGCTTGTGGATTGTAAAGGAGAGCATGGCGTGGAGGAGAGGAAGATGTCCATTGTAGCATGTTTGGATCCAAGGAAACATTTTGATGCATAGTTGGCGATGGGGAGCATTATCGGCACCTTGTCTCACCGGTGTTTTGAGGTGCAGGTGGTGAAGAAGGGCTTCACCGCTAGTATGCCCATTGTGTTTTGAAATGTAGATTCTCTTTCAGAGACATCAATTGGCCATGCATTCTGAAATGCAGTTTCAAGACAGCTAGTAGAAGGGGAGATCTCCATGGGAACATCAAACGTGCATCAGTTTGAAATGCTACTAGATTTTTTTCCACGCGTTTAGGTTCTTAAGATGCCCTAATGGACAACATTTTTAAACGCATGGCATGAACAAGTCCCAAAGGTGAAGGTAAGGACAAAGCCAAAAAATGTTCTTGCAAAGCCTCGACATTAATGATTGCAAAAAGGAAGACCTAAGACCAACATTTGGCTATGGATAGTTCTTTGGCTAGCACCCAGTGGCTAGCACCCAGCTAGCGGCCTATGCACAAATGAAATTCTCAAGAAAGCCATCAATATTTTCGGCTTGGGATTATGAAGCCAAAGGTAAATGCACGAGCTCGCTAGATAATGGAGGCAAAGGCAAGATTGACAAGGACGGTAAGGCGAGTACTCGCTTACACGTTGCGGTATCTAGAGGTTCAAGATACATGTGAGAAGATGCTTTTTTTGCCTTAAGAATATGAAGCCGAAGGCAAAAGTAGGAACTCACTAGATGATAAATGCAAAAACAAGCTTGAAAGAGATAGCAAGGGTAAAGATTTGATAGAGGATATTTCCATGGCATGCATGGCAACGACCACAGTGGCCACGACATCAGATTCTAGCCAGGTGGCTGCCACAACCGACTTTAGTTAGGGTGAGGCTGGTGAGTGTCAAAGAGGGGCAAACAGTGCTCCCCACAAATGATTTGGACCCATGTGCCGGAGTTCAAGTTATCGGTGTTTGAACCCACGGGTCGGAGTTCAAGGCACATGCATCTAGCAAGGAACCAATGTGATGTATAAAAACACAATGGATGTGCGCACTATTCCATTGGTGTTGGTTGGATTATGGTCAGGAGGTGTTTCAAAGTTTATTGTCTAGGAAAGTTTGCATGTGATGTATTCATAGTTCACAAATGTGAATTATTGGATGTAGTGTTCTATGAGGCAAACAATGCTCAAGATGGAATTCTATTAAGGTAAAAAGTTGGAGGTAGCAAATCCAAGGTGTATCTAGTAAGGGCAGTGCACTGCTAGAGTGTCCATGGTAGCTTCTTCATCGACTTGGTCTTCCTACATATGTCCACTATGAGCTACAGAGAGGATGTTAAAGTTATAGCATTTCAAGTGAATAGCCCAATGTGATCACAATATCTATTTTACTTATTTGCCAAAGTCTTGGGTATGACAATTTACTCAGGGGGGTACTTAAGGGCTTGAGGGATTCACTATTACCTATGAAGGGATGTCACTTGCGAGCAACCCTCGAGCCAAAACTCCCTTATATACGGAACCATGCATACTGACCTTACCCCTATCTACGAAGATAATATAACTTACATAAACCCCTACATACGGGTTTTTGAGTATTTTTAAAATCCCCCTGTTTTACGTATACTAACCATGTTGTGTTGTTGAATGAAAAATAAGCTATCATTGACTAAAATTTTCCAACAAATACATGTCACCTAATATTTAGGTTGAGAGAGAGAGAGAGAGAGAGAGAGAGAGAGAGAGAGAGAGAGAGAGAGAGAGAGAGAGAGAGAGAGAGAGATTGATTTTAAAAATTGGCAAAGTGATAGTCTCATTAGAAAACCAAAGGTAGAAATAGGCGGACATGAAAATTTGATATGCTCAACAAATTTTGAGATTTCTTGCAAGGTGGCCCATGGACAGAGGTTGAAGTGCATGGTACAATTCTCTCTCTCTCTCTCTCTCTCTCTCTCTCTCTCTCTCTCTCTCTCTCTCTCTCTCTCTCTCTTTGTCACAAATATGCCATTGCAAGCTCTATCATCTACTTGTATTTGCTAAAACACTGTTAAAATATGTTGCAGTTACTTGTATTTTCTATAACACTTATAAAATTTGCCAAGCTCTTTTTTTACAAAATATTAATCTTGTGGTTACTTTGCAATATAAGCCACTGTTCTAGAATGTTTTGCCTCAGTTTAGCCTAGATCCGGCTCAAAACCACTGTTCTAGAATGTTTTGCCTCAGTTTAGCCTAGATCCTGCTCAAAACCTAGATTAGCCATTTGATGGCACGTGTTGGTAGGAAAATTTCCAGAAAACCCTTTATTTACAAGGTGTTGAACCTACATCCCCTTCTCCCTATATCCCCCCCCCCCCCCAACACCCACACCCCCCTCCTTACGTACGTTATAAGGATCCTCAAATTTTGGGGCAGCCCTATTGTATACGCTTATGAGATTTTGAAAAAAAAACCCCTATTATGCACTCACTTGCCATCATACAAAAGGTACTAGTGAATCCCCTAGGATTAAGGGTGCTCCATGCTAGTATATAAGCAACACCTTGCCCCCATTTTATATCACTAATTCATTGTCCAATTGGTTGGTTCAATGCTCTCTCTCTCTCTCTCTCTCTCTCTCTCTCTCTCTCTCTCTCTCTCTCTCTCTCTCTCTCTCGTGTGTATTCTCCCCATTGGTCTACCCTTCCTCATTGTTGACTTTGACAACAAGAGGTCTACTAGAGACAAATGTGACATCACTATCACTGGCACACTCAACCACTACTACTACCCCTCTAACATGCGTCATAGCCAGATTTACATCATGCATATGTCTTTATTCTTGCCTTATACTTCTAAATGATGATATCTAATGTGCCCTCTGTGCACACAATGCTAACATCTCTTACATTAACATGAGTGCTCACTGTACATTCGGAAACATCACACATATTGTCAAAGTGGATGTCAAAACACCAAATACCGCATATGCATTGAAGTGGGAGATCATTTGACCACTACATCAAGTAGACAAGACTATTGCATCAATATGATGCTCACATAGGCACAATGTAGCTCTACAAAGTGATGTGCAGTAGCAGTGTCGGAATGATGTACTACAACGCGGTAACCTATGTTATACCAAGTAGCATTTGCACATAAAAACGTGCCAAAAAAGATATGCAAGCATTAATAGTGACATTCCAACTAAGTGAACATAATCCGGGGATAAATAGCTCTCAAAATAGCATAAAGCACATAACTATATGCTCAATATACATCCATAGAATACATGACGTCTTGTACATTAGAAACCTGCAATGGGTAGACCAGCACGGGGACTTGGAACCTCCCACAATCACTAGCAAACCCCATTGTATTCAAAATTTCTACTCTCTAAGCACTACATGACATCCACTGCCTCATTGAAATCAAGCTTTGTCTCATCTTAGGAACATAATGCACATGACAAAGCTTATAAGATTCACCATTGGGCAATGACAAACAAACACCTCTTGAACCTACAATGTCATACATTAAACCATCAGCAAGATGCACACAATTAAGTCACACTAGAGAAGCTACTAAGCCATTCAGGACACATGGTGTGACATGGCAAGTAGCGTTGTCATCTAATAATCAATGTGATGAAAGTATGACATCCATAGACATATATGAAAGAGGTATACTAGAGGCAAATGTGATATCACTATCATTGGCATCCTCAACCACTGCAGTCTGGGTAGAATAGTATACTTCTTGTGGTGAGATTAGTAGACTTCTTGATAGTATATCACTTTTTCTATTTTCATCTCCAATGTCCATTTCAATAGTCCAAACTTCTTATAGAGTTTGCTTAAGATCATCGTACTTCTTCTTTGTCTTCAATTTGGTACTAATTGGATACTTAAATATGTGCAATTTCTTTGGATTGACCATTGCTTTTGACCTTGACACTTGTTTTGCTCTTCTCTTCACTAATTTAGGAGCAATTTTTTTTACTTCAATGAAATTTCCTGATATTTTTTCATCGACACAATCATCTGCATACACATACATGAGGAATTGTGTCTTGATTTTGAATCTTGGCATTGGGTTTTCCTTGACAACTTGTGATCACCCGTCTTTTTTTCTCTTGTAGCAGCTATGTCTTCTTGGTCTTTGGTTAGGGAATCATAAATTCTTTCTTCTCTTGACTTCTCCTCAAGCTCTCTCTCTCTCTCATACACTCGTCTTTTTGTTGTCAATCTCTTCTTTAGGTTCTATAAGGGATCATAGAATGTGTCCTTAATGTCTTCTTTTGGAGAAACATTCTGTATGGAGACATCATCTTTAATGTGCAAACATTGGACATTTTCCCCTGGGATTTCTATTTCTTTATTGAGATCCTCATATGTTGACTCTTTAGTTATGCTAAACATGAAATATGGGGCAATATCACAGCCATCTTCAATGAAAAATCTAGTTTGTGTGACCTCATTGACACACACATCTAGGGTCCATTCTAGAGACTCTAGTCTTGCTCGAGAGATGGTTTTGGCATATAGGCCTTATCTTGTAGTGCTTCCCTTGGATGCACTCCTGTTTCTTCACACTACTACA
Source organism: Adiantum capillus-veneris (assembly GCF_014529385.1). Taxonomy (NCBI): domain Eukaryota; kingdom Viridiplantae; phylum Streptophyta; class Polypodiopsida; order Polypodiales; family Pteridaceae; genus Adiantum; species Adiantum capillus-veneris. The sequence continues at coordinate 17,859,323 of NC_140934.1, forward strand.
ATTTGATGCGACACACATCCATAGTTCTTCCTTGTTACATAACCATGATGGAACTTCTAAATATGTATTGGTAGTAGAATCAAAATATTCAAGAAGTGTTCTTGATACATCCCTATAATTGTGTGCATAATAATCTTGGAGTCATTTCCATATGACACACTACTAAAATTTGATGCAAGACACATAGTTCTTTCTTGCTACACAACCATGTTGGCACTTCTAAATTTACATTGATAGTAGAGCCAAAATATTCAACAAGTGTTCTAGATACATCCCTATAGCTGTGTGCATATTAAATCTTGTAATGGTTTTTTCCATATGATGCAAATAGATTTGATCATAACCCCCGTCTTGAACCCTTTGGAGTTTCTTCATAAATCATGTTCCGATAATGATGTCATATTTATTATCTTTTTTGAAGTTCACTATGGCAAGGATATACTTATACTCTATGCCATGAGTGTACCACTACTTTTTAAGAAATTTTAGGGGTTTTTCCACATATCCATCTACCAATTGAAGTTTCATTCTTGTCAATGTAATGGCAGGCTTACCCCCTTTTTCTCACATGGCTCATTCGGGAGTGTGTAGCCTCTTTTGGAGTGGCCTCATACACACACATAGAGTGAGAGTTTGAGGGCACCGTCTTCTTCAACTACATGTACAAGTACATAGAGCGACTTGGTTAGCTTCCTCCATGCTTCTCAGCCTCAATTTTGGCTTCGGCTTCGGCTACGGCTACAAGTTAGTGCTTGTTTCACACTACTTTAAAAAACTAGTGGCAACCCTTTGATATTCCTTCTAATTTACATGGCCGCCCACTGAAGCATTCCTTTCATTAGAACTTTAACCCTTTGATAGCTTAAGGAGGGTGGTCATTCCCCCCCCAAAGGTCGTGTGCCGCAAGTCCGACGGTCGAGAATATTTGTAACTAATTTATTCTTCGCTTGGTATACCAGCAGCACGCAATACCGCCAAGTCTCCATAAATTAAGGCCGATTAATTTTGTTCGCTTTTATTCCACAGTCTTCCAGGATTCACATCAAGAGATTCAAGCAAGCGGTGATAAATTGGAAACCATCAAAGGCCACACATCATTAACGACTATCTGCTACGGAAATAGGGAGCTCGAAAATAACATTCAATTCAATTCAACGGTCACCAGTAATGTAAAATTGACAATTGTATTACCATTATTTCTGGGATACGGGAGATGGGGTGCCGCAAAATTTGACCAACTCGCAGACGAACTGTCTCACCGCTCACTCTTTCGGCAATTTCCTCGTACACCACCATTTTGGACTGGATGCCAACACGATTTCTCATCTAATTGTATTACCATTATTTCTAGGATACGGGAGATGGGGCGCCGCAAAATTTGACCATCTCGCAGACGAACTGTCTCACCGCTCACTCTTTCGGCAATTTCCTCGTACACCGCCATTTTGGACTGGATGCCAACATGATTTCTCAGCTAAGTACATTTCATTTCTGTTATTTATTTTAGTCTCTTTTACTTATGCCGCATATTGCATCTGTAAATATCACCATATAGCCCTTTTAAGCATAATTACTTAAAAACACACAAAAAAAGAGAAGAAAAAAAAGAGCAACCAATCATGGCACACCTTCCACAAGCGCCCATAATTGTTGAATAGCTTGCCAATCTGCAATAATCCCTCACATATGAACGCATGCAAAGGCAAGAACTTGAAAAAAAGTATCAGATTCTGCACGCACAGAATCTGCATCGACACCCAAGCAAAACAGAATTAGCAGAAAAACCTTCACTTTAAAGGATTTTGAGGGTACCATGCATGGTTCTAGCATGGATTAGTCAGCTAGATGACTATTTTCATGATTAGAAGACTTTCCCGAATGTGAAATGGTAAAATGTGCATCAAATCATCTCACTAGCAGCACTGCATTGCTGTGGAACGCCACCAAACAACACGGGAAAATACCATGTATCTAGCATGCATTTAAAAAAGAGTTTTTACCTCAATTTTTGCCCACACAGTACAAAGCTAAAGCACGACGTCAATGGGATTTAATTCGACAGGGTCAAAATAAATATGTACAGGGTTACCCTAATCATTTTTGGAACTATTTAATTCAATTGTAAGCTATTGAACATGTTAGTCGTAGGAAATTGAAGCGTAAGTACATATCAGGCTTGGCACTACAAATTAGTGCTGAGGTATATATGTTTGAACCAGACTCTCTATCAAAGGCTATTAATTTTGCTCTCAATGCAGAGAAGAAGAAAGGTGGACAACCCTCTCACACTGATCAAACTGCTAACACTAACCGTAACAAGAGACCTCCTTTCTCTGCTAACTTTAAGGGCAACAAACATCAAAGGCATACCTTTTTCAAGAGATGCAGATTTGACAATTCTTCTACAACTACTCAACCTCAAAGCAACAACAACAACAATACGCAGCAACGAGGTAACCAAAATTCTTTCAACCAACGTCCTTCTCCAAACTCTAATGGTAACAAAAAGGTGAAGTGTTTTAAATGTTTTCAGTATGATCGCTATGCAGATAAGTTCCCAAATGGTCCTGCTAAGGGCAATGGTCAATCCAATGGCCACTCCAATGGCCACTCCAATGGAGTCAACCGAAATCCAAGCCAAAAACCCTTCAATAACAACCACCCCAATGGTGATACTCTTAACCTCATCGAAGATGCTAATCTCGACGACAATGAAGTGGAAGCTCATTACGTAAAGGATATGATCCTGCTTATGATAACAATAACAACCCATCCTCAAGTACTCTTATATCTCGTCACACTTTGTTTAAAGTGCAAGGCACTATTAAAGGTGAAAGTGTCACCATTCTGTTAGATGATGGTAATAGCCATGATTTCATTTCTACATGCTTGTCACATCAACTATTTCTCTCTGAAATCTCGTCACCTCTTCACAAAGTCAAAATTGTTTTTAATAATCAATGTTTTAATTGTAAAACCCAAGTCACTGTTGAAGTTTGCATTGGTGAATTTACACAAGCATGTACATTTCTGGTAGCACCATTGCATGGTCTTGACATGATTTTGAGAATGCCATTTTGTTATGAATTTGACCCATTGATTAATTATAAAAGACATACTATGTCTCTCACTCATTACAATAAAAATTTCTCCATCCAAGCAACACTAGCACATGAAAATTTTCCACTCCTCTCTCACACTCAAGCCAAAAGAGCAATTCGAAAACAGGGAAAAACATATCTACTGTTGGTAAATCAATTTCTGCTGAAACTAAAACTTCATACAACTCTACACACGATGAATTTATCTCACAATTTAAAGATTGTTTTATGAATGATCTGCCACCTAAAATTCCACCATCACGCCCAGAAGATCACAAAATAGATATCATACCGGGTAGTGAACCTCCTTGTAGAGTACCTTATCGTGTAAATCCAACCGTACACCAGGGAGATGCAAACTCAAATCACTGATTTACTTGACCGAGGCCTAATCCAACCTATTAGTTCACCATACGGAGCTCCAGTACTTCTTGTCAAGAAGAAAAATGGAACCTTTCGTATGTGTATCGACTACAAGGCTTTAAACAAGATCACCATCAAGAATAGGTTTTCTATTCCTAGAGTGGATGATCTGTTAGACAAATTGAAAGGGATATACATCTTTAGCAAAATTGACCTCAAATCAAGGTATCACCAAGTCAAAATGTTGGAACATGATGTCTACAAAACTGATTTCAGAACACAAACTAAACACTATGAATTTCTTGTCATGCCATTTGGTTTGATAAATGTAGCAGCCACATTCACACGCACAATGAATAGAATTTTCATTGACCATCAAGATTTTGTGATTGTATTTTTTGATGACATTTTGATATTCAGTAAATCTGAAGAAGAGCATAAAGAGCACTTAACACATGTATTTGATCTGCTTGCACAAAATCACTTGTATTTGAATCCTAAAAAGAGTTCATTTTTCCGATCTGAAATTGAATATTTGGGATACATTGTATCCGATAAGGGAATACATGTAGACCACATGAAAATAGAATCCATTCAATAGTAGCCTAGACCCAAAAGCTTGCATGAGCTACGTTATTTCATCGGTCTTTGTAGCTATTACTACAGGAAATTTGTTCATAACTTTCCTTACAAATCACATTATTTGACTCTCTTGTTAAAGAAAAACACACCTTATGAATGGACTGATTTACAAGAAAGCTCATTTAATGCACTTAAACATGCTTTGACTAATGAACCTGTATTGCAACTGCCTGATTTTAAAAGACCATTCTTTGTGGTAGTCACTGATGCTAGTGGAAAAGGTATCGATGCAGTCCTTATGCAAGATAACCATCCACTTGCTTTTGAAAGTCGTAAATTCAAACCTTCTGAAACGAAGTTCAATACTTATGATAAAGAATTGACTGTTGTGGTACATGCATTGAAAATTTGGAAACACTACGTAATGGGTACTAACTTGATCATTAAAACTGATCAACAAAGTATCAAATATTTACTTTCTCAGCCCTTAATAGATGACAGACATATTAAGTGGGCCGCTTTTATTCAAAGTTTTTAGCCCAACATTCAATACCAGCCTGGTAAAGAAAACGTTGTAGCTAGTGCTTTGAGTAGAAGACCCTGACTTAATCATCTATCAACCATTACGGGAACTTCATTTGACACTATGTCTGAAACTTATGCACATGATGATGACTTCAAAACGACATGATTGCATATGCTTGACAATTCTGTGCACATATTCTTTGAATACACTATTCAAGAAAACTTCATTTATTTCAAACAAGAATTGTGTGTAACTAAACCTTTCCATACATTAATTATTGAAGAATTGCACAAACCACCCTATGCTAGATATAGAGGATTTGCTGCAACATTTCAAAATTTATGTCGTGATTTCTATTGGCCTACTATGAGAATTGATGTTAAACAGTATGTTTCAACTTGTTTGATTTGTCAAAAGATCAAAGCAGCAGCAGGTAAGAAATTGGGCCTTTTACACCCTCCCCCCATTCTTCAAAGACCTTGGGAACACATTTCAATGGATTGTTACTGATTTCCCACTCATAGTGCACAAGCATGACATGATTTGAATAGTTATTGACCATTTTTCTAAACAAGTGTATTTCATTCCTTGTAAGAAAACACTCACAACACATCAAGCTGCACTTTTGTTTCTTAAGACTGTTTTCCCACATCATGGTTTGCCTAAAGTCATTATTTCTGATCGCGATTCAAAATTTTGTAGTGCCTTCTGGACTACTGTGTTTGAAAATCTTGGCACTACACTTGACTTCACTTCTGCATTCCACCCTGAATCTAATGGTCAAACCGAAGTCACTAATCACACTATCATTGATTTGTTAAAGGCTTATGTTTCTTCTCAACCTAAGAAATGGGATGATTACCTACATATTCTACAATTATTATATAACAACACCACTCACACAGCCATGGGTAAATCTCCATTTGAATTTGTAGATGGTCACTCTCTTCCTACTCTTGCTACACGTCTTTCTAATATTGTGTCTGTCTCGCTGATGATTTCACTATTGACTTTCATGATGTTTATGCAAGTGGGCATTTTTCCATTAAACACTCACAAGAATTTTATACTAAGCATGCTAACAAGCACCGCAAGGCACAACAATTCAAAGAAGGTGATTATGTTTTACTTCACATTGAAAAACGATGGATTAAAAGTGTTGATACCAATGTCTTTGTTAAACTTGCTCCTCGTTTTTATGGGCCTTTTAAAATTTCAGCTATCATTGATGATGTTTCTTTCCGTTTAGACCTACCTGCACATTGGCACATTCACAATGCATTTTACATTAGTCTTTTACGACCATTCAGAGGACCCCTACCTACACACCACATTTATAAAGACCCACCTTCACTTAAAGACCAAGAAGAGCAACCATCCCTGAAGAAGTAGTTGATCACGAGACCACTACTACATGCACGAGTATGGTTTATAACTGTTACCTTTTGACTTTCAAGGGCCACCCTAGAGAGGATACCAAATGGATTCCTGAAAAGTTCTTTTGCAACTTCCCAGACCTTCCTCCATAATTCCCATCATTCACGGTCCAGTTGATTTCTCTATTGAGCAACTAAGGACAATTGTTATCCCTGGTGGGAGGGATGTTACGAGGCTGAGCACCCTCCTATTGTAGTGGTTAGCTGCAATTGAGATAGTTGGCGTAATGGTTAATTATGTGCTGTCTATTTATTTTTCTAATTGAGTTGATGATGATGATTTTGTAGAGTGGAATGCGAGGAGTTGACAAAGTGGTGTCGGCAATTACTCTTGGCCATTTTATACTCACACAGTATTTTAGATTTCATTCCAATAAGCCACTATGGCTCTGTAAATAATTGTAGTGGGAACTGCCCTTATGGGTCATGCAAGAACTAGCGAGCTTCACTCATTTACAAAAGTGAAATGGTTGTAAAAGAGGGGCCTCAAATTTTGGCACCTTAAACTCACAAATAATATATTAAATACGAACTCCACAAGAGAGGTGTTGGGGAGTTTGGGGCTATATTCAAGCCTTTCTCTTGCAGGTTCTCTTCTTTTACACTCTTATGATATGCTTAATTTGTTGTGTACTCTCTAATCATGTCTCTATCTCTTACATTTCTCTTACACACTCTTACAATCTTGTCTATGCCAATTCCACGTTCTGTGTGTGTGTGTGTGTGTGTGTGTGTGTGTGTGTGTGTGTGTGTGTGTGTGTGTGTGTGTGTGTGTGTGTGTGTGTGTGTGTGTGTGTGTGTGTGTGTCATAGTCTAGGTGTGTATGTGTGTGTTTGGAAATTGGGAAAAGAGGTGGACAGGTTGATGGTGATGTTTGTGAGCATGTGTTGAATAGTTTTTAAGCAACCAGCCTCCCCCTCTTCAATCCCAACAAAAGGTGAGTCTAAAGCCAAATTTTGATAATTGGGCCAAACATACACCAATAGGCATTAAAACACTTCATACAAGGTGTATATAGACTCACTAGACAATAGCCAATCAAGAGGAAGTGACTAGGTTGAAAAAGCTTGTAATTGGCAGCTACTATGGTCACTGCCACCGGGCTCAAATTTAGGTTTTGACCATACCAACCCATAGTACATCTTGCAATGTTTCCATAAATACCTTGGATGAGTTAAATAGAGTCAAGAATCACACTCAAAGACCTTGTGAAAGTTAGAGCTTGACTTTTCAAAATTTTGACCTGAATTTCATTTTTTTTTGCAATTTTGTAAATTTCAATGAAGGGTCTGAAAGGGAAATTTGGACTAAGCACTCAAAAGGCCAAGAAGCAAAGTGTTTGATTTTGTGTATACAAGCATCTAGGTTATCCAAAAAGCAAGGAAACAACCACGGAAGACTGCAAACAAACTTTAAGGTATAAAGTTTGAATTAATTATTAAGTTGTGATATTTTAGATCAAGAAAGTATCTTTAGAGAGATCATAGAGCAGGTCTAGACCTATGAGGGCCATGCCCGGGGACCACCGACTATACCATCTCCACATGGATACACCATGATCTCCGACATCCCTCCCGCTTGAGATCGACACCAAGACAAGACTCCTTCTGCTCTTCGATGCCAACTCAAGGGGGTGATAACATTCAATTTCTCTCATATGGATCCCTTAGCCCCGAAGAACCTTACTTACCGATCAATCTTACCAATCGAAGTCATCAGACTAACGTGGAACTCAACCTTCCAGGGTCAACTGGTGGGAGTTCTCTAATTCACCCTTGGTTCAAGGTCATTGACGCTTTTTTCCCGGTTAGGACCGAGCACAGCCGTCAATGCGTTCCCCTAAGGTGAGTGTATTATAATCTACATGAATCCCTCAATCCCAAGTTGTTCCCCGCTCCGTAGATCGAAATACCTTTTTCCCCCGCTTTGGACTTAATTGCTAAGACAACATAAAATTGAGTTCAACTTTCCGGCCAACAATTAACCCTCCAGAATCCGCCCACCCACTGAACCGTTTGATAAATGCACCTTCACAAGGTAGTACTATGATACTAGAAAACAGTATTCCAATCATGGCAAACCAAGAATACATTTCAAGCCTTTAAAAGCAGCACGCAAATGTTGCATACCCTTGCAAATGTGCATTTATCAGGTCGCCCACCTTTTCATTTATAGAATATTTTTACTTCCTTTTTTCTTTAATATTAGTAAGATTATCTAGTTATCTTTCAAGCAATCACATATACTTCTCCAGGCATATCCCGATCCTCGTCCCACAGGACTCAGGTATCCTCTCTCCTCCGCCACGTGAGAAGGCGACGCCTTTACACAGATTCCAATTCTTATTTTTCTTTATCTTGTGTGGGAAAGGCTTCAAAAAATAATCTACTTTAGGTTCCTTTTAAATCAATAATCCCGAGAAGAAGAGCAAAGGTCCAGCTGATGAGGACAATTGCGGAATAGCCCATTTAGGTTCCTAGCCTTTCCAAGGTTCCTTTTTTCCAAACAATTTGAAGAGTTCCTTAATTAAGTCACATCTTCCTCTCTTATCATGATCCCTCCATGGATCCTTTTTCCTTCCTCCTTTTCTCGTCAGTATCAGGCCTACCCGGACTAGGCCGATTTCCAGACGCATCCATGGGTCACATCCACCTGACCGGGACACACTCCCAATCAATCCCATTTCTAAGGCAATGAATGAACCCTGAGCTCAAATATAGACCAACGGTTATCAGCCCTAGCCGAAAAGGACCATCCCCCCGTTGTATCCCACAGGTAAACAGCTGCCTCGGCCTTTTTCCAAACAATGAATACAAGTTCACACTTAAAGCGCTATGTTATAATAGGGCTATCCACGTCATTCTTCTTAGTAAGGTTTTTAATCTTAGTTTAAAAACCCTTGAGTTATAAACCCTTAAGTCCTAATTCCTTTTAATTTTCTATTCAAACAAGACCTTAAGAAAACAACGAATCTCATGGAAGTTTAAGGTTTTGTCTCTACGTAAGTTTCAAGTTATCCCCGACCTCGATGAATCCCATTTTGGTCCCTTTTCATCATTTGCAATACATGGGGCATCTCCATGGAAGCGATGGGAGTTTTATGTTCAAGCAACACGGTCACAACATCCGTGAAGCTATCCCCTTACTCCCCCCTTCGAATTTGCAAAACAAACTTGGAAGCACACAAACTTGAAATGAACAATGCATATGATTTCTATAATAAGTTTTTGCTTTGGTGTGTTCTATGTGTGATACACACAAAACATTTGACATGCACCAACTTACAACCTTGGGCAACTAATCAAAAATTCCTTTGAGTGCTTATGCAAAAGTAAAACCCTTCTAAGCATGGTAGTGTAAAATGGCAAAGTTCCTAAGAGTGGACTTGCTAGTGTATCATAAAATATGCATGTAATAGTGTATGAATGATTAATAAATTATTGTTTAGAAAGGGATTTAGGCGTACCTTTAATACCATGGAGAGGATTAATCAAGTGTCTTAAAGAGGCTTAAGGTTTCGAAACCTTACTGTGTAGATAGTAGGGTCTTCTCCTTGCTTTGGACGAGTAACGGCAAGCGTATTGACGTGCCCGGATCTTTTCCGCTTCCCTTTGCTTGAAAACCTTCAATTTGGTTATGGGAATAGAAAGAGATTAAGAAAAATTCAAGCTATGGAAAGCTTGTAGGTTAAGAGAGAGAAGGTGAAGAGAATAATTGGTAATTTGGATTATGGTTATGGCTTCTCTTGAGGAGAGAAGTGTGTGTAGGTGTATATGAAGAAGGATTAGCATTGGATTTTCATGGCTCACTATCAAGCTTGCACTTATCAAAATGTGTAGAGAAATGAAGTGAAGTGAAGCGTAGCGAAATGTAGCGAATGAAGAGAAGAAGTGTTTAATGAGTAGGGAAGGCCTCCTTTTAAGATTAATTTGATAAGGCCTTTAACTTATCGTGTTACTTTACATATTTTGATAGGCTTTCTTCCTTCTCAAAGCTTCTCCGACAAGCTACTTATGCAAGAAGCTAATTTCCTACAAGTGGCTTATGCATGAAGCTACTTTTCCTACAAGTGGCTTCTTCAACAAGCTACTTTCAACTAGTGGATTTTTTTTCAACAAGTTACTTTTTCACCTTACCCTATTCTTTCTTTGTTTTCTTATGCACATTTATATTTTCTTGAGATAAAACTAATATCCCATGCATTGATTATATCCACGTTCCCACGGTGATAACCGAAAGTGTCTCATGGATAACTTTGCGTTGATTATACCCATGTTCTCATGGTTGAAACCGAAAGCAACTCGTGGGTAGCTAGGGTGCTTCACTCGATCGTATTCGGAAAGTCGACGGCTTAGATACTTTAGCAAGTGTAAGGCTAAGAGGAGGACCTTACAAACTCCCCAACAAAAAGAAAGAGCTGTCCTCAGCTCGATATAAATAAGGAAGCTGGGAAATCTTCATTCGCACGTTACACTTTCAACTTCTGGGTAACGCTAATTTACCCTTCCTTGGCTGGATAGCTTATATAAGGTGCACTATATTTTCATTTCTTCCAGTATTAGTCCTTTTGTCTTTCACTTTTCTTTCCATCCCTTGTCAAAATTCCTCAGGTTTGTCTTTTTACTCATTATCTTACGTTATGGATCGGTGACAAGAGCTATTTTTATCTGTAGCCATTCCTCATCTACAACAAACAAGTGAATCCATGAGGAGAGATTTTGTGGAGCGATATGGGCGCCTACTATTTCCTCACTTGGGAACTTCAGTAGCTCAAACCAAATGGTGGACATGTCAAAGTGTAACAAGGGTGACCCTTTGGGGTTGGGATCACTTTCATAATAATGTCCGTTTGGCTATGGTTATTGAAGCTATGGGTTTGGGTCCTCGGTATTACTGCGTGATAAGCTCAATGCATCGAGGTCTTTTTGCTTGCTCAATTCCTTCCTCATCAAAAGATATATCTTTACCCTCACTTTGGTTTACCACTTAGAGGGCCCTTTAACTTCACACCTCGTACTAGAGAGATTAGTGCAATAATTTCACAGCGAATCTTTCCTATTGATGAGAGGCCTAATATGTGCCCTGCTTGTGATAGTTGCTTTTGTGATCATGCAATGGATGGGCTTATTGGCCTCTAGAAAATGTATCTTTGTTGTATCATATTCATCATGTTCTAAGATCTTGGTGCTTGTCTTAAATCTTTCTTTCTCTGATTTTTCTTGATGGATATTATGAAATTGGTTCTGAGTTCTTATATCTTGTATTTGATAGAAGTCCTTGAGAGAATTTCAAACTTAGCTAAATCTATTTATTGATTTTGTAATTCCATACACAGATCCAAGTCACAAGATGTAAAGCAAAACGCTAATCTTGTATTATTTAGCAGAAGATCAGTTACAAAAGTTCAGTAAGAGAGAACTTGGATTTTGTAGTTACATGGGCTAACATGGTTTAGTTTGAGTACAAAAAAGAGGAGAATCCTGATCAAAAAGATGAGGAAACTGAGAAGTAAGGTGTTCCCAATCTTCCCAAGAGGCATCTTCAATGGGGTAGCCCTTTCACTGGACTAAAGCCTCCCGAATTGTTCGATGTCGTAGCTTCCGCTCCTTCATGTCTAAAATTTGTTATGGCTCCATCTGGAATTCTTCCTGTGTGATAAGAATAGTATCTTCGTCATTTAGGATGTGAAGGGGATCTGCAACATATCTTTTTAGCAAGTTGACATGAAAAACATTGTGCACATGCAAGTGAGGGGGTAAAGCGAGTTCGTAAGATTGGTCCCCTATCCTTCTCAAAATATCAAAGGATCCACAATATCTATATGCTAACTTCTTGTATTTTCCCAATTTGAGTGAACTTGTTTTTGGCTTAACCCTAAGGAAAACTCTATCTCCTGCCTTAAAAATCCGGGGGGATCTATGTAAATCAGCATAACTCTTTTGCCTGTCACTTGCTCTCTTAAGGTTCTCCCTTATTATTTTGATTTGACGATCCATTTCTTCAAGTGTATTCTTTGCCGCAGGTACTGGGAGACTTGGGTCGGCCATTCTGAGTGGCATGATAAAATCTTGTCCATAAAGAGATTTGAATGGTGACATTCCTAGGCTTCTATGGCAGGAGGAATTATAAGCAAATTCCACTAAGGGTAAAAACTTGATCCAAAGATGAGGTTGCTGACTGTAGTATGATCTCAACATATCTTCTATGACTTGATTAACTCTTTCAGTTTGTCCATCTGTCTCTGGATGATAGGCTGAACTTAGGTTTAATTGAGTGCCTAAGGATTGGAACATGGCCTTCCAAAACTTAGAGGTAAACTTGGCATCACAATCACTGATTATCCTAGCAGGTATTCCATGTAATCTGACAATTTCTTTTACAAAAATTTGAGTTATATCTGCCTGCAGAGGCAGTGGTTTTGACTGGGACAAGGTGAGCTACTTTGGTGAGTTTATCCACCACCACAAAATTGAATCAAAATTTCCAACAATCTTGGGTAACCCTGTTACAAAATCCATATTGATGCACTCCCACTTCATTGTAGGTATATCCAATGGTTGTAGCTTTCCAGGAATCTTAACTCTTTTAGCCTTCACCTTTTGGCATACCAAACACTTCTTAACATACTCTAAGGTATCCTTTTTCAATAGAATTTTTTTTTAAGAGAGGCAAACATTTTGTGATAACCTGGGTGAGCTGCAAGGGGAGTTTCATGAGCTTCCTTTAGAATTTACATCCTTAAGCGTGTAGGTATGCACAATCGATTCCTGAAGAATAAGAGTCCATCTTGAATAGAGTAGCCTTCCAGATATCTTTTTTGAACCTGAGCTTGGATTTCTTGGATCAACGGACCAAATTGCTCATCAGTATGGAGGGCGTTTTGAACTTCTTCGGGTAGAGTTGAATGGACTAGTGTAATGGCAAGGGCCACTACTTGTCGGCTTAGAGCATCGGCAACTTGATTTTCCTTGCCTGGTCTAAATTTGATCTCAAAAGTGAACTCTTGTAGGAATTCAACCCATCGCCTTTGTCGCATATTGAGATCTGGCTAGGTGAAAATCCACTTGAGACTTTTGTGGTCAGTAACAAGTTCAAACATCTGACCTAGAAGATAGTGTCTCCACTTTTTGAGCGCATGAACCACAGCCAGTAGCTCGAGGTCATGGGTGGGATAATTCTTCTCATGAACTCTGAGCTGTCGTGATTCATAAGCTATGGGATGGCCTTCTTGCTGTAGGATTCCACCTATACCTTGTATGCAAGCATCCACTATCACCTCAAAGGTTTTTTGACAATCTGGAAGTTTGAGAACAGGTTCACTGGCCAAAATCTCCTTTAGTTTGTTGAAGGCTTTATCCCTCTTGTCTGACCAGATAAAGGGTTCCTCCTTCTTAGTGAGTTCAGTGAGAGGGTCTGCGATCAGGGCATAGGTTTTAATACTCTACACCATCATGTGATGCCAAGAAATCCCCGTACTTCTGAAACAATCTTGGGAATGGGCCACTGAACTACAGCTTCCACCTTAGCTGGGTCGGAAGAAAGACCATCCTTTGAAACTATGTATCCCAAATAGGCAACCTTCTCTACAAAGAAAGAGCATTTGCTACGCTTGGCGTAGAGTTGGGCTTTTCTGAGAATCTCCAAGACATGGTGTACATGCCGTTCATGATCTTCTCTAGTCTTTGAATATATAAGGATGTCATCAAAGAAGACTAAAACAAAATCATCTAACTCTGTCATGAAGAGGTCGGTCATGAGACGGTTAAAGGTGGCAGGGGCATTAGCTAGGCCAAAAGGCCTGACAGTGAACTCATAATGCCCAAACCTTGTGTTAAAAGCTGTTTTTGGAATATCCTCCCTTTTTATCCCAACTTGGTAATAGCCTGACCTGAGATCAATCTTGGTGAAAAATTTGGAACCACCGAGTCAATCAAGCATCTCATCTATGCGAGGCAAGGGATACTTGTTCTTGACAATGCACTGATTTAGGCCTCGAAAATCTATGCAAAGTATGAACGTTCCATCTTTCTTCTTTTGGAAGAGTACAGGAGCACCCCAGGGAGAGACACTGGATTTGATGAAACCTTGTTCCAAAAGCTGAGTCAACTGATTCTTCAGGTCTATGGATTCGGAAGATGACATCTTGTAGGGAGTCATTGCTATTGGTTGGGCACTAGGAATGAGCTCGATCTCGTGTACTAATTCCCTAGGTGGTGGAAGAGTTGTCAATTCCTCTGGGAAAATATCTTGAGATTCATTTATCCATTCAGGCTTTGATTCTTCTGATTTGGTCTCTGGTTTATTGAGTCTTATAACAAAAATTAACAATCCTTTCTTAACCCCTTAACCAAACAACTGGCTTTGACCACTTTCAGGGGAGCTTTCCCTGTTCTGCCTTGCACTAAGACTTGTTCACCCTTTGAGTTGAAAAAGAGATGCTTCCTTCGTTGCAATGGATGTTGCCTTTTTTTTTTTTTGCTCAGCCAATTCATCCCTAGGGTTCCTTGAAATCGGCCCATCTTTAGGATTCTTTCATTTATACAAGACTAGTTAAATTCTTTTTTAAAATAAAAATAAAAATAAAAATTATAAGGTAGACCTTTCAAAAAGGTAAACTCTTTATTATTTTTCTCTCTTTCAAAACCTTTTTTTTTCTATTATGTCAAAAACTTTATACATCTCGGGGAAATAATTACTGATATAGGCTAGCACTTCTTTAGTAATTTCTAGACATCAAGTTCTTCCATTTGCTTTTGGACAATTTTGAGTACTTCCTCTTCTTGAGAGGTCCACATCATCTACAATTTGAGAAGTTATTTTCCATTACCTCACCCTTTTCTACAAGAGTCAGTTAAAACCTTTATCTATCCAAGGATTGAAACTACGCTCTGATACCACTTGTGAGGGCCATGCCCAGGGACCACCGACTGTACCATCTCCACATGGATACACCATGATCTCCAACATCCCTCCCGCTTGAGACCGACACCAAGACAAGACTCCTCCTGCTCTTCGATGCCAACTCAAGGGGGTGATAACATTCAATTTCTCTCATATGGATCCCTTAGCCCCGAAGAACCTTGCTTACCGATCACTCTTACCAATCGAAGTCATCAGTCTAACGTGGAACTCAACCTTCCAGGGTCAACTGGTGGGAGTTCTCTAATTCACCCTTGGTTCAAGGTCATTGACTCTTTTTTCTCGGTTAGGATCGAGCACAGCCGTCAATGCGTTCCCCTAAGGTAAGTGTATTATAATCTACACGAATCCCTCGATCCCAAGTTGTTCCCCGCTCCGTAGATCGGAATCCCTTTTTCCCCCACTTTGGACTTAATTGCTAAGACAACATAAAATTCAATTCAACTTTCCGGCCAACAATTAACCCTCCGGAATCCGCCCACCCACCGAACCGTTTGATAAATGCACCTTCACAAGGTAGTACTATGATACTAGAAAACAGTATTCCAATCATGGCAAACCAAGAATACATTTCAAGCCTTTGAAAGCAACATGCAAACTGTTACATACCCTTTGCAATGTGCATTTATCAGGTCGTTCCCACCTTTTCCTTTACATAAGATTTTTACTTCCTTTTTCCTTTAATATTAGTAGGATTATCTAGTTATCTTTCAAGCAATCACATATACTTCTCCAGGCATATCCCGATCTTCGTCCCAGGACTCAGGTATCCTGTCTCCTCCGCCACATGAGAAGGCGGCGCCTTTACACAGATTCCAATTCTTATTTTTATTTATCTTGTGTGGGAAAGGCTTCAAAAAATAATCTACTTTAGGTTCCTTTTAAATCAATAATCCCGAGAAGAAGAGCAAAGGTCCGGCTGATGAGGACAATTGCGGAATAGTCCATTTAGGTTCCTAGCCTTTCCAAGGTTCCTTTTTCCCAAACAATTTGAAGAGTTCCTTAATAAGTCACATCTTCCTTCCTTATCATGATCCCTCCATGGATCCTTTTTCCTTCCTCCTTTTCCTGTCGGCATCAGGCCTACCCGAACTAGGCCGATTTCCAGATGCATCCGTGGGTCACATCCACCCGACCGGGACACACTCCCATTCAATCCCATTTCTAAGGCAATGAATAAACCCTGAGCTCAAACATAGACCAACGGTTATCAGCCCTAGCCGAAAAGGACCATCCCCCGTTGTATCCCACAGGTAAACACCTGCGCCGGCCTTTTTCCAAACAATGAAGACAAGTTCACACTTCAATCGCTATGTTATGATAGGGCTATCCACGTCATTCTTCTTGGTAAAGTTTTTAATCCTAGTTTAAATTTTTAGATTAAGCTCCTTGAGTTATAAACCCTTAATTCCTAATTCCTTTTAATTTTCTATTCAAACAAGACCTTAAGAAAACAACGAATCTCATGGAAGTTTAAGGTTTTGTCTCTACGTAAGTTTCAAGTTATCCCCGACTTCGATGAATCCCATTTTGGTCCCTTTTCATCATTTGCAATCCATGGGGCATCTCCATGGAAGCGATGGGAGTTTTATGTTCAAGCAACACGGTCACGACATCCGTGAAGCTATCCCCGAGCCCTTCGAATTTGCAAAACAAACTTGGAAGCACACAAACTTGAAATGAACAATGCATATGCTTTCTATAATGAGTTTTTGCTTTGGTGTGTTCTATGCGTGATACACACAAAACATTCGAGATGCACCAACTTACAACCTTGGGCAACTAATCAAAACTTCCTTTCAGTGCTTATGCAAAAGTAAAACCCTTCTATGTATGGTAGTGTAAAATGGCAAAGTTCCTAAGAGTGGACTTGCTAGTGTATCATAAAATATGCATGTAATAGTGTATGAATGATTAACAAATTATTCATTAGAAAGGGATTTAAGCGTACCTTTAGTACCGTGGAGAGGATTAATCAAGTGGCTTAAAGAGGCTTAAGGTTTCGAAACCTCACTGTGTAGATAGTAGGGTCTTCTCCTTGCTTTGGACGAGTAACGGCAAGCGTATTGACGTGGCCGGATCTTTTCCGCTTCCCTTTTCTTGAAAACCTTCAATTTGGTTATGGGAATAGAAAGAGATTAAGAAAATTCAAGCTATGGAAAGCTTGTAGGTTAAGAGAGAGAAGGTGAAGAGAATAATTGGTAATTTGGATTATGGTTATGGCTTCTCTTGAGGAGAGAAGTGTGTGTAGGTGTGTATGAAGAAGGATTAGCATTGGATTTTCATGGCTCACTATCAAGCTTGCATTTATCAAAATGTGTAAAGAAATGAAGTGAAGTGAAGCTATCAAAATGTGTAAAGAAATGAAGTGAAGTGAAGCGTAGCGAAATGAAGAGAAGAAGTGTTTAATGAGTAGAGAAGGCATCCTTTTAAGCTTAATTTGATAAGGCCTTTAACTTATCCTGATAAGTTAGTTTATATATTTTGATAGGCTTTCTTCCTTTTCAAAGCTTCTCCGACAAGCTACTTATGCAAGAAGCTAATTTCCTACAAGTGGCTTATGCATGAAGCTACTTTTCCTACAAATGGCTTCTTCAACAAGCTACTTTCAACTAGTGGATTTTTTTTCAACAAGTTACTTTTTCACCTTACCCTATTCTTTCTTTGTTTTCTTTTGCACATTTATATTTTTTTGAGATAAAACTAATATCCCATGCATTGGTTATATCCACATTCCCACGGTGATAACCGAAAGTGTCTCATGGATAACTTTGCGTTGATTATACCCATGTTCCCATGGTTGAAACCGAAAGCATCTCGTGGGTAGCTAGGGTGCTTTACTCGATCATATTAGGAAAGTCAACGGCTTAGATACTTCAGCAAGTGTAAGGCTAAGAGGAGGACCTTACAAGACGAAGCCAACCTAGTGCCAAAGGAAGAGAGCGTGAATTACCTCATTTATCAAAGACCCAAAAAACTATAACAAATATGGAGACAATGTCACAAGCAAAAGGGAAGACGATTTTGGAGATAGAAGACATGCCATGCCGCCTTGAGTAGATCTCGCTAATGCCATGAGGGTATTTTTTTACAAGAAGGCAATGAAAGTTCCAACAAGCCAAGGAGATATGGGAATCTATGAGTATACGAATGGTAGGTAGTGATTGTATATTCACGTACTCACGTGGTTTTTTTTGTGATCACAATGTTAATCAACAAAACTCTCAATTCACAACTCTTCACATTCATAGAAAATGACCATGTGACCTGAAGGCTACTAGACGGTCGGGTCATTTTTTCCCATCGAGCAATAGCCCCGGCCCTCTAGGTATAGCCCTAGCCCTCTAAGGCCTCCGAGATACAGTCTTGGCCCTTCCAGAAACATGAAGGGTCCTTCGAGCAGGATCAAGGACCCTTTGGGCAACATTATTACACCGACAAAAGTGATATGTATGCAAAAAAAAAGAGCAAAATAGCATGAAATTGGTGTAATGATGAGAAGTTCTCCATTCCAAAAATAGAAATGATCCCCAAGCACGTGCACCACCTAAACCCTCCACGAGAATGCTTCCTACCTAAACGTGTTTCCAGGCGGATAGTCACCTAGGGGAGGTAATTAGTCATAAAATACAAGTACGCTAGTGTAGTGATGAGGAGCACTCCATTCCAACAATGAGAAATGAGTCCCAAGCACTTACACCACCTAAGCCCTCCACCAGAATGGTTCCTACCCAGACCTGCTTCCATGTAAATAAACACCCAAGGGAGGTAACTATACGTGGACGTTTTTATTAGAATAAAAAGACGCAAAAAATTTACATGATAAAGCTCAAGGATAATATCTCTAGTGAGGACTCTAGAGAGTGTGCCAAAGAAGTGTCTCAGAGGATGGGCCATTGTTTGTATAGGTCCCTCCAAACTTGACATCTCTTTGAAGATTTGGAGGCAATTTCTTCCATCGGTCTTTTAAAGGGCCCATCAGGGCCTGCCGGGCAAATCAAATATCCCGCCTAGTAAACAGGAACTCTCAATTTCAACAAGTTAAAGTAAATTTAATGTTATTAACACTCTCATGATGTGTTAATAACACGAGTTATTACCGCCTCACACTTCACGTAAAGACGTGAATGAAATCCCTGATGGTAGGGCCAAATCATACCTCAAATTTCTAACACCCTATGCATTAGAGCTAAGCACCAAAAAGTTTCTATACTTGTACACTTACGACTCAAGCAAAGAGAGTCACATAATGTATGTTGACAAGTATGGATGCAAATATGAGCCTATCCTTCCTAGGGATGTAGAAATATTGATAACTCCAGAAGTGTTGGCGCATGCTTTTGAAGAGAGGCAAAGGCCCATAAAAACCCCTAGCAAGTCTACAAATCCCTTCACAGATGATTACGAGGCCATGTCACATACAAATAGACAACTTTTGCAAAACCCTCAAGACCAACAAGCAACACCAACGTTATTACAAGCATGGATCCAACAGTATGCAATATTAGAACAGAACGCAAATAGAGGTGGTTATCAAGCCATGTCAGGGCTAGGAGCACCACCAATAAAGATCTCATAGAGGAGGACTAGAAGACCCTATGCTAGGTTTGTATATCACCATAGGACCTGACCATCCCAGGTCTAGAAATGGGTAAACTAGAAGTATTCCAGGAGCAAAGATCCCAGGGATCATGTGGCATCCATTGTGTGCATAATCAGAGATAAGGAAGTCCTAGATTTTCCAACACAATTTGCAGGATTTGGACTGGCTCTCAAAGAAGACGCTGCCACCTGGTTCGATTCTATGGAACATAGCAATTTTGAGTCGATCGCGGAGGTGTTTGACGAGTTTATTGAGGAATTCTCTCAAAGAGAGATAGCTCATTACACCGACTCACAAATGCATAAATACAAGCAGAAAGAAGGTGAATCTGTATGAAAAGCATCCTTAAGGCTGAAAAGATATGTGAAGTTCTATCCAATAGAAGAACTACCAACCCAATCAAGGTTAATGCTCATTTTTATTCAAAGACTGAGGAACACGGCTCTCCAGAAAGTTCTACACATGAAAAAGAGCACTACAGTGAACAAGTTAACAAAAGAAGCTCTATATATGGTACATAATTGTGATGTCTACAAGGAAGGAGATTACAAGGATTTAGATTATGATTCCTTGTCACAACATAGTGGTTCCAAGTCTGCCAAGTTAGTACAAAAATCTGAGTCTCCGTTAAATCAAGAACATGTCATCGAACAAGAGAATTAATCCATTTTCTAAGCCACAAGTTAAGTAGCATAAGTGGTGTGCAATAGGGCAAAAATAGACAAATCACATGATTGAAGAGTGCTATTACAACAAGGGGTACGTAAAAGAACGCTAGTATGCCCAGGAAGCACAAGTTTCACCAATGCCAAGATACACAACGAGAATTCTTTCTGGACCAGTGGGAGTTGAAATACCACAACCAGTCTTAGGACAACAACCTCCACTACCAAGAACAAGACCTGTAGGAGTCAGATATGCACCAAATGTAGAAGATCCAGAGGAGTAGGTAAAAGAACACTAGTATGCGCAACAAGCACAAGTTTCACCAATGCCAAGATACACAACGAGAATTCTTTCTGGACCAGTGGGAGTTGAAATACTACAACCAGTCTTAGGACAACAACCTCCACTACCAAGAACAAGACCTGTAGGAGTCAGATATGCACCAATTGTAGAAGATCCAGAGGAGTAGGCACTTGTGCCAAATCCCTGCATATTATGGAGAGCCTAGTGGATATATGACCAACACTAGATATTATCCACATGAAAAATCAAAAGTGCCAGAACATGGAGCATGATCGGATCTATTGGACCACTGATTGTTGCACATGCTTCAGGAGAAGGGAGGTACAGTTTGGATGAATGTACATTGCTATTCATTTCTAATGGAGGATTAGCGAGATCAAGACCTGCTTATCATTAAAGAGATGTTCAAGGAGCACCTTAACAACCTAAAGGACCATGTTATAAGTGGGGTGGTGACCACTTGATGAAAGGTTGTCCTCATATGGAGATCATAAGAGTGAATGCATATTGTCCTGATTGTGGAGTCACTCATTTGATTTTTGATTGCCCAAAGAACCCTAACAAAGGACCAAAAGTAACAATGAATATAATAGAGGCAATACCCTCGAGTAGTGGATCAGGAAACAAAAATGGGATACCAATCCAGGTAATCACAAGAGCACAAGCTTAGAAAATGGAAAACGAACCCATCATGGAAGAACTAAAAACAGATACACCTAGCCTTGAACGTAAGAGTTAGCAAAACACATGGAAGCTAGAAAGGCTAGAATGAAAGCTAGGAAGAAACGTGAACAGACTTCCTTAGCTAAAGAGCTAAAACAAACAAAAGAAAAAGTGAGGAAACTTGAAGAAGAAACAAACAAAGAGAAGAAAATCCCAAAGGTAGTACCAAAGCCGGGCACGCTTGAAAAACCTGAGAGTGCTAGTTCATAAGGATTGGTTTTGGTAGAGAAGGTTAACGAACCATTAGACGCCCTCCTCAAAGTCTATGATGCATGACTCAAAACCAACCAAACTCAAGAACAAAGGTGGTCGACATATCCATATGCGGAACTAGAGAAGAAAAGGCTTGAAATGTGCCAAAGATGTGATAATTGTCCGATAAGTCCACCAAACCAGGAACAAATAGAGCCAAATTCTAGTCAAAAGCACAAACCAAAACGCGGAACATCAAGGATCAAAGATAGTGTCGAATACCAAGTATTAGTCTTCTAATGGAGTCCACCCGAACATACCATAGGAGTGTAGACAAATAGAGGGTCTTGACAAACTATGGAAACACGCCAGAGAGGCCAAAAAAGCTAATGAGCTAAGCAAACATATAAACCAGATCAGTGATGGGTAAGGAGTGTTTTTTCCACCAATAGAGGAATTTGAGGTTGGATCTCAAATAAATCTAGTCTAGAAATGCATTTTATCATAAAGAAACCATAATGATAATTTTGGGTTGTACGGGAGCTGACAATACCAAAACACATGCCTTGTCATGCATCTTCCCACACATGTTTACCAACATCATCATCATCCATGTAGCTTCTCTCATGCTACAACAATTTTGTTTTTAAGAGATTTATATTTGTGCTGCTCTAGGTCTTCCTTAACCCATATCTGCTCTTACAAGTTTCCATACAGTACTCCTAGCTAGGTGCAACTTTGCATAGTTTATTGCAAAGTCTCATGACACGTGCCTAAATACTATGCAAAATGACTTTCCTAACAAAGGATTTAGCAAAATCTATGAATGATCAATCAAATTATATACTTAATAAAATTGAGTTGCATGCTACTTTAGCTTGTTTAAATTAGTGTGGTTAACCTACCCACTCAACTCCAATAGTTCTAGTTTCTCACAATTTGTTACAATCGCAACAATAGACTGGTCTATTATGCCCATTCCAAATGTCAAGGATAACATTTGTATTGACTTGCTACAAAATATTTACACAATGTTTAAGATAGATAACCAGATGCCAATAAAAACCCATGATGGAAAGACTTGACAACCCTACCCTTGAAAGGCCACACCTAAAAATACTGTGAACTACCCTATATTGTAGCCATGGAGAAGCGATATGCAGAGGAGACAAACCCCTCGTTGTACATCCAAGGTTTTTCATAATAGCTGCCAGAAAGTCTGAATTTTCAACCTTATCTTGTGACAACTTTCTCAAATGTTCATGAGAAAGGAAGTCCTGCAAGTATAGCTCTAAAAGCTTGGGACAATTTAAAAATTGCGAGCACAACCAACAAACATTGAATGATTCTAGGAAGCTTCAAAATAATGATTTTTCAAACGAATATTACCCTAAACCTACCATGTACTTCAGTCGATAACACTCGATCAGCGCAAGGCTTGACCTGTAGAGCTCCAATTCTGCCACTACATGGTCACATCCTTCCACTTTGACAGATATTAATGTCTTGCATTGACGAATAAGACCAGTCAATACCTTACTGGAAGCCCATATGACAACCAATTAGATTGATGCCCCCGCTTACATGTAGTTGCAAGGTCGGATGACTAGCAGTTGCAAGGTCGAATGACTAGCAATTGCAAGGTCGGATGAGCAGAATGGTCTGATCCTCCTCTGAATCATGAATTTTCACATTGCAGAGGTTGCTCAGGGTTTACACACGTAGTTGGTTCTCTGCAAAGTAATTGCAATATCTTTATAATCGAGGGAAAATTACCAAAATACCCCTCAAATGTCAAAAATTTTCCAAATACCCCCAATATTTTGTCTTGAATTTCCAAAATACCCTTCAAATTTTCCAAAATTCCAAAAATAAAACTGATTGTCTATCAATACAAGATGCTAAAACTAGAATTTGAGCTGGTTATGTAGGCTTTGGATATAGATTACTTCATTAATTTTAGACATGATTGCCTTTCTTGTGAGATGATTTGTGACAGATTACCTACTAAGCACTCAAAAACAAATCTCAGTTGTCAAAAATGTATAAAAATTAGAAAATCTTGAACAATCAAACCAAAAAAGATATTTTGGGAATTTTTGAAATTTGAGCGGTATTTTGGGGATTTCCACATATTAGAGGGGTAATTAGGGGTAATTTTCCCTAATACCTACCTTATCTTCTCCTCATCCCCACCCTATATAATGGCCAAGGCAACACCTAAATTACAAACTCATCACACACCCCCACTGTAGAACCTGCTACCCAAGCTCCATCTATGCCTTCATCGATTGCAGACACTCTAGTCGGACCTCTTCACCATGTCATTCGATCGACGTGCCCAACTCCTACATTACCTACTGCCCGTACTCTTTGGCTATGCATCGTCCCTACCAGTGTTCGGGAAAAATGTGTCTCAGCTTAATATCGTGCCGTTTTCAATTTTGAAAATGCCCGTTCAAGGCAAGGGGAAAAGGAGAAATTCCGCCCCTAAATAAAGAAAAATAGTGTAAAAAACCTAGAAAATAACGTGATTTTCTAAAATTTCCTCCTGACAAAATCAAGGAAAGGAATTTTGATGTTTGGAAAAATGATTTTTCTCGAACGCTGGTCCCAACCTATGACACCATCCAGCTGCTCGGGTCTCCTTGCCAAAAAATGAGAGAAGTTGCGAGTTTACTTCTCTCACTCCTCTTTCTTTTTTAAATCTTATGGATGATTTTAAACAAAAGTATGACATAACCTCTCTCTCTCTCTCTCTCTCTCTCTCTCTCTCTCTCTCTCTAGAGCACGATTGTCACAAAAGAATAAAGATTACCTCCCAAAAAAAGACAATTATGTCTAAAAATAATGAAGCAATTCACCTCCTAATCTTTATTCTTTTTTGATAATCGTGAACAATCCAGCTAAAATAGATACAAGGGTATTTTGGGAATTTTCGAAATTTGAGGGGTACTTTGGGAATTTCCACAAATTAGAGGGGTATTTTGGTAATTTTCCCTATATTCAAATAGTCCAAGGCTTTGACAGGGAGCCTTTACCCCGGATAAGTACATAAAGAACCCATAACAGGAACATACATAAGTGAGAGCCAGGCGAGTACCACCACTGGCCACCTCCTCACACAAGGAAGATAGTGCCCAACCGAGCAACAATAGGAAGTGAATATATCCCATAAAAAAGACTGACTTACTTGATGATGCAGCAGCCAACGAGGCAGATCAACAAATACCAACTCGTAAATAAGATTTAGGGGAGCCCACCCCTTAGAAACTTGCCACAGTGGAAGTTGTCTCCTGTCGTCTCCATTGCCACAGAACGGCCCTGTGTCGGAGGCCCAACATGACCAATAGTCACCCATAAACAGCGCATCCAAACCAAACCACCCAGACATGGCAAGCCAAGTGGCCTCCTGCAACACCACCCCAGCCATTAGCCAACAACCGTACCCAAAGACTCTCATCCCAACAAAGAGAAGGGGGGCTCCCGCTAAGACCAAACCGTAAAAATTCGCCTTTAGCTGAACCGGAGCCAACAACCGGGTGCCCCTTCCCTCGAGCAACCCCTGCCATAACCCTAAACCCCCCGGTCTTTGCCCTGCAGCCCTAGCGTTTCCTAGACGAACCACCTACGGGGGGCCCAAACCAGCGTGCAAATGTTGAGGCATGAAGCAATGTTCTACGATCAGGAGCTTCTTAAATCAGGCGGTAGATTTCTATAAGTGGTCATGCATGGCCATAATTCACTTTCACTCATAAGTTCACATAGCCAAGTTCAACTTGAAAATGGCTTACAAAGTGCAATATGATGCGGTTAGCTTCAGACTAGAAAACAATATGCAATCCCCAAGATGTGCACTTACCACGGTAGGTGCAACATGATAATTTCCTTTAAAAAATTCACATATATTCACCATCCTAAAAAAAGCAATCAAAAGGTATTCTTAATGGCTTCAAAAAAATTAAAAGGTATGTTTAATTCAAAGATTCCCCTCAAAAACAAGAAAAAAGATGTGGCAATATATAGCACGTAATGAAAGACAATGACGAAGCACATAGATTTACAACAATATTACCTAAGAAGAACGAATACAATTGTGTGTGTGTGTGTGTGTGTGTGTGAGAGAGAGAGAGAGAAACACTAAAGAGAGCTTAGGAAAAAACGTTAAAGAAACAAGTAAAAGAATCACGATGGCTTTCTAAAATAATTAGAACGTGTTAAAATCATTAGATTGAGTTTAAGTAGAATCAGTGCTCAAGAAAGGATTGCCTCAACTTAACCTTGAGCCCGTTGAAAATAGAGACTACCTGGTTGCAAACCATGGTAAAGGGAATAAAAACTAGTGAAATATGTGAGAAAATAGTTCAAAAATTTTGTAAATTTTAAATTTATGGTAGTGTTTTTGGTTCGCTTCTTTGTGGGAAGGAAACTCAGTCGACAACCGCTTAATAAAAGAGACTTTCTTAAATATTGACTAGAATTAAGTTATAGAACGTAAGAAAAGTCAAGCCATGTGAGGCTGTGAAATGAAATGTGAAATTAAAAAAACTCATTAATATATGTGTGTGTGTGTGTGTGTATCCATAGAATTTACTAGAATTATGCAAGTGAAGTTTCACTTTAACATTCTAAAACAATAGAATGCAAAAAAAGTCAAGACATGTCAGGACATGAAATGAAAGTAAAGTGAAATAAACATTTAAAGTAAGTCTCCATTATGCACTCTAAACAATGAAAGTTTCCCTAACCAAACACAACACTAAGGTTTCTTTAAGAAAGCAAAAATGAAAGAGAAAAGAAACACCTATTTATATGGACACAAAAGGTATTTTAACTTTCCGTCTTAGTTTGTTTCTGATGCAATCACCTGCTGACCGAATGAGCACAGCATCTGCAGAAGATCCAAGCCACTTGACCAAATCATCCAGCCGACCGCACACCAACAACCCTCAAAATCGAACCACCACAAACTGATGGTAGGGATGCCACCACGGGTCCTCTGCTACCGCCAGCTGATGACGTGCCTCCAACCACCACACATCCCCAACATGAAGAGCACTTTTCAACAAAAAGAAAAAAAAGAAAAGGAAAAATTACCAAAATACCCCTCGAATTTCAAAAAATTACAAAATACCCTTGTTCAAGATTTTATAATCTTTATTCTTTTTGACAATTGAGATCTGAATTACCTCGAAAAAAGGCGATTATGTCTAAAAATACTACGAATTTTTTTATCTATTTCTTTATTTTTTAATCTTATGGATGCGTCTTGAGTGTTTGCTCCATTGTCACAACAGCTATGCAGACAGTAAGGTGTGTGATGGCCATCAATGCTTAAACTAACCCTCCACTCAGTACTATATTTAGCGGAGGAGGTGCAGTATGGATGGGAGGTGAAGGACACGCGGGGACAAAGCAATGCAAATTGAGGAGGAGCAAGCAGGCGGGAAAGAAATATGGTTTCTACTCAGATGTGCAGGAATCATCTTCAACTCATTTCCCTTCCAGTCGGAAGATTCCAAAAAGAATTGATTCTGTAGTGAACTTGGGACATTATACATGTATTTTACTATTTTCTCTACATGTTTAGTAATTCTCCACTCAAAACATGCTCACTTTAATAAATTGAACACATTGCATATTTTCCAAACATTTAGCTTCTTTTAGAGAAGGCGATGGCAAAGGCTTAGTTCGTTTCCTCTCTCGATTGTGGGGTGTCGAGATCATCTCTCGCCTTTCAAACACGTAGCTACTAGCTTCCCCCTCTCCACTAGCAACTTCCATCCCGCTGTGATTTTATCCCTTTGATAATCTTTGCGACCATTTTGGCTTTGCTTTGGCAATTTTGATCACTTAGGGAGAGCTGGAGTTGGTTGTGTGATGCTTTCCATTGCCCTGCTCAAGGCATGCAGTTGTGGGGTTTCAATCCCAAACTTCCCCACCCTGGTGGGCTACCCACCACTCAAAACTTGATGCAGTGTTCCCAAAGAACATTTCTCCAAACAAATAGAAACCTTAGCTATCTTCGGTGCGTTCTAATTCAGTGGGGCTTTGTGCATTCACCTTTTTCGGTGGTCGTGTGATTGGTTATCTTCGGTGCTATCTCTATCTTCGACGCCCGTACCTATCCTTTTATCTCCGACGTAGTTTGCCTATTAAATACCCTACTAGGTTCCGTGCACACCATGGCACGACCCGGTTTGCCTCCCCCCCCCCCCCCACTCTTTAGGTTGCTCCATATTGGTGGTCTCTGGCACAGACATCGAGATGCTACCTATAGAGGAGGACATCTAAAAATTCTCTGAGATGTTGGCGACAAGAAAGCTACCGATGCAGGAAGGCATCGAACCAATGGACGAAGGAGTTGAGCATACACCGGTGCATCAAACGCTATCAGCATGAGAGAGGAAACAATGATTAAGAATCCGTCCTTGGGGGAGGGGGTATTGAAGAATGCTCGGTTGAGATGTCTCTCCCAAAAAAAGATGATGAGATCGACATCAACTGTAACATTTAATGGTCTAATAACTTATGTGTAGCGGAAATTAGCATGAACATAGTGGGCATTTCATTAGAATAGATTCCTAATGGGAATTACAAGAGTGCTTGGGTGGAGAGAGCAACAAAAAGCATAACACCTAGTTAGATAGCATCGACAATACTTTCAAAAGAGAGAGCAATTAAGCTATTGACAACAGTTGAGGACCGGATTTTCATGGAGCCGGTCCCCCCTCCAAAAGGCTTTGTATTAAGGTTTCTCCCATCAAGAGAGACATTGTACAATACAATTCTTTGTGTTCCTTCAAGACTAGCTAGTGCAATGAAGATGGAAACTTCATGCACTAAGCAAAACACTTTAACAAACACAACTTGAATTATCCCCGTTCTCAGACCCAAGACCTCACACACCTTCGAAGATGGTGAGAGCTAGCAGGGTATGAGAGTACATTGAGAGGAAGAAGGAGTATCTTACGAGAAAGATGTACATCTCCTCACATAATCACTCATATGTAACATAGCTTATCTTAGTAATTAGCTTGGTAGAGGAGATGAGCATGCATTGAAGCTTGGCTCTTGGTTGGATTTGCATCCACATGCCAAGAGAGTGTTGATGTAGGCTTCTATCTCACAAGCTTGGAGTAGGTGATGAGTTCTCCATTAAAGCTTGGGAAGAGATAGTCTTCTCTTTCTTCACACATGAGCTTTTGTGAGTGTGTGTGTGATAATGCCCTGCAAAAATCAACCCCCTCTCTCTCTTGGGCGAGCCCTCTTGCTAATTGCTCTTGCTGAAGCCTCATTGGCCCTCCCCAAGTCAAGCCAATTACAATTAAGCAGCATAAGTGATAGCCTTCTGATATGTGTCCCCCTTTCCCCTTTTGTGAGAGCTTTAGGTAATTAAATAATTAAACTAAACTCTCATTGGACCCCTTTGCCTCCTGGCCAATAGGAATCAGGCAAGCCATGGGGCTCCTGAATGCTCATTGGACCCCTTGGGAGACTGCCCAATAGTCTTCTAGGAGACTTAATTCTCATTGGTTTCTTTTATTAAATGTTTTTAAATTAATTAAACTAGATTTACTCTAGCTTAATTCTCATTGGTCCACTTCAAAGGTCATCCAATAGAAATTGGGCACACCTTGTGGGCATCTGGCCTAGGGAGCTGACATGTGTCCCTCATTCCCTTTGTGTAAAGGGAGCCTCTGTGTGTGTGTTTGTGTGGCTTTCTCTCTCATCCCCTACCTTTAGGGCTCGCCCCCTCCCATGTAGGGATGTACAAAGACTTTTAGGGATGTACACACAAAGCATCCAATTTTCCCTAGGGTTGACCTTTGGACACAACCTTTGAATTTTGGAACCTTAGCATTTTGGAAGTCTTAATGGGCTGAACCTTAGGGTCTTTTTAGCCCATTGTTTCACATGGCTCTTTTGCAGATGGCCCCCCCTTTGGATCCCTATTTTCCCTCCTTTGGATCCCTACTGTGGCCGGTCTGCTAGCTTAACCAATATTCTAGCTTTTTCTCCCCTGGCACTTCCCCACATTACATGATCAGTTTAATATGAGAAAATCATTTAGGAGAATTAGATATTGATTATTATGACATCAACACTAAAGGGTGCAATTTTGAGGTAAAGATGCTCAAGACTAGGGAGCCCCAAGGAACAATTTGGACAAAGGGTGCAATTTTGAGGTAAAGATGCTCAAGACTAGGGAGCCCCAAGGAACAATTTGGACAAACGCCAAACAAGGTGGTTGTCGGCTCTGGCTCTCTCAAACCAGACATTTCTTTTGCGGGCATCTTGAAGGGTCCTAACCCGTTGGTCTGCAACAATGCCACAAATGGTTGAGGGAACTAGAGTTGAAGACCAGGAGAAACTGAAGAATGTAAAGTCTCGACTCGAACAAGAACTTAAAGAAGTCAACAAACAGATGGAGATTGGCCCTAGTGGTAACAAGAGACCTTGCTCACAAACGAAAAGCATGATGCTACTCGAAGATGGGTTGGCAGATCGGTCTTATAGTGCTTTAAAGAAGTCTCTTTCGCAACAGGTGGAGGTGGCAGAGGTCATTACGGTGGCGATTCCACCAGCGCTTATTAAAAAGCAGCTTGCCATGCAAACTAAGCATACGCTGGTGTTTGGATTTAATGGGAGAGTCCCAAATAGATTCGAGTTGATAGAAGGGATTCAGGGACCTCAAATCCTTGGGCATGGAGGAGCAGTTGATAGCACGACATACCTCTCTAAGGGATTTTGCTCAATCAAGTTCAAGGATGACTCAGACATTGTGAAGTTCCTAAATAAAGGCCCCCTTTTGTTCAACAAGACAACGGTCTGTGTGGTACCATGGGAGCCCTTTTTTATTCGGCAGAATCCCTCCAAGAGCTGCATCCAGTTTGGGTCGAGTTTGCGGGGCTACCAAGTTGGCTACATGATAATATCAGGATGTTGTCAAGTCAACTAGGCACCCCCTTGTTTTCTCCCAACAAAAGAGGACTTGGCAAGGCCTCTAATCATTTGTGCATTGGCTGTGGGATAATATCAGGATGCTAGCAAGTCAACTAGGCACCCCCTTGTTTGTTCCCAGCAAAAGAGGACTTGCAAGGCCTCTAATCGGGTGTGCATAGCCTGGAATGTTTCTAAGACACCTCCTAAGAGCATGTTCATCAATGTTGGAGCAGGGCTTGTCACGATCCCACTCATCATTGGGACATACTTTGGGGAATGCTTTGAGTGCAACAAATTTGGGCACTATGCCAACGATTGCCCCACAAAGTTTAAAGGAAATACGGACCCAACAATGCAAGACTTCAGGATGGAAGCAGTTGTAGAAGTGAGTGAGAAACAGGTAAAGAATAGCAAGGAGTCAGAAGAAGGTGAAGAAAAAGAGGTTATGATCTATGACAAAGATGTAACCAAACAATAGGAGATGGTATTAGAAAATCATTGTGTGCTTTGCAAATCCCTAAAGGACCAAGTAGTGAGATTATCTCTCCACCTACAGTGACAACTATGTCGGTGGTGCAAATCTCAGGCCTAAAGAGGACCAAAAGGGTGCAGGCAATGGC
This sequence comes from Adiantum capillus-veneris, assembly GCF_014529385.1. Classification (NCBI taxonomy): domain Eukaryota; kingdom Viridiplantae; phylum Streptophyta; class Polypodiopsida; order Polypodiales; family Pteridaceae; genus Adiantum; species Adiantum capillus-veneris. The sequence continues at coordinate 17,890,303 of NC_140934.1, forward strand.
AAGGGATTCCAGGTCACTTGAGACTACAAAAGCTTGGAAAGAGAGAAACTCCACCCCACCTCCCACCCAGCTAAGAGGGACGATGTCTATGGTCCCTCTTCACAAACCCTTTGCAGTATTACAAGAAAATAAAGGCCCTGATTTGAATCCCCCGGGAAACTTCATTTTAACTGTGGGAAATGGAAAAGGACCAATGGAGGAGGACACCAAGGAAGAGAGATCAAAGGAGAGTCTCAGGATGTGGAGGAGTTCGTTCCCCTATCTTAGTAAGGAAGGAGCTGATTATCTAGACATGGAATGTGAAGGGGCTCAAGACCAAGAAGAAGAGCTCCCTATTCTGGGAGGAAGTTAGAAAAAGAAAGGAAGTTAACGTGTGGGTTGTCCAAGAACATCACCTCGATGCCGCAAGTAAAAGAAAACAAGCACTAGGAAAGAAGCTTGTTTTTAATGGGGAGGGCGGGGATGGTTACAGTGGTGTAATGACGGTTGTGGACAGGGATCTGGAACCTAAGGTGGTGCTAAATCATCCATCTAGGAGAGTTTTGGGAGTTAAGATCAAGTGGGGGGACAAACACGTCACCTTTGTCAACATCTATGGTCCTTGCATGGCGAAGGAAAGAGCTAGTCTCTCTGGGATAACTTGATAGACGTACACATGGAAGGGGAATGGCTTATGATGGGAGACTTCAACATGGTAGAGAAGAGAAAGGATAAAACAGGATCCTTGAGCATGCTTGCAGGTTCAAAGAGATCCAGATGGCAAAGACTGTGTGAGAAGTGGGCTTAAATGGACTTGTGGGAGGTGGGTCTGTGGAATAACACAACAGATTTATGAATACCAGCCTATAGTATGCTGACACAACATCTTGACTGGATAGATGCTATTGTTCCCATCAAGCTGACTGGTTGCCGCCATTGCTTGATTTAAAGGTGGTAACTTTGCAATGCCTGTCAGTCGTTAAGCATGAAATTCCAAAAAACTAAAGAAGAAGGTCACTACCCTCAAGGTTCAAAGAATCTTCTAACAACCGGGGGCTCATCTCTTTAAAGACCCTCTCTGCAGAAGCCTGGTAATAAAAGTTATAAGGAAACTGTGTAAAGATGTGGATCTGGTAAGCCCTAAGGCCTAGGATATCTTCACCATAGGCCACTGACATCATAGTCATTGGGCACCAATGCTTCAGCTGGGAGCATCAGACTTGTTTAGGAATCGGTTTGATAAGGCCCCTTTTGATGCTCAAGTCGAGAGCACCTTTGACAAGAGCTTGGTTATCCATTCGCGTGATCGAGGACTTAAGCTCCTCCCATAATTCTATGAAGAATTTTGTAGTCAAGCCGTCCCACCCAATAGACTTCTCTTTACCCACATCTTGCAATGCGTGAGTGCATTCCTCCTCCGAGATTGCATTCTCCAACAAGTTGGCGTCTGACTGTGAAATTGTTTTTTGACGCTTCCCAGCAGAATAGCTCTGGCTCCATCCACTTCCGTGGAGCTAACCTAAGGCTGGCCAATAATCTGTTTCAAGTAGTTAATCATCATCTGAGCCATTTCATTTGGGTCCTTAATCTCCTTCTCTGCCTCATCTAACAACGAGTGGATGATGCCCCGATTTCTCTTGACTTTGAGGACCCTAAAAAAGTGAGATTGATTAGCCTCCTCCAGCTAGAGGAAATTCTCTTTGGACAAAATTATGGCTTTCATCACCTCCTCGAGTTGTTGTTCAATCAAGTCCCTTTTGCTTCAAGCCACCTTTGGTGCTCGGCTTCAAAAGCCGACCCTTCTTGTTTTTTGGTGGTTAACAACTCTACTTTGTGTGTGAGTTGCTTTGATCGCTCCTCGCGGTGTTTCTTCCTTCTAGGGCCCGCCATCTTGATTGCTTATGTATATTCTCAGTATTCCATTTGATAATGGAAGTGACCAAGATGTTGGCATGTCAGCCTTCATCCCATCTCCCAAAATTACAACTCTGGGCCAATATGTACTTCTCCCAAATAGAAAATTATTTTTGCTGATTTTCTACATTTTACTAGTGTTTGTATTTCATTAACTTGTTTCTAAATTTTAGTAGTGTTTTCTACATTTTAGTAGTGTTTTTATTTCATTAACTTGTTCTTAAAACAAGAACTTAGAACAAAGGAGAATCAACTCAACACCTTATGATCATGTGCAATTTTGATTTTCAAACAATATTGAAAATTGATAAAACAAAATACCAAATTTTCTAGAGACATAAAATAGAGAATCCATTAATCTTGTGCACCAAAAAGGGTATTTCCATTAGCCAATATATATAGCAAAAGGATATATGGCTACAATTTTCAATTGATGTTAGGGGGGTCAATTGCCCCTTCTCCTCCAAGTCATCAGTTATTGTAGTGAGTGTGTGTACGTATGTGGATGCACACGATAGAGACACTAATGAAAACTCAAACATTTGAGTATGTTTCTATGAAGGGAGGGAAGCTTGCCTGCTTATGACAAATCTAGGCCATCCATGGGTCAGTTCTAAATGCATCTCAACTATGTCGCACAGAGAGAGAGAGAGAGAGAGAGAGAGAGAGAGAGAGAGAGAGAGAGAGAGAGAGAGAGAGAGAGAGAGAGAGAGAGAGTAAGCGGTTGGGTATTTGGAGTGTATCTAACCCCTGGGGGATTCACCATGGAAAACTTATTGCAGCACGTAAGTGCAGAGGAGGGGGTTCTTTTCACAAGTTACATAAGCATATAGGTAAGGGGCAGGACCTCAATAAATTTATCTCCCAAGCTTAAAAATAAGGGAGGGGGGTATCATATTTGTGTGTGTGTGTGGGGGGGGGGGACTGACCCTCGTTGATTACTAGTAACAACGCAGAGATTGATGAGACAAACATTGCAAAGAGAGCTAAGGCTACGATGGATACGGCTTCTATGGGTGATGAATATGCAAGTGAAGAATCTAGCTATGCCACTCTATTAGAGCTTTTTATACTAAATTTACCAAAGCACCCTTCAAACCACAACCTATAGGGAGATTTGGCCCATTTAGAATAAAAAGCTTCATTAGACTGGTTGAGTCGAATTCTTCACTTGCATATTTGTCCCCCACAAAATCCGTATCCCTCTCAACCTTACCTCCCTCTATAGTTTTTGTCCCATCAGCCTCTGTCTCCCCCTTTGCATCAACTGTAGAAAATAAGCAAGTCTATACACTCATATACACACACAAGAATCTCAATCCATGGCTACACTTACTTCTTCTTCTTCTTCATTAAGAGAATAAAGAATACACACATTCTTAATAGTAGACTAGTTAGTAGAGAATATAGTTAGTTATAGTATGTGAGTAGCTTATATCACTTATATAGCGGATTTTAGTGACCTCCAAGTACATATAATAGCTGAAATAGGAATCTCTCCACCGTAGCATATATCTTTGTTAATATATCACCATTGCTTGTTAAATCAACCATCATGTATCACTCTCCCCCTCAAGCTCAGAATAAGTTTACATATCATGCACACCCCAATGCTTCGCTAAAGTATACAAACTTCTTTCTTTCAATTGCCTTTGTAAAGATATTTGCAAGTTGATCATTTTTCTTCACATGAACCAACTCAATCTCACCTTCTCACGTACATAATAATAATGTACCTCAATATGTTTTGTTATGGCATGATACATTGTAATGGAATTGGCCTATTTAACTTGAGAGTAGCAGAAATTAATAAGAGTACTTTTGAGAAATTACTGTGTGAGCATAGCGGGTGAACATAATTGAAGATAGCAACATAATCATAGCAATTAGTTAACTTGGCATGAACAATACCATTGCAAGAGAGAGAATTCAGAGAACATGACAACCACTGAGGACTGGATTTATGTGGAGCCGGTGCCCCCTCCAATAGGCATTTGTATTATGATTTCTCCCATTAAGAGAGACTTTTTACAATACAATCTTTGTGTTCCTTGTGACCTAGGTGATGCAATGAAGATGGAAATCTTCATGCATCACAAACATAACATAAACATTGAAGAAAGCTTTAACTATCCCAAGCCTCAGTCCCAAGACCTCAAACACCTTCGAAGGTGGAGAGAGCTAGCGGGGAATGAGGGTAGAGAAGAGGAAGAAGAAACATTTCATAGGAGAAAGAATTAGTTCCTCACTTATAATAACTCTTCTTGCTAGCATACATAATATCATAGTAATGAAGATGGAGAAGATGGCAATCTTAAGCATTGAAGCATGGCTCTTGGTTGGATTTGCACTCCATAGCCAAGAGTGTTGGTGTAGGCTCTCAACCTCTACTTGCTTGGAGAAGGAGAGGGAGCTCTTGCACTTTTCACAATGCATAATGAGAGTGTGTGAGAGTGTGTGTGGGAGAGTATATCCCCTAACCAACCCCCTAGCTTGCTTTGGTCGACCTCCCCTTGTAGCTCATGCTTGAAGCTCATTGGACCCCTCCAGGCCTAGCCAATCACAAGCAGGAGGCATTACAAGCAACATGGGTAGCATTGGGACAAGTGTCCCCCTTTCCCCTTTGAGAGAGAGTACTTGATAAATGCAAAGACAATTAATTAAATCTCCTAAACTATCATTGGACCCCTTGGGTGGCCAACCAATAGACTTCAGGCATACCATGAGGGCAACATGAGCAGGAACTTGACAAGTGTCCCTTATGCTTTCTTTGTACCAAGTATGCCTTGTGTGAGTGTGTGGGTGTTCTCTCTCATCCCCCCTCATGTAGGGCTTGCCCCCTCCTTGTAGGGATTGAATCTTTGACTTTTGACACTTCAAGTCCCTCAAGCTTAGGCCCAGTTCCCACTACAAGCTTGGCCCTTAAGCACTTCTCACCTCAAGGATAGCCCTAGCAACTCAAGCATGTCAAGCACCTCAATCATCTCAATCATCAAGCACCTCAGTCATCAAGCACCTCAAGCACCTTATGCTTGGGCCGGGTTCCCACCTCAATCACCTTGAGCTTGGGCCGGGTTCCCACTACAAGCTCGGCCCTAGCTTACCTAAGGTCAAAGGACTTTTACACTAGCTATTGGAGGTCTTCAATGAAGCTAACCCTAAGGTCTTATGCTCCATTGGTTAGCCTTGCTCTTTGATAGTCCGTCTCTCATTTGGGTCCCTTTACTATTTGCCCCGTGTTGAGATAGATCTATAAACACATGTCTATATCTTTAACCCTTGTTCCCGTTTATTCTCCCACACTGAATGATCAGTTTAATATGAGAAAATCATTTGGGTTGGTTAGATATTAGATTTTATGACATTACCTCTCTCTTGAAATCATAATCATCCTCGACTATGAGATATAAGAGATAAAGCCTTAGTCATTAGTCAATCTTACTTAGTGGGTAGAGGATCCCTTTTTACCTTACAACGTCTTTCCAACATGGATGAATAATCCATTTGGTGCTTGGGAGACATAGTTTCCGCAAGCATGTTTTCTCTTTAGTCCATTTCATTCTCCCAAAGTAGAGTGGCAAATTCTACTTGGTGTTTGAGAGACGTCGTCATCACAAACATGATTCTAAGCATGCATACTATTTAAATTTGTGCACAATTAAAAAAGAGAACTAGTCTTATAAGACAAAAACATGGGTCGTTTAAAAGAAATTTGTACATTTTCTTACTCTAATGTAGCATTGTAAGCATTGACAAGGTTCATACTATCCTTAAGCTGTATTCCTTGCATCCATCTAGCATCTTCAAAAGGATAATTTTTGAACTTAATAAGAGACCGTCAGATAATTTTACCATGTCGTAGTACCTTGTCTTCATGCCGAAGGACAGCTTAGGGTTGTAGCACCTCTTCTTGGTCTTCAACTTTGGGAGGGTCTTCAATAATTGGTTCACTTGGTGGCTCTCTTTTGTAGGGCTTGAGTAGGCTTACATGAAAGGCATTGTGTATGAGCCAATGGTTGGGCAACTTGAGTTGATAAGCCGTCTCATTGATGGGCTTCAAGATTTGGAAAGGACCATAGTATCTTTTTGCTAACTTAGCATAATACTTTTGATGGCCCGTAGGATTTTTGCCCGTCGTTTGCCTTAATCAAGCCTTAGGAAACTTAAGTAAGAACCAATCATTTTCTTTGAACATTAAGGCCCTTCTGTGCTTGTCAGCAACACCTTTTTGCCTTTGTTGAGATATGGATATAGCCTTCTTAATCTTTTGAAAAGATTCTTGTAGATCACGGCTATACTCATTGGCAGCGAAGAGCTTCCCATGTACTTTGAGTAGCAAGGGACTTTTAGGTCTTTCCTCAATGATCTCAAAAGGTGCTTTTCCCCGTAGAAGTATGTATAGTACTATTGTAGGCATACTCTACAAGAGGTAAGTATTTTTCCCATAGAAGTATGTACATCATTATTGTAGGCACACTCTACAAGAGGTAAGTATTTTTCCCATTGTGAGCGTTGATCTACTCTGGTAACAGAAGTCTTGAGTGGATTGAGTATCATAAGATTGGCTATCTCACTTTGTCCATCCGTTTGTGGATGATATGCCAATGAGAAATTCAATCTTGTTCATAGATTCTCAAAGAAACCTTTCCAGAAATTACTAGTCATTCTAGGATCTCTATCTGACACGATGGATGTTGGTAATCCATGGTGTTTGAAAATCTGTGATATGAAGAGAGTTGCCATTTGGTGTGCCTTAATATTATTTTTGACAGGAATAAAATGTGCTTGCTTGCTAAACCTATAGACTATTGTCCATATTCCTGTATTCCCATGGATAGAACTGGGTAATCCAAAGATGAAATCCATGGATATACTCTCCCATTGTGAATTTGGGATAGGCAATGGCTGGAGTAATCCAGGTTTCTTCCCTCTATCATACTTGGTCTTTTGGCATACTACGCATTTTGAAACATACTCTTGTATGTCCACTTTCATGGTAGGCCAATAGAAATACTTCTCTACTCCTCGAAGAGTAGGTTGAATACCTCTATGCCCCGCATAGGAAGGAGCATGGGATTCATACATAACTTTCTCACGAAGGGAATGGTTAACACATAGCCTATTTCCATGGAGAAGATAACCATCCTGCAAGGTGAATGGTTCCTCTTTCTTCCCCAAAGCAAGGGGTGACATTATGTCTCTAAAATCAGGGTCAGTAGCATACTCATCTATCATAGAGGATAGATCATTGTGAGTAGTTATAGAGCATTAACATTTGGTCGTCCTGAAAGTGCATCAGGCACTTGATTGTGCTCACCAGCAATGTGAGCAATATGGAAATTAAATTGCAAAAGAAAATCTACCCACCTCATTTGTCTGTCGGAAAGCTTGGTTTGCGTCATGAAATACTTGAGACTTTGGTGGTCGGTTTGTATGAATGGAGTCCCCAGTAAGTAGTGCTTCCATGTGTCTAGGACATGTAGAACAGGTAAAAGCTCTTTCTTATAAATGCCCAAGACTTGTTCATCTGTATTGAGCCTTCGGCTCTCATATGCTATGGCATGCCCTTCTTGAAGCAAAACTGCTCCAAGGCAATCACCACAAGCATCACATTGGACCTTAAATGGTTTTGAAAGATTGAGAAGCATGAGGACTAGTTGAGAGGTAAGCTTCTCCTTGAGCTTGTCAAAAGCATTTTGCTTCTTAGTAGTCCATACATACTTAACGTTCTTCTTAGTTAAGTCATGTAGTGGTCTTGCTACTTCAGAGAATTCTACTATAAAGCGTCTATAGTATGCGCACATACCAATAAATCTTCTTAGCTCATGTAGATTCCTTGGCTTAGACCATGCTTTTATTACCTCTTACTTTGATGGATCCATACGGATACCATCTTGAGAGATAATATGACCTAGGTATTGAATCTCTTGAAGGAAAAATTCACTTTTCTTTTGGTTGATAAAAAGCTTATTCTCCCTCAATGCTTCAAAAATCACTTGGAAATGTTGCTTATGTTCCTCCAAAGACTAGGAGTAGATGATGATATCATCAAAGAACACTCTAGTGAATTTGCGGTAAGGTCTGTAAAATTTTCTCCATTAGACGATCGGACATAGCTCGTGCATTAGTCAAGCCAAAAGGCATGACTAGATATTCATAAAGACCAAACGTTGTGCGAAACACGGTCTTTAGGATATCTTCATCCACTATCCTGATTTGATGATAGCCACTCTTAAGGTCAATCCTACTGAAGTAGGTAGAGTCTTGTAGCTTATGAAACATATCTTCTACCCAAGGCACGTGAAATCTGTTTTTGATAGTGATATGGTTTAGTGCTCGATAGTCCACAAACGTACGGTATGTACCATCTTTCTTTTGCACTAAAAGTACTGGAGAACAAAAGGGAGAGGAACTAGGCCTCACCATCCCTTTGTCCATCAATTCATGTACCTGCCTCATGATCTCCTCTTGTTGAGCTTGTGAGACTCGATAAGCAGGCTTGTTAGGCGGTGAAGGAGCTCAATGCGATGGTCATCATCGATGAATACATCTTGGAATCCTTTTAGAAAATTAGACAAGTCTATATGGAGCCGATCCCCCCTCCAATAAGCATTTGTTTTATGATTTCTCCCATTAAGGGAGACTTTTTACAATACAATCTTTGTGTTCCTTGTGACCTAGGTGATGCAATGAAGATGGAAAGCTTCATGCATCACAAGCATAACATAAACTTTGAATAAAGCTTTAACTATCCCAAGCCTCAGTCCCAAGACCTCAAACACCATTGAAGGTGGAGAGAGCTAGTAGGGAATGAGGGTAGGGAAGACGAAGAAGAAACATTTCATAGGAGAAAGAATTAGTTCTTCACTTATCATAACTCTTCTTGCGAGCATACATAATAGCATAGTAATGAAGATGGAGAAGATGGCAAGCTTAAGCATTGAAGCATGGCTCTTGGTTGAATTTGCACTCCATAGCCAAGAGTGTTGGTGTAGGCTCTCAACATCTACTTGCTTGGAGAAGGAGAGGGAGCTCTTGCACTTTGCACAATGCATAATGAGAGTGTGTGAGAGTGTATGTGGGAGAGTATACCCCCTAAGAAACCCCCTAGCTTTCTTTGTTCGACCCCCCCTTGTAGCTCATGTTTGAAGCTCATTGGACCCCTCCAGGCCTAGCCAATAACAATCAGGAGGCATTACAAGCAACATGGGTAGCCTTGGGACAAGTGTCACCCTTTCCCCTTTGAGAGAGAGGACTTGATAAATGCAAAGACAATTAATTAAATCTCCTAAATTATCATTGGACCCCTTGGGTGGCCAACCAATAGGCTTCAGGAATACCATGAGGGCAACATGAGGAGGATGCTTTCTTTGTACCAAGTATGCCTTGTGTGAGTGTGTGGGTGTTCTCTCTCATCCTGCCTCATGTAGGGCTCGCCCCCTCCTTGTAGAGATTGAATCTAACTTTTGACACCTCAAGCTTAGGCCCAGTTTCCACTACAAGCTTTAAGTTTGGGTTGTGTTCTCACCTCAAGTATAGCCCTAGCATCTCAAGCATGTCAAGCACCTCAAGCATCTCAATCATCAAGAACCTCAAGAATCTTAAGCACCTCAGTCATCAAGCACCTCAAGCACCTTAAGCTTGGGCCGGGTTCCCACCTCAAGCACCTCAAGCTTGGGCCGGGTTCCCACTACAAGCTCGGCCCTAGCTTACCTAAGGTCAAAGGACTTTTACACTAGCTATTGGATGTCTTCAATGAAGCTAACCCTAAGGTCTTATGATCCATTGGTTAGCCTTGCTCTTTGATAGACCATCTCTCATTTGGGCCCCTTTACCATTGGCCCCGTGTTGAGATAGATCTATAAGCACATGTCTATATCTTTAACCCTTGTTCTTGTTTATTCTCCCACATTAAATGATTAGTTTAGTATGAGAAAATCATTTGGGCTAGTTAGATATTAGATTTTATGACATACATCAAACTGAAAAAAGAAAACAAACAAACAAGCGATTGCAAACAAATTATAAACAAACTTTCCATATGGGACCTTTCACAGATGACAAGGATATTTGAGAAATGATGAATAAAAAAACGATGCAAGAGATGAACTCTCAAGTGATTTCGAAAATGAAAATGCAAAAGAACAAACGGAGCCAGTTTTCTACAACGTTCCTAACCAAAAGACGCGGAGATAACATAGATATCAGATGAGACGAACTAAGAAACAACAAAACAAAATCGAAAAACCCATGCCAAAATTGATGACCAAAATGCAATATTTCATGCTCGTAGAAGCAGATGATTGTGTCCAAGACAAAATCACACGAAAACCCTTGAAGTTAACTAGTTTTCTGGCAAACTCAAAGAAACAAATAAAGAACAACCGAAAGATGAAACCAAAAATACACCAACAATGTCAAAAACGGAAAACAAAAAGGAATATCACAATTTAAAACGGACATTGAAGGAGTTTTGGACTATAAAAATGGAAAGTGAGGGAAACTCTAACTCAGAAAAATGCAAAGAATCGAGACGAGCTTACATAGCTATATATCTTACCGAGGAAGAGGAACAACTGTTGATAGCTACCCTCAAACAATATAAATATGTGTTTGCATGGTCTTACAAAGATCTGAAAGAGGTAGATTCTATTACTTGCCAACACACAATACCTCTAAAGAGCCGACAATGTCCATATACATATAATAAAACCTTTGAAAAGAAAATTAAGGAAGAGATAGACAAACTAAAAGAGGTAGAGTTTAGCTATGAGATTGAGCATACGGAGTGGGTGTCACCAATTGTAATGGTACCTAAAAAGAACGGTAAACTACAAGTGTATGTAAATCTTAAACAAGTGAACACTACTACGATTGGAGACAATTGTCCATTACCCATCACCGATCATGTAATTGAAAGGGTTGCTGGAAAAGAATCCTGTAGCTTTCTAGATGGATTTTTAGGCTATAACCTATTCACGATCAAGCTAGGGGATCACCACAAAATTGCCTTTGCTATAGAATGGGACATATTTGCATACTGAGTGATTCCATTTGGTCTAACCAATGCACCTACCACATTGCAAAGGTTGATGAGTCATGCATTTAAGAAATATCTAAGACAATACTAAAAAATTTATATGGATGACATGTGTGCATTCCTTCCATCGAAATATGCATGTCGAGCATTTAAAGAAGGTCTTTGAGAAATGCAAGACGTATCGTATCTGCCTAAACCATGAGAAGTGCATTTTCATGGTAAGATAGGGCAAGATTCTTGGACATATTGTGTTTAAAAATGACATTTACACTGACCTTGAAAAGATACAAGTGATTCTTGCTCTTCCAAGACCAACAAAAGTTAGACAGGTACAAGCCTTCATGGGCCATTGTGGATATTATTGCAGATTCATTTACATGTACACGATCATTTCAAAACCTTTGTACTCACTCATTGCGAAGTTTGAATGGAACGAGGAATGTGAAAAAACATTTCAACAATTAAAGCAAAAACTTATTTCTACTCCGATTTTAAGAGCTCCTGACTGAAACAAGAGTTTTCATGTCCATGTAGATGCATCGATTTACCCTATTGGATGTATCTTGGTTCAAGCTTGAGAAAACAACATGGATTTTCCGATCTGTTACTTCAGTAGACAACTCAACACCGCAAAAAAGAATTACACGACCATAGAAGAAGGGCTTGGCAATGATCTACTCTGACAAAAAGTTTAGACATTAAGTTTTGCAAACAAGTTTGTGTTCTTTGTGGATCATCATGCATTGTTATACTTGGTGAGCAAACCATGTGACACGGGTCGCATCGTTCAATGGTTCCTAATATTTCTCAAATTTGATTTCACGATGGTGGTCAAAAAGGGGACTACACACCAGAATGCAGACCATTTGTCACAAATGCTACATAGGGAAGCTCCTTAGGGGTTGAAGATGATTTTCCTGACTCTTAACTCTTCAACATCTAGATGGTACAAACGTGGAGTGAACAGGTTATACCATTTCTCACCATAGGTTTGCCACAAATTGAGAGACAATCATCAATTATCGAGCAATTTTGCAACTTGGTACTGAGTGCAAGAAGGTTATACAAGCAAGGACACGATGCATACTCCAATTATGCATTGAGCCATGCAAAAAGAGATATTTCTAAAACAAGCTCATGTACAAACAACGAGTATCCATACGTAGCAAGACAAACATATTAGAGATTGATGCGACTTGGAGTGTATTGACCTCACATGCAAAAAAGTGTATACGACTATGTTCACTCATATAATGCTTGCACAATCAACAAGCCAATCAAGCATGCTATACTCTTCAAGATAGCAACAACACCCAAGTGGGCAAAGTACATTATTGTGGAGTACTTAGAGCACGGTGTTTTACTAGAGAACTTGAGCCAAGCCAGATTACGATCGATTCAACAAGAACATTTTTTAAAACCACTCTTATTAAAAATAAATAGATGACAACTTAAGAATTTGTGTTGCAGAACATGAGTACCTACCTATACTTGAGCAAGCTCATGTTGGTCCAACTGGAGGACACTTTTTGGTGGAAAAAATTGTAAAAGCAATACTCCTAGCAGGGATCTGGTGGCCTACTCTATTCATGGATGCTGAATATTACGTGAAACGATGTGATGCTTGCCAATGTACTAAAATACCCGCGAAACATGATGACATGCCATTGTGACCAATCATGGGAGCGTGCGCTTTTGCCAAATGGGGAATAGACTTTGTAGGGCCTATCTCACCACCAGCATATAGAATGCACGCTCAAGGCATTATCGTAGCAACGGATTTTTTGACCAAATGGGTCGAGGCTAAAGCAACACAAAATAATGATGCTAGCACCACATCACAATTCTTATATGAGAGCATTCTCACGCGGTATGGACTCCCAATTGAAATTGTGAGCGATCAAGGTACTCATTTCATCAATGATATGGTTGGTTTTTTTTTGCATGAATTTATGATACTTTATTCTAGATAAGCTCCATATCACCCTCAATACAATGGACAAGCCGAGCTTGCAACATTAGAGATAGAGGTGATGTCTAACTAGATAAATGGTTGCAAATTAAAAAAGGATCAACAACCTCTTAGCGTGGACATGCTGGAAAGGATACACTTAGCTAAGGAGCGACAGAAGAGAGTTCACGTAGTTAAAGATCAAGCACAAGAGGAGGCTAAATTACAAAATTTAAAACGAAAGTCACAACATCAACCACCTCCTCCTATTGCAACAATTCAAGTTAAGCAAACATGGCTTGGCGGTATGGATCAATGTCTGGCTAACCGATGAAACAACCAAAAGGGAACTTATGGATACTAGAGCACATGTCAATGCTATGCAATATTCAACCTACCTGAAACTAGCAAAATCAATGATTGAAACAACTCGGATAGACTCAAAGCAGCCAACAAGAAAAACGTGGTTAGTTTGGGACAAGCCAATGTCTCGATTAACATTGATGTAAATCCATGTCCACATCGGCTCCACATTATGATTGATATAGATCTAAACGAGCGCATTATTTTGAGAGTTTCATGGATGCGAGCTTCCAAAGCTATTCCAGATTGGAAGGATAACACACTTCATTATTGTGACAAGGATCAGTCTTATGTTACGCCATTCGTGCAAACAGATCACATATGGGATGAACAAAAGGAGTGAATAGAATGTGAAACAGACAAAGAAATTCTTGCTTCTATACCAAAACTACCTGCTAGAAAATGCCCCAAATAGCATTACCAAAGCCTGGATCTGGAAATCACTCAAGGAACCAAAACCAACTCAGCTATGGATTCCAAAGACAATGCTTGCAAATCGATCCTATGCCTCACTACCAAACAGATTTTCAAGTGCCAACACCAACAAAGCTAACCAAAACCAACACCAAAACTTAAATCGACCAATTCATGCTTCAATAGGATCAATCAACTATAAATGGATTTTGAAGTCCAAAGTACCACATGAAACAAGAACATCCAGATGGAAATGGAAAAGGAAAACAACAAACAACTCGATCTTGTTGAAACCTTCAGAAACAAACCTCAAATGGATCCCTAAAGTACAAAACACTCATCTATTGGCAACACAATGACTAACCACCAAACCAACCATGAAAGAAAGGGCATCCAAGCCTTAGAAACTTATGTTCAGTAAACATGCACAAAATGCGACATTGTCAGCAAAAACCACTAAACATTTTGTTCAATACCCACCTCTTGAACAGCATTGTGTTACCCAATGCATCTCTTCTATAATCATGATAGGGCGAACTTAGACGGCCATGCATAGACACCTTGTTTTCGCCCATGCACATTGCAAAAAACTTCGTCCGGAGCAACTCACAAAGGGAAGGGGGAAGTAACAATAGTGGCTACAACAGCTGATGTAACAAATTGCAAGATAATAAGCTGTAAGATGTTGAGAGATCATGTATACAATGTATAAAGTGTGTTTGATTGTTAAAGTTTCTATTTTTTAATAGCTTTTAACATATTTTTACTCTTATCTGGCAAAGTATCGAGCCATGGCAACAAATGTCTATGGGCTAGATACCTAAAGTGAGAATATGTACATACAAGTGTGAGGAATAATTTTGGCAAAAATTTTGCCCAAATAATAATGATTTTTAGTCATTTTCTTTGCTTTTTAACCTAATAATGATCAAAAATTAATAAGCAAAGTGAAGAAATTTGAAATCAAGTTCTAAAAGCAAATGCCAAACCTACAAAGAAACAGCTGCAAGCATGACAAATATGGAGTGATTTAACACAAATCAAATTTCTAGCTAACTTCAAACAGACTAGAAATCAGGAGCAAATGACAACCAAAAGTCCAAACAACAAACCGTCCGAGTTGCAGGTGGTATGACATGAAAAATGGGGGTAACTAAGGTAAGTAAGCACACTGCATTCGGAATAAGTCGAACGCATATAGGCAAAATGGGAAATTTAGACCTCATTTACAGTCTGATACCTTCACACACACACACACACAGCCTTTTGACCTAGAGCTTCCAGCCACACTTTTGCCTGCTACAGCCACCTCGGACCTTCAAACCGCACCAGATTTCATAGGTATGCTCCTTGTCAGTGCATAAATAGTTATGTATGATCAAAAGTGCACACAAACCATCAGAAAAGAAGAATCCATCAAATCAAAAGAGGGATTTAGAAAAAATAAAAGAAAACATTTTGAAGGGTAAATGAAGTCCAAATTCCAAGAAAAGTGCATGGGACTTCTTCCCTCACCTAGCAGGACCAAAGCATGTAAACACACTACACAGAAGGGATGGAACATGGATCACAATCCATGACCCCCCACCTCCATTTGCAAGAAACACTAGTGCAAAAAAATGCTGGTGAAATCACCAATTCACTGTTGTAATTAAAGTTCAAAAATGTTGCAGAACATGGATGGCGATCCATGTCCCCGAGCATAGCCTAACTTGGAAATTTCAGCACACACAGTTTGATATACTGCCTTTGAAAATGTGCCCTACAAATTTGACATGCTTGCAATCATCAAAAATCAAGAGAAATTGGGTTTTCAGTCTCTGCAAAATGATCATTATGACCAATGATTAGAAAATTTTGACCCAAATTCAATAAAAAAGTGCACCAATAGCTTGGGAAAGATGCCTAGAAGCTAACCTATAAATCTTGTGCAAAATAGTGTCAGAACATGGATCACAATCCATGAGCCCTTGAAGAAAACTATTGAAAAAATGAGTGCAGATTATTTGTAGTGACCTTAAGTGGGAAAATGTGTCAAATTCTTGTTGTTTTTCCATCTCAAAAAATTCAAATGCCAAGATAAGAAAAGTCAAAGTGTTCAGTGCAAAAATTGTGATGTTGAGCAAGTTGCAGCACCAAAGAAGATTCGAAACTTATTTGTGACTCAAGTAATGCTAAAAAATACTTGAGAAATGACTCAAACTTGCCAGATGGCCTAAAGTGTCCAAACTAGCTCCGAATGGAATAGAAATCAACAACCAGCTGGGGTTGGGGTTCTTCTTCAACTCCAAGTCATCAACAAAGACAAATGCCAAACAGATTGACCATAATCAAGGATCAAAAGTGCCATCCAAAACCACATATGGAAAAGCCGGACTCAATCAGACGATAACTTGGGAAACTGGGGAAACTAGAGAGGAACTTGTCTAAATTTGAAAATAACTTAATCAGTGTGTTACAATAGACTATAGGAACAAGATTCCAGAGTTTCACCCCAGATGGCTATCTAACATGGATCGCGATCCATGACCCCCTGTGAGCTGTCCAAGTGAAAACCATATCACCTGGTCCCAAACATCAAGGACAACCCAACCCTAGAATTCGATTTTTTTGGATTGCAAAGCCAAAATGCCAATAATCTCTTTAAGTCAGAGAAAAATTCCAAGTTCTGGCATGAAATCCCAACCAGTGATCCAAATTCAAAAAGAAGTGAACCATAGCATCCCCAACCCATGCTTGATCAAATGGTACAACCAAAAGTTCAAAAGGCTATCCAACATGGATCACGATCCATGACCTCTTGAGCCAAAATTGGCATGTAGCAATCTAACCTAGTATCTGTACCTACCGTAGATTCATTAGTGAAGTTTTGACAGATTTGGACTTGTTTTGATCAAGTTATATTCATTTTTCATTTTATGGTTGAATTTTGTATTTTTCTTACTTTAACCGATGGCCAAAATTTGAATCTAATTTTTTGGAATTTTTGCTCATAGAATGCCTCGCAAATGACCAAGGAAGCAATGGGAAGCACCAGCCTACCAAGTGATAGAAATTCCATCCAAATGAGAAAGGTCATGTGTCAGAGGAGGAGCTCGCTCAAATACCGGCAAACATTTTCATTGGCCGATTCGAAGCAGCCAACGGCACTAAGTGAAGATTACAGTTTTCCAACATCAACAACAAGAAGTGATTGAAGGGACAAGGTGTCTCCAAATGGATACATTTTCTAGACTACAACCATGGGGAACAGATTTTTAGAGGGCACATGAATTGATGTTGACAATTTAGTGTAACGGAGAAGCTACCCTGATGGACAAGAGATAGTAAAAGTCAAAATAATTGCAGAAATTATCAATCAGGCTTTTCATCTACCACCGAGCAACCACAATTTGTTGTTAAAGACAAAAGCGACAGACAACGACAAAGATTTTGTCAAGCAGCAAGAACACAAATTTACTTATAAAGATCTGGTGTACTCAATAACTAAATTGCCACTGCATCTGATCTCACAACACTTGAAGGTCCACACCACCAAGATACATCGAATCAAATCTACATATTATTGTGGTTATGGCCATCAGATTGTCAGAGCAATATGATTAGGTGTGACCTTGGAACCTACATTCTGGAAAATCAGGTCAAAGAAAACCTCAAGAACAACGACCAAAACAAAACATACATGAATGGGGGACCAGTGTTGACAAGAATAGCATACGAGGCTTTTGGTAGGATTGACAAGCTACCCCCAACCGAAACATAGCTGGAACTGCTACATATGTCAAAGCATGTGATCAGACTAGTGGTAAGGCCATCAATAGTGCAATCCCCAAAGGAAGAAGATGGTCAAATCTCCAAACAAAATAAATCAGATAGTGAGGAGACAAAATTTGATATACAGTTCAACGAAGAAATCAAGCCCAACAACAGGGACACTCCATCTGAATACCAAAGCTCTGAAGAGGAAGAAGATGATGAGGAGAAAGAAGAATACAAGCTGCATCGAGTATGCCTCAAAAGATCTATTGAGCATAAAGATAATATACCTATCTCTCAGACACAAAGGTCTATGGAAGAGGCACAACCATAGAGAGAGGAACTCCGCAGGAAAAGAGCCGAAAGAAAAAAAATCAGGGAGCTGAGGTAGATGATGAAGGGGAGGATGATGAAGACAAACCACTAGAGCAATGCAAAGCAGAGAGATTAGAAAAGATCAAATAGTACAAAAGAAGAGCCGCCAAAGACGATTTGGAGATTGTCGACAAAATGCAGCAACGAATTCAAAATAAACTCAAGCGTAAATTAGCTCAATGGGAACAACATGAGTCAAAAAGACAAAAAAATTGATGACCTCGAATCATCAAATGAATCCACACAATCTAAAGGCAAAGAAGAAAAATAGGAACAATCTCGGAGAGAGTCTAAGGACCAAATAGAAGAGGAGAAAATCGGAGAGGAGGGCGGTGTAGAGCCTTAAGAATTCCATACAGATAATATTCCACTAAGCTCAAATCAACCCACCACCCCACTTGGCGATAGAGCAAGTGTTAACAACACCACCCTCAAATCTGTTACCATATACATGTGGTAGTGATGTGTGTGAACAAACTAGGACCGCCGGGGCATTTTTTCCCTCTTTGGGAGGTTTTTTCCCCCGAGCATTGTATATACGCCCATCACTCTAGGGCTATCTATCTTTCCATTACACACTAAGTAACACTCTCTCTATTGTGTGCCTTGAGCTTCCTTCATCTTCTCCAAGCTGTGTGCGTTTCTCTGCAACCCTAATTCCAACAATTGGTATCAGAGCAGGTTACGTCCTCCCGGGCTTAGTCGCCAGCTGCTCCAGCACACGCCCGCTCACTTTCTCTGGTTACAGTGAGGTTCAACGAGCGTTCGCAGGTCAACAAATATTTCGGGAGTGTTCGAAGAGCTCAGTCTGCTCAGATTTTTGATTCGGGCTAATTTCGGCCTCTGTTTCCACTACAGACAGGTCTGCACAGGCAATTTTGTCATTTTGTGCAAAATTTTAGTCAGTACTTTTTTCTGTATAACAGGTGCCTTACAGTATTCTACGGTTTGTGCTATATAGCACGTGTTGTTCTCGCTCGGTTTCTCCTATTTTCGAGCAGTTTTCACATCAAGTGCAGCATTTACCATGGCTGACAACAACACAGATGTCTTCAAGATGTTTGCTGCTGAGGACAGGTTGGATGGGGAAAATTACCCTATGTGGGCTTATATGATGCAACACGCTCTTGTGTCAATGGGCGTCTGGAATATTGTGCAGGGCATTGATGTACGTCCTTGTTCTGAGGATGTAGGCGATGTTGAGGATGTTGCAGGTCTTGCTGCAAGGATTGCTGCTATTAGAGTTGTTTTGCCTACGGCAGAACAAGTTCGTTGGGATGTAAAGGATGCGCAGGCTCATGCATTGATTGCATTGTCTGTGAAGCGCACCATTGTTCCTCACATCCGTTCAGCAAAATCTGCAAAACAGGCTTGGGATTCTAGTAGGTCTTTATGCAAGCCGCAATGAGGCTAAAATTTCTTTGCTGCGTAAAGAGCTGGAGTCGAAGATTATGCATGAGGAAGATGATATGGACACTTTTCTTGCTGGTGTCAAGGATATCAATGAGCAACTTATTTCTGCAGGTGAAGTCATTTCAGACAGTTCCCTTGTGCAAACTGTTCTTGATGCCTTACCAGATTCTTACCAGACTGTTGCTAGTACTTGGAGACTTATGACCCAAGGAAATCTAGAAGTTGTCAAGTTTGATGCATTATGCACATTGCTATTTGCAAGAGTCACTTTCTAGAAAAAACAGGACTAGACAGCGTACAGTTGAACATGCTTTTATTGCTTCTCAAAGAAAGGGTGGTAGCAGCAATGCAGCCACTTCTTATGGTTCTACTGCAAGTGGCAAAACTTTTGTTCCCAATGCTTCTGCTGGCAACACTTCGTCTGGCAATTCTGGTGACAAGGGCAAAAAGAAAATGCGTTGCCATTATTGTAAAGCTGCTGATCACTTAATCAAGTCATGTCCTAAGTGTAAGGCCAAAGAGGCTAAGAAGCAAGAGGGTGGTTCCACTGCAAATGCTGGTTCCACTACAAATGAAGCCATTGTTGAGTCTTCTATGAAAGGAGACTGTGATGTTGATGTCGATGCAGAATGGGCTTTTAGCGCAAAGTGCACTTACAATCCTGTTGTCCATGATGCATGCTTGTCAGTTGCTACAAATTCACATGTGTGGTATTTCGACAGTGGTGCTACAAAGCACATTACATCTCATCGTGAATTGTTTACCTCTCTCGAGTCTATCCCTCATGGGAATTCAGTCAGTTGTGCCAACAATGCCTCTTATCCAGTTCAGGGAGTTGGAAAGATAGTGCTTACAACTGCAAATGGCAGTTCCTTCACACTTGTTGATGCACTTTATGTACCCAGTTGGGATCAAGAAGAATCTCTTGTCTATATCCGCACTTGCTAGACTTGGACTTGTAGTCAAATTTGTGGATGACAGATGTACAGTTCATGATCTCAGTTTTGGTGATGAAATTGTTGCATCTGGCCTTTTGTGCCGTGGGCTGTATAAGCTCACTTTGTATGACAAGTGTGGAAAAAATGTTGTTGCAGATTCAAGGGCTATTTCAAATGCAAAACTTTGGCATACACATTTTGGTCATCTGAAGTTTGCCAGTTTGCTGCATTTGTAGAAATCTAATATGGTTGCTTCTTTGCCGCCTCTTGAAGCACCTGTAAAACATGTTTGTGAAGGCTGTATTTTGGGTAAGATGCAGCGTTCTAAGTTTCCAAAGGATGGTTCAATTCGGGCCACATGCAGGTTGCAGCTTGTGCATAGTGATGTTTGTGGGCCCATGCAAACTCCATCCTTGGGCAATTACCTTTGCTTCGTGACTTTCATTGATGATTACTCCAGGCATGTATGGGTATTTCCGCTTAAAGAGAAGTCCGAAGTTTTTATGTGCTTCAAACAGTTTTTGGCGATGGTTGGAAATGTCTCAAAATGTACTATGGGCACCCTCCGTTCCAATTGAGAGGGGGAGTATATGTCTCATGAATTCAATGCATTTCTGGCTAGTCGTGAGATAAAACACCAATGTACAGTGCCTTATACACCTCAGCAAAATGGGGTTGCTGAGAGGAAAAACAGTTCACTGACGAAAATGGCACGATGTATGGTCAAAAGTCAAGCTTTGCCGCATTCTTTTTGGCTTGAATCCATCATGTGTGCCACTTATGTACTTAACAGGCGTCCTACAAAAGCTTTGTAGTCTATTACTCCATATGAAGCATGGCATGATAGAAATCCTTCTCTTGAGCACATGCATGTTTTTGGATGTTTGGAATATGCTTTGGTGCTACAAACACAGCGCAGAAAATTGGATGATAAGGCTGTCAAATGTAATTTTTTTTGTTATAGTGCTGAAAGCAAAGGTTACAGGTTGTATCATCCGCAAACAAAACGTATTCTGGTTTCACGGGATGTAGTGTTTGTGGAGGATTCTGTTCAGCCCTTGCTGTCATGTACTAGAGACAGTAATGTAAGCTCACAGGACATTTATGACACTTTGTTGCCTCTTTTCAGTGGTGGAAATACGAATGTAAGTTCCAATGAGGCAAATGTATAGCCTATGGGGGTTTCTAAAAATGTTACAGATCATCCTATTACTGATGCAGATGTACATGATGTACTTGATGAGGAAAGGGCTGAAAATGAGCAGGCTAGAGGTATGCCAAAATGGCTAGCACTACGAGAGGTTGTGTGCTCTTGTGACGCTGTTAGCGGCAGAAATACACTGGGTTTTTATAACCCCCGACGTCGCTAAAACCGTCGCTAGTAGCATCGCTACGAGAGCGTCGCTATAACCGTCGCTATATGCGTCGCTATATAGCGACGCGTATAGCGACGGTTATAGCGACGTTTGCACAGAAGACTATAGCGACGCTCATAGCGACGCTACAGAGCCATAAATAGCGACGCCCGAGAGAATTTTTTTTGGTGACAGGGCATTGAATGCCGTGCCACCCATCAACCATATTGTACTTGATTCACTTTTTAAAAAAAGTGCAAGGGTAGATAATAGACCCAAAATAGTCACCCACAAGACGCATTGTTTGCAAAATTGACAAGTGTAAAATTGACAATTGTACACATCATAGGCAAAATGAATTGATTGGCAAATGTAATAATGACAATTGTACAACATCATAGGCATAAAGAATTGATTGGCAAAAGGAACTGCGGTGACAAATGTAATAATATACATGGTTCAAAAAGACGTATAAAATCCGTCTCATGATACATAAGCTATGAGAAACCCTAAACTAATGCTATCTAGCTACGGCTAAACTGACGTCGTCTAGTCAGACGTCTCATCGCGTCCAAGCGGCGTATCTATCGGATTCTGCAAAAAAAGACAATAAGACAGCTTTCAGTAAGTATAAACATATAACGACATTTATAAAACAATACAAAAAATAGAAAAGAGTAAACCCTAATACTAACCATGCCGCCGCGAGAACTGAGAATGTCCATCAGGGCGTTTAAGCCCTTCCTGCCTGTGTACTCGTGCTCGTACGGTGTGGGATCACGTCCTGTCATCGACCACTGTCAAAACATACAAAGATTTCATTATGTTAGAATTAAAAAACTCATAAACCCTAAACTATCGAACATAAAGAGCAATGCGAAAACACTTACAAAATTGGCCTCAAATGATGCCCATCCACCGCTCCCCAAGTGGTGCGAGCTCCCTGCCTCTACTCGCGCTCTGGCTGCATCCTTTTGTTGCTTCCACTTGTCGGGATTCTCGCGCGCTGCTTTCTTCGCATTCTTCCAATCTTCTTTGGCCAGCCAATCTGGCCTGTTCCACCCATTCTTGATTGCTTTTTGCACTTTGGAACGCTTGTGTTTGCAGTATTCGCGCATTCGAATCTTCATCAGGTCTTCATTGAAGCGCTGATCCCGTGTTGGAACGCGAAACTCATCATGAAGTATGCTGATGACTCTGTTTTTTAAATCACTTGGTACTTCACTCCATTTGTTTAGTATGTAGTGTCTAAACAGCTGAGAGCAAATACGTCTATTGGGTTGCAAGATTGCTGCTTGTTGGCCAGCGTCAGAGTCCGACGAGTTATAATTGGCGACAACTCGATCTATAATAGATGGATCGAACTCGTCAAATTCGCGAACGTGCTGCAAAGAAACACGTCTTGTCCGTCGCACAGCATGCTTGCATTGATTACAAGGACATAAGACCCTCGTTGAGAGATAGGTGTTTCGGTTGGACGGTCCCACATCCTCGTCACTACTCATAATGAGGATAAAAATCTTATAACCGGACAACAAATTTAATATTCTATTGGCATTCTTCGTCTTATCTCTCTCTCTCTCTCTCTCTCTCTCTCTCTCTCTCTCTCTCTCTTTACCTCACATTCTCTAGTCATGTCCAATCCCCGCACACCTCGGTCTAGAGGTGCACGGAGATCAGAACCACCGGGTTATAATCTCGTCTTTATTGGTCAATACCTATATTTGTGGGTACAAGAAATCTACAGACCCACGTCTACATGATACTGCATGTAGTGGACAAAACCCCTTTGCCTCTTCTCTAGTTGTAGCACTTCACAGCATCTTAACATCTTTTCACAGTAGATCTTTTCACTGTTCGTCTAACTCTAAACCCTAAACCGTAAGTAATTCTTGCGTGGACTCGATCTAGCGTAAATAAGCGTAAATCTAACTAAAAATAAACCTAAATCTAATTTAACGTAAGTCTACATCTAACCTAATCTTTAGCGTCTTTTGGGATAGTTTCCTACGACGTTAAAACTCTCTTCTTCTTGTGTGTGTGTGTGTGTGTGTGTGTGTGTGTGTGTGTGTGTGTGTGTGTGTGTGTGTGTGTGTGTGTGTGGGTAAACCTAAATAAACCTAAGTCTAATCTAATATAACATAAATCTAAATCTAACGTAAATTATGTTATATTAAAAACAAAGAACTAAACTAACAGGGATTATAAGAACCTTAAAACTGATTTAACACATAATTTTTCACATAACTCGGCAAGAGTTGGCATTCTCATCACTAAAGATGTGAGAGTTAACTTTCAGCGGTGACGCTGCCTCATCTCCATCCACATCTGACGACAGCAATTGGCCCTTTAGACCGTTCTTGCTCTTGTTACTAACTTTGAAGTTGCTGTTGAATGACTAGAGGTTGTCTAGATGGTCATTGTGTCGGGGATGTAGTGACTCTTGCCGCCCTGAAGATCCACCTTCTTCCCTATCTTCTGAAGACATTTCACCAGTACTTTTGGATCGACGGAGCCCACCATGAGTGAAGGCAGCAATACCCTATATTCCATTGAGGGCTTTCTTCACCCGCTTCATGCAGGCATCGCAGTCTATGGAGACCTAAATCTAATCTAATATAACGTAAATCTAAATCTAGCGTAAATAAACGTAAATCTAATTAAAAATAAACCTAAATCTAATCTAATTTAACTTAAAAAAACCTAAATCTAATTTAACGTAAGTCTACATCTAACCTAATCTTTAACATCTTTTAGGATAGTTTCCTACGACGTTATAACTCTCTTCTTCTTGTGTGTGTGCGCGTGTGTGGATGTGTGTGCCAATAAAAAGAGATAAATGGTATAACCTTTCTATCACCCATGCCAAGTATGATAGATTGGTTATGCCATTTCCCTCTTGAATAATAGGTCTTGAGTTCAACTCCTCGTCGGCTAGATCTTTAGGTCTTTTAATTTTAATTAGTTTCCTACGACGTTATATTAGTTTCTCTCTCTTTCTCTCTCAATGTGTGTGCGTTTTTTTGGATCGTATGCATGTTTTCTCTCTCTTTTCCTCTCTCAATGTTTGCGTTTTTTGTTTATGCATGTTCTCTCTCTCTTTTCCTCTCTCAATGCGTGCGTTTTTTGTTTATGCATGCTCTCTCTCTCTCTTTTCCTCTCTCAATGTGTGTGTGCATTCTTTGTTTATGTATGTGTGTGTGTTTTTATTTATGTTTGTACTCTCTCTCTCTCTCTCTCTCTCTCTCTCTCTCTCTCTCTCTCTCTCTCTCTCTCTCTCTCTCTCTCTCTCTCTTTCTCAAAAACACTATCTGTGTGTGTGTATGTGTGTGTGTGTGAGAGGAGAGAGAGAGGGAGAGAGAAACAGGGGAAGGGAACATGAGAGTGAGGAGAGGGAAGGAGCATACCTGGCTCTCCTTCCTCTCCTCGTGTGTGTGTGTGTGTTTGTGTGTTTGTGGAGAAGAAAAAGAGAGAGAGAGAGAGAGAGAGAGAGGGAGAGCGTTACTTGCTCCTTGCTTGAGGGCGCCGAAAAACTCAGATCTGAGATCTGAGTTTTTGGGCGCGCTCTGTTATTTTTTTAGCCCAGTCGGCGTCACTATGAGCGTCGCAAATTTCTTTGGAAATTTGCGACGCTCATAGCGACGCCGGGATTTTTTTTTTTTAGCGTCGCTGTGTGAGCGTCGCTAATATGAATAGCCTCTTGTAGTGTAGTGCACACTTTGCGTGACAGTAAATTGGATGCACCTCTGTCTAGTCGTACTCGTTCAGGCTCTCGCCATGCATCTTATGCATCATATTTTTATGCTTTGGCTATGTCTAGCTTACATGATGTTGTGGAGCCTTTGTCTTTTGATGAAGCACAGAATTCAGAAAATTGGATGGCTGCCATGCAATCAAAATATGATGCACTTGTAGAAAATGACACATGGACTTTATGTGATTTGCCTCCTGGCAAAAAGGCCATTGGTACGAAGTAGGTTTCCAAGTTGAAACGCAAGCCGGATGGTGAGATCAATCACCATAAGGCTCGACTTGTTGCAAAGGGTTATGCACAGCAAAAAGGCATAGATTATGAGGAGACTTTTGCTCCCACTTGTCGTATGACTACTATGCGTTTTCTATGTGCATTGGCAGCTCATTTTGGTTGGGATGTACATCAATCAGACATTGTTACTGCTTTCTTGAATGGTGACATATTTGAGGAAGTTTATGTAACGCAGCCTCGCGGTTTTTTCATAAAAGGACAAGAGGACAAAGTGTGCAAATGTAACAAGGCTTTGTATGGGTTGAAGCAATCTCCTCGTGCTTGGTATGAGAAAGCTGACACTCATTTGGTCAAACAAGGCTTTCGTAACAGTCCAACAGAAAGCGCATTGTATGTAAAGCGTGAGGGTGATGTACTTCTCATTGTGGTTCTTTATGTTGATGATTTGCTGATCACTGGACCAAATGAGAGACATATTGCTGAATTTAAGGCTGATTTGAATGCTACTTTCAAGATGAAAAATTTGGGGCTGTTGCATCATTATTTGGGTATACAGTTTAAGCAGTGTGATGGTGGTATTGCCTTGTGTCAGAAAAGTTACATAGAGACATTGCTATGTAAGTTTGGACTCGAGGATTGCAAACCTATCGCCACTCCCATGGAAACAGGATTGAAGTTGAGTCTACATGATGCTGGTGATCCTGCTGATGTCACTCTTTACCAAACTGCTATTGGCTGCCTCATTTATGTATGCAGCACGAGGCCAGATATTCAGTTTGCAGTCTCACAGGTCAGCAGATTTATGCATAGCCCAGGGTCTAAGCATTGGCAGGTTGTCAAGAGGATTTTCCGCTACCTTAGTGGCACTTTACATATTGTCTTGTTTTATCCCAAGGGGGGATCATTGCCGCCAGACTTACATGCTTTTTCGGACTCAGATTGGGCTGGTTGTTTTGACACGCGAGTGTCCACAAGTGGTTTTTGTTTCATGCTTGGCAGTTCATGTATATCATGGTTGAGCAAGAAGCAACCTACTGTGGCCACTTCGAGTTGTGAGGCTGAGTATAGGGCAGTCTTCACAGCTACGGTTGAGTGTGTATGGCTCAGACGCCTTATGGATGATTTGGGTGTTGGACAGGACACTGCCAACACTATCTACACTGACAGTCAGAGCGCATTGGCAGTTGCGAGGAACCCAGTTTTTCATGCTCGCACAAAGCACATTGAGGTGCATTACCACTATGTCAGGGAGAGGCTCTCAGCAGGAGAGATCAGCTTGGCTTATGTGCCAACACAGGACAACCTTGCAGATCTTTTCACAAAGGCATTGTCTCGTGAGAAGCTTGAAGCTTTCTGCAAAGCTTTGGGCTTACTCCCCTTTGTGGACTAATCATGTCCTCAGGGCATGGCACTTCCCTTTACTCATGTGCCAGCTCTCGTTCACCGCATCACTCCAGGGGGGGTTTGTTACCATATACATGTGGTAGTGATGTGTGTGCTCACACTAGGATTGCCAGGGCATTTTTTCCATCTTTAGGATGTTTTTTCCCCCGATCATTGTATATACGCCCATCACTCTAGGGATATCTATCTTTCCTTTTCACACTAAGTAACACACTCTCTATTGTATACCTTGAGCTTCCTTCATCTTCTCCAAGATGTGTGCATTTCTCTGCAACCCTAATTCCAACAAAATCAAGCAGTGGGCATGATAGAAAACAAAGAAAGGAAGGACCAGCGCTTCATGAGCAAGGGAAGAAGGACAGGAGGAAGACAACAATAGAGAATGAAGTAACGTGCACATCTAGATAACCACAGACGACAGAGACAAAGCCAATTTCTCCTCAATCAAAGGCCATCATAGAAGATAGCAAGTGGTTGGTCAACTCTTTTGACATTGAGGAGCACTTGGAACAAATCGAACTTCAATTTCAATGTCAAAGAGAAAGCAACCTAAGAGAAGAGACCAAAGTGGAAGAAGCTAAGGCAGTCAGAGCAAATCAGCATCCAAAAAAACAAGATTGAATAACTACAAAGAATACAAATAGAGCTCCAAGCTAATCTGGAATAAGAGCAAGTAAATGCTTCCCATTATTATCAAGAAGCTCAAGCCTTTAATGAAGCCAACACCAATCTATAAGTTGAGCAGCAACGGCTGAAAGAAGAACTTGAATAGGAAATGCAAAATAATGTCAAGCTAGGGGAATCCTATGGGGTTGTCAGAACAACACTCACATAGCTCCTAGCAATGCAAGACACCCTAGCCCCTACTTCTACCTCCTCAGGTCCTACCTTGACTTTACAAGAGCTCAAAGATCTAGAGGAGGCTTTGGCTCAAGAAAAGTATGATTCAAAAATCATGACCGTTGGGCACAAAGCAATTCAAAACCAAAAGGATGATGAGATCAAAATGCTCCAAGTCCAATTGGCTAAAGCAAAGGACAAGCTGGTAGCACAAAGCACCACACACACTTTGGCTATACAACAGAAAGATATGGTCATTAGTTCCATAAGGGCTCAGCATGCAGTAGTGGAAGTCCCACAGGCAATTGGAAAGGAGTCTATAAGCATGGACCTTCCCCCTGTAGAACTTCCAAGCACATCTACATAGGCACGGCTACATGACTTTGAAGACACAGAATATTGGACAAATGCTAGTGGATAGATGCCAGGGAGGAGATAACAAGATGCATCTCAAAAGTGCGTGACCCGTCTTACAAAGAATACATGCAATATGAACTCAAAGTACTTGAATCGGTAGCACTTTTGATGATCATCCTTGATGAAGTAGTAAAGAACCATGGGCATGAAATGATAGCTCTACCACTAATGAGACAAGAGCCCTCCTTTGGAAAAAGAAGATGCTACCTAGTCTCAAGCCCAATCATAAAGTGGATTACAGGGATGTCCCAATAGTGGCTAATCAAGTTTTGACTAACCTTCAGAACTAGCCCTCTAGAGGAAAAAGTGGTTTGAGAAGTGCAACATCTCCACATCGATCCAACTTATTATCCTATCAATAGAAGACGATCCTAGGATACTTTCTACACATGGCATCGTCGAAGATCGGTAGTGCTTAACTACCCAATCCTCACAAAGTCAATGGGTAACTTTTCCCCATCAGAGACGTATATGATCAACACTCTACAAGGGGTTATCAATAAAATGAAGGATCTCCTTGACTTGGCTTGCCAAATGCTAGGGAAGATTGCAAAAATGATCATCATGTGCATCACAGCATTTGAGGACATAGAAGGGCAGAGCATCCTTGGCAAGTATTTCTAGAAGGGAGCAGAGGACTATGCTAGAACATGGAGACAAAAATTTGGAGTCGGAATGTTATCATGGGGTTGTATGCACGTGTCATGTTCCTGCCCTCTCACTACATGCAAGCATTTGAAGAGGCATTCATGATCGGATTCTTTGATTCATCTATCTTCAATCCCATGACAAAGAATCTACATGCTCACCATATTGCTTATTAGAGCACTTTGAGTAACAATCCTTTCATAGATTTGGTAGCAAAAGTGGAGATTGAAGCTAGGGCAAAAAAAATCAAGTTACTAACTCGCACACTCAAAAAGCGCGCACTTGATTACTAAATAAGAATACAACCAGCTTATCCAAGCAAGCGCCAAACAAAGCAAAGACATTGTAAAGCAAATCAGGACAGTTTGCATGAGGGCGTGCAAAGACTAGGAAGGGGGAAATGTTGGAAGTCAAGCCAGACGGGCGCCCTTTGAGAGTCGACCCCTTCTTCCATGATCCCAAAATTTTGATATATCTTCATTATTTTTCCAAGAAGCCTTGTAATTATTTGACAATCTTTGATTATAGATGGGAGATCTCTGAGAAGCTGAGTTGTAGATTCTGTAATAAATTTTGAGTTATGTAAAGTCGTTCAATGGCCAAGAGAGCCCTAGGTATAAATTCTATTTTGTAAAGTGGAAAAGGGACACATTATCATTATCAAGTTTTGATTTTTGAGGCGTACGACGACTGAGAGCTTCTACCCTCTTGCAACTTGTAATCATCATAACTTGAGAGTGTGTGTGAGTATACTCCTAAGCACACCCCTAGCTTCCTTGGTTGACCCCTCCTTGTAGCTCAAGCTTCAGTTTGATTGAACCCCTACAAGCTTAGCCAATCACATGATTTACTCATATCAAGCAACCATGCTAGTAGTAGGACAAGTGTCCTTCTTATCCCTTTGAGAGAGAGGGCTTGAATAAATGCATAAATAATTAATTAATAAACTAAAATCTCATCGGACCCCTTTAGAGGCAAACCAATAGGCTTTAGTCACCTTATGAGGGCAACATGGAGAGGAACTTGACATGTGTCCTTGTTGCTTTTTTAGACTAGGCTTGCCTTGTGTGAGGGTGTGTGTGTTCTCTCTCATCCCTACAAGTAGGGCTCGCACCTCCCCATGAGTAGGGATCTTAGTTGACTTTTGGAACACCTTAAGCCCCTCAAGAACTTTAGTCATGGAGCACCTTAATCACCTTAGTCGTAAAGAACCTCAAGCACCTTAGTCAGCAAGCACGACAAGCACCTCAAGCTTGGGCTGGGTTCCCACCTCAAGCACACTCCTAGCTTGCCTAAGGTCCTAGGTCTAAGGACTTTCAATAGTAATCTTTGGATGTCTTTAATGAAGCTAACCCTAAGGTCTTTAAGCTCCATTAGCTAGCATTGCTCTTTGACATACCATCTCTCATTTGGACCCTTTGACTTTGGCCCCGTGTTGAGATAGATCCATAAGCACATGTCTATATTCTAACCCTTGTTCCTATTTATTCTCCCACATTAAATGATCATTTTAATATGAGAAAATCATTTAAGTTGGTTAGATATTAGATCTTATGACATTACCTCTCTCTTGAAATTAATGTCGTCCTCGACTATGAGGAATAAGAGATAAAGCCTTAGTCATCAGTCAATGTTTCTTAGTGTGTAGAGGATCCCCTTTTACCCTACGATATCATTCCAAGATGGATGACTGGCTTGGGAGACTTAGCTGCCCCAAGCATGTCTCCTCTTTAGTCCATATCGTAGTTCCAAAGTAGAGTGACAATTTCTACTTGGTGTTTGAGAGACTTTGTCAACACAAACATGATTCTAAGCATGAATACTACTTAAATTTGTGCATAAGAAAAAAAAAAAGTCTTATAAGACAAAAACATAGATCATTTAAAGGAAACATTTACATTTGCTTACTTTAATGTAGCGTTGTAAGCATTGACAAGGTTCATACTATCCTTAAGCTGTATTCCTTTCATCCATCTAGCATCTTCAAAAGGATAATTTTTGAACTTAATAAGATATTGTTGGATAATATTACCATGTCATAGTACCTTGTCCTCATGCCGAAGGATAGCTTCGGATTGTAGTACCTCTTCTTGGTCTTTGATTTCTGGGGGGTCTTGAATAATTGGGGTTGTGGGTGGCTCTCCTTTGTAAGGATTGAGTAGGCTCACATGAAAAGCATTGTGATGAGCCAATGGATGGGCAACTTGAGTTGGTAAGCCATGTCATTGATTGGCTTCAAGATTTGAAAAGGACCATAGTATCTTTTTGCTAATTTAGCATAATACTTTTGGTGGCCCGTAGGATTTTTTCCCGTTGTTTGCCTCAATCGAGCTTTGGGTAACTTGAGTAAGACCCAATCATTTTCTTTGAACATTCGGGCCCTTCTGTGCTTATCAGCAGTAGCTTTTTGCTTTTGTTGAGAGATGGATATAGCTTCCTTAATCTTTTGGAAAGATTCTTGTAGATCACCGCTATACTCATCAGCAGCGAAGATCTTCCCATGTACTTTAAGTAAAAAGGTACTTTTAGGTCTTCCTTCTATGATCTCAAAATGTGCCTTTCAAGTAGTAGTATGGACAGTATTATTGTATGCATACTCTACAATGGATAAGTACTTCTCCCATTGTGAGCATTGATCTACTTCGGTAACATAAGTATTTAGTAGATCGAGAATCGTAGGATTGGCTATCTCACTTTGGCCATCCGTTTGTAGGTGATAGACAGAAGAGAAATTCAATCTTGTACCTAGATTTCCAAAAAGATCAATTATTGGTCATTCTAGGATCTCTATCTGACACGATGGATGTTGGAAATCCATGGTGTTTGAAAATCTGAGATATGAAGAGGGTTGCCACTTGGTGTGCCTTGATAGTCCTTGTCCATATTCCCGTATTCCCATGGATAGACTTGGATAATCCAAAGAAAAAATCTATGGATATACTCTCCCACGGTGAATTAGAAATCGGTAATGGATGGAGTAACCCAGGTTGCTTCCCTCTATCATACTTGGCTTTTTGGCATACCACACATTTTGGAACATACTCTTGTATGTCTATTTTCATGGTAGGCCAATAGAAGTACGTCTCTACTCATCAAAGAGTAGGTCGAATGCCTCTATGCCCTGCATAGGGAGGAGCATGGGACTCATACATGACTTTTTCATGAAGGGAGTGGGTAACACAAAGCCTATTTCCATGGAGAAGATAACCATCTTGCAAGGTGAATGGTTCTTCTTCCCCAATGGAAGGGATGACATTATGTCTTTATTGTCAGGGTCAGTAGCATATTCATCTATCATAGAAGATAGATCATTGTGAGTTGTTATAGACACCACATTGACTCTTGGTCATCATGAAAGTGCATCGGCCACTTGATTGTGCTTACCAACAATGTGAGCAATATGAAAATAAAATTGCGAAAGAAAATTTGCTCACCTCATTTGTTTGTCAAAAAGTTTGGTTTGCGTCATGAAGTACTTGAGACTTTGGTGGTCCATTTACAAAATAAATGGAGTCTCCAATAGATAGTGCATCCATGTGTCTAGGACATGTAGAGCAGCTAAAAGCTCTTTTTCATATATGCCCAAGACACGTTCATCGATATTGAGCCTTCGGCTCTCATATGCTATGACTTGTCCTTCTTGTAGCAAGACTGCTCCAAGACAATCACCACAAGCATCACATTGGACCTCAAATGGCTTTGAGAGATCCAGAAGCATAAGCATTGGTTGGGAGGTAAGCTTCTCTTTGAGCTTGTCAAAAGCATTTTTCTCTTTAGCAGTCCATGAGTACTTAACGTTCTTCTTTGTTAAGTCATGTAATGGTCCTGCTATTTGAGACAATTTTGCTATGAAGCATCTATAGTATATACACATACCAATAAAGCTTCATAGCTCATGTAGATTCCTTGGATAGGCCATGATTTTATTACCTCCAACTTTGATGGATCCGTACAGATACCATCCTGAAAGATAATATGACCTAAGTATTGAATCTCTTAAAGGAAAAATTCACTCTTCTTTTGATTGATAAAAAGCTTGTTCTCCCTCAAAGCTTGAAAAATGACCTGGAGATGTTTCTTGTGCTCCTCCAAAGACTTGGAGTAGATGATGATATCATCAAAGAGCACTCTAGTAAACTTGCGTTGGGGTCTAAAAAATTTCTCCATTAGACAATTGAATGTGGTCGGTGCATTAGTCAAGCGAGAAGGCATGACTAGATATTCATAAAAGCCAAATGGTGTATGAAACGCGGTCTTTACAATATCTTCATTCACTATCCTTATTTGATGGCCACTTTTAAGGTCAATGCTACTGAAGTAGGTAGAGCCTTGTAGCTTATCAAATGGATCTTCAATCCGCGGTATGGGAAATCTTTTTTTGATAGTGATATGGTTTAGTGCTCGATAGTCCACACACATGCAGTATGTACCATCTTTCTTTTGCACTAAAATAACTAGAAAAAAAAAGGGGGAGGAGCTAGGCCTCACCATCCCTTTGTCTACCAATTCTTGTACTTGTCTCATGATCTCCTTTTGGGAAACCCAATAGGAAGGCTTGTTAAGTGGTGAGCTTCATCGTAGGAGCTCAATTCGATGGTCATCATCCCCTCATTTTGGAGGTAAGTCCATAGGGATATCATCGATAAAAACATCTTGGAATCCATTTAGAAAATTAGACAAGTCTAACTCTTCTTAATTCCTACCATTTTCATTTGATAAAACATTAAGACCGTATGGATTGTTTGACAAAAATCATGTACGCAAAAACTGAGGTTTTCATTGATTTGTCAAAAGCAAGAGAATTTACAAGGGGTATGGTACAACCAGAATCATTAGAATCTATGTAGATATTCTTTTACCTATACTTGAAATACAACCTTCTTTCAGGGAACTTTACATTAACAGCCATAAGGTCAAACCATCGTGCCCTCAGGATGACATCTTCATGTTTGAGAGGAGAGATGAAGAAATCTTCTTTGTCAACATAGCCTTGGACATGGAGCCTCAATTTCCCAATCAAGGGAGTAACTGTGGCTTCTTGCCCTTGAAGGCTCCATCAGCTCCAACAACATCTCCCATCTCATGAGCTTGAATGCCTAACTTGGTGGCCAACTCCATGGATATGAAATTGTGAGTAGCGCCAGGGTCATACAGGATGAAGGAATCATGCTCTCTTACCTTTCCCCAAGCATAAGAGAGAGGTGATCCTTTGCAATGAGCATCCTCTTTTTTGAGCTTTGATTGTGGAAACTCTAGTCTCATTGTGGGCATTTCTTTTGGGACAAGAACGATAGCCATGTCCTTTCTCCCCACACTTAAATCATTTGTGATCCTTACGAAAAGAATCTAGCTCTTCAGGAGAGAGTTTATTTTTACCTTTGTAAACTCCCTTCCCCTTGGACCGATTGTTGTTGTTGTTGAATTGCCTTGGGAAGAGTTTTGGGCATTGTTCTTCCCCTTTGCATCATTTCGATCTTTGTTTTCCATGGGCTTGGCATTCCTTTTAGCCCCTTGTTGGAAATTGATGCGTGAAGCAACCATAGTATGATAAATTACTTTGGTGATAGAACCAGGCCATTGGGAGTTGACATATTCGGCCATTTCTTTAGGTAATCCTGCACAGAATTATGCTTTTGCTCAGCAAACTCTATCTTTTTAAAGATAGTAGTAGCCTTGAGATGTAAATCCCAAAACTTGTCCACATATTTGTGGATAGACTCGTTGGAGAGAAACTTCAAACTCCGCCATTCGGTAAGCACTTTGTCCTTTGCATCGCTTGCAAGGAGTTTCTTCATGATGGAAACTCGTAGAGCTTTCCATGTCTTTGGGGCTTCACCGTTGCCACGAAGGCTAGCCCACCATTGACAAGTAGATTTCTGGAAGTGTATAGCTACATGATGTAGCTTGGAGGACTCTATGAAGCCCTCATCTCCAAAGGCCGCATCAAATTGTTGGATGAAGGCCAATACTTTGTCGGTAGAACCAAAGGTGCCAGATAATCTTTCCTCCCTCTTTGAACTTCTTAAGCTTTTGGGACCTTCTCCAAGCAGGGTAGGATTTACGATGTCCTCTCCTCTTGTATTCTTTAGGAGAATAGTTGTTGCTTTCGTCAGAAGAGGAGAAAGGTGAAGAATAAGGAGAAGAGGGTGACCTCTTTCTTGCCTTTTTCTTCCTTTCTTTCCTCTCTTCCCTTTTGGAGTGACGAGGAGAAGGAGTGTAAGGACTATGGGTTGACTGTTTCCTCTTGGGAGGAGTTGGCAATCATCTAGACTGACGTCTTTGTGGAGCCACATCTTTGTGGGTTGACTATGGGTTGATCGTTTCCTCTTGGGAGGAGTTGGCGATCATCTAGACCGCCGTCTTTATGGAGCCACATCTTCAAAGGAACTTAGTTATTCACTTCTTTCTCGTTCTTTGGATTCCTCCTCTCTTATGGGAGAGAATCTTATTCTGGGATTCTCATCAAGAGGCTTCCTAAGCTCTCTCTTTCCTCTTGGAGAGGAAGGAAATCCCATAAGCACGAAGTTGTTGAGTAACTTCGGCTTGCAAAGCAAAGTTGCCCATAGCTTGTTGCAACCTAGTAACAAGATAATTAGCAAACATGGGGGCATAATTATTAGCACCTTCATGTGCAAAATCAAAGTTGTCAATATTCATTCTACTCTCTTGGTTATTGTTAGACATGCTAATTTAACTTATGTATAAATTACTTTGTGCTCAAAAACCTTAGTCGCTACTCTTCTTTACCTTTGAAAATTAGTTCTCAAGCAGCCACCATGGTTTAGAGACTTCTCATTGCAAAGATTAATGGAGAGGGCCTAACATTGCGCGGTTGATTATGGTTCCTGTTGAGCTTGCTAGTAGCTCAATAATGGTTAAGCCAAAGGCAATCCCCGAGAGACTCCATTTGTAAGACTATAGTTCCCAACGGTGTACCTCGAACTAAATCCTTTTCAACCAAGATAATAGATCCCTGTCGTACTTACCCTATTGCAATGAACATGTCCAACCTTTCATGGACAACTTAAGGACCTCTTTTCTTAAGTAAGAAAAGAGAAACCAATAGCTTTGATACCAATGTAATGGAAATGGCCTATGAACTTTGAGAATAACGGAATAAAGAGAACTAGAGTGAGAATGTTTATGAGTACTTTGAGAACATAGAGGGTGAACTTAATTAGCGGTAGCAACATAACCAATTTACTTGATTAACTTGGCATGAAAGATACTTTTTGCAAGGAGGGAACTAGAGAACTTGACAATAGTTGAGGACCGGATTTATGTGGAGCCGGTCCCCCCTCCAATAGGCTTTTGTATTATAGATTGTCCCATAAAGAGAGACTTGATACAATACAATCTTTGGTTTCCTTGAGACCTAGGTGATGCAATGAAGATGGAAAACTTCATGCATCACAAGCATAACATAACCTTTGTAAAATCATTAACCATCCCCGGCCTCAGTCCTAAGGTCTCAAACACCTTCGAAGGTGGAGAGAGCTAGTAAGGAATGAGGGTAGGGAAGAGAAAGAAGAACTAATATACGAGAAAGAGATATTTCCTCACTTATCATCACTCTTGTTGCATAGCATAGCATAATAGAATAATAATGATGATGAAGAAGATGGTAAGCTTAAGCATTGAAGCATGGCTGTTGGTTGGATTTGCATTCCATAGCCAAGAGTGTTGGGTGTAGGCTCTCAACTTCTAAACAAGCTTAGAGAAGGAGATGGAGCTCTTGCACTTTTCCAAGTGAGAATGAGCATGAGAGTGTGTGTGAGAGAGGGTATACTCCCAAGCACACCCCTAGGTTCCTTGGTCGACCCCTCGTTATAGCTCAAGCTTCAATTATGAATTGAGACAACTAGAACTAGAGATTTAGATTCATAAAGTGGTTCAAAAGTACAAGTCTAAAGGTACAAATGGCACAACATTTAGTGCTTAGAAGCTCTATAATGCATACATTGACTAGTTACAAATGATATAAGAGTTCTAATCTACTGATAGATTGACTGATTGACTGACAAAGACTGATCGACCCCCAAAATGGAAATAATGGATCCTATTTATAGGTGCTCATTACTAGTTTTTGATTGGTTGCGTGGTATAGGGTCTGATAACTAGTGGTAATTTTGCCTTGTAACTTTTCAAAGTGATTTTTGTGTAGACTATCTCTAGGGACAGGTTCCCACCAACCACATCAAATTGCACAAGAAGCATTCGCAGCATTCGTGCTTTGTGCTCGACACATTTGGTGCATTTAGGAGTTGTTGCTTATATAGAAGAGAGCTAGTAGCTCCTCTTTTTTGTGTGTGATAGGAGGAGATTTGAAGAGTTGAAAAAAACATCAACAATGCTCCAATTAGCATGTTGAAGGGCAATGACCCTCTAGCAACAACAATAGGTTCCTACTTGTAGTCATTAATAGCAATAAATTGAAGAAGCATTTTCTGCCACTAGCCTGCTAGTAGGGTGTAGATTGCATTTTCAAGGCAGCCGTCCGCTTGCTATTTCTAGCTATCCTTCAACATTGTGCAATATTCAAAGGTTCATCTCTAGGTCGATTCAGCATTTGCACAATAGCCTATATATATGGCAAGTATCCAGGGAGCCGATAACCACGTTCAATGTGACTTTGATAGTGATGTTTTCTACATTTATTTTTCCTTTACATCTTGCAATTGAGCCATGTTGGAGATAGGTTGGATTAGGTTGGTCTCTGGGTCCTATCTACACTTTTCAAGGGGAGTGTTTTGGAGTTTGTCTCTTGGATTAGAGAGCTTTTATCTCCTAAATTGGAGATGTCAGCTTTGTCTCTTGGATTGGAAATGTGTAGCAATTTGTCTCTTGGATTGGGGATGCAATATTATGCTCCTAAACTAGAGTGTGCTAGGTTAGATTATCACTAGTCATAGTCCAAAACCCAAGGTGAAGGTTGCTTAGTTTTGTGGGTTTTTTCCTATACTTTGTGCCATGTTTGGATGTATCTTCCCTAAGGCCACTAGGATGCCAATGTGGCATGAGTCATGTGATAGACCATGTGATGACATGTGGCTACTTTCCACCTAAGATGATGATGTATATGGTGAGGTTTCACCCCATGATGCACCCATGTTTTCACCCTCTATGAGTTTTTATATAAGAGGCTTGTAATTCCCTTTTCCTAATGCATAATTAAGAGTTATCTTAGAGTCTACATTGTGTGTCTCCATTCTCTTTGAGCACATGCGTGCACACACACACACACGCACAATGTTTTCACCCTCTATGAGTTTTTATATAAGAGGCTTGTAATTCCCTTTTCCTAATGCATAATTAAGAGTTATCTTAGAGTCTACATTGTGTGTCTCCATTCTCTTTGAGCACGCACACACACACACACACACACCATGAATTCTACACTTACCAGACCTCCCTAATCTACTATTAGTGGTTTGGGACCTTGTAATGGAATTGGCCTATTTAATTTGAGAGTAGCGGAAATTAATGAGAGTACTTTTGAGAAATGACTTTGTGAGCATAGCGGGTGAACATAATTGAAGGTAGCAACATAATCATAACAATTAGTTAACTTGGCATGAACAATACTTTTGCAAGAGAGAGAATTTTGAGAACATGACAACAGTTGAGGACCGGATTTATGTGGAGCCGGTCCCCTCTCCAATAAACATTTGTATTATGATTTCTCCCATTAAGAGAGACTTGTTACAATACAATCTTTGTGTTCCTTGTGACCTAGGTGATGCAATGAAGATGGAAAGCTTCATGCATCACAAACATAACATAAACTTGAAGAAAGCTTTAACTATCCCAAGCCTCAGTCCCAAGACCTCAAACACCTTCGAAGGTGGAGAGAGCTAGCAGGGAATGAGGGTAGGGAAGAGGAAGAAGAAACATTTCATAGGAGAAAGAATTAGTTCCTCACTTATCATAACTCTTGTTGCTAGCATACATAATAGCATAGTAATGAAGAAGAAGGAGATGACAAGCTTAAGCATTGAAGCATGGCTCTTGGTTGTATTTGCACTCCATATCCAAGAGTGTTGGTGTAGGCTCTCAACCTCTACTTGCTTGGAGAAGGAGAGGGAGCTCTTGCACTTTGCATAGCACACCATGAGAGGGTTTGTGAGTGTGTGTGGGTGAGTATACCCCCTAAGCAACCCCCCTCCTTGCTAGGTCGACCCCCTCTTCTAGCTCATCATTGAAGCTCATTGGCTCATGCCAAGCCTAGCCAATCACAAGCTTGAGCCATTTCTAGCAATAGGTGTAGTCTTGGGACAAATGCCCCCCTTTCCCCTTTGAGAGAGAGGACTTGATAAATGAAAAAACAATTAGATAATTGTTGTAAATTATCATTGGACCCCTTTTAATCCTAGCCAATAGAGTTCAAGCACCTCATGGAGGTAACATGGGTAGGGGCTTGACATGTGTCCCTGTTGCCTCTTTAAGCTTGGTCTTTCCTTGAGAGTGTGTGTGTGTGTGTGTGTTCTCTCTCTAGCCCCTAAGAAAAGGGCTCGCCCCCCTCTTTGTAGGGATCTTTTTGACCTTTGGTGCTCAAGCACTTTAGTCATCAAGCATGACTAAGCACTTGGACTAGGGGTGTTCCCACAAGCATCTCAGGCAAGCATGTCAAACCACCTCAAGCACCTTAATCATGCAGCAGGTCAAGTACCTCAAGCACCTTAATCAAGCACCTCGAGCTTGGGCCGGGTTCCCACCTCAAGCTCATACCTAGGTTACCTAAGGTCAAAGGACTTTTACACACATTATTGGAGGTCTTCAATG
This sequence comes from Adiantum capillus-veneris, assembly GCF_014529385.1. Classification (NCBI taxonomy): domain Eukaryota; kingdom Viridiplantae; phylum Streptophyta; class Polypodiopsida; order Polypodiales; family Pteridaceae; genus Adiantum; species Adiantum capillus-veneris. The sequence continues at coordinate 17,929,877 of NC_140934.1, forward strand.
AAGCTAACCCTAAGGTCTTATGCTCCATTGGTTAGCCTTGCTCTTTGCTAGACCATCTCTCATTTGGGCCCCTTTACTATTGGCCCCGTGTTGAGATAGATCTATAAGCACATATCTATATCTTAACACTTGTTCCCGTTCATTCTCCCACATTAAGTGATCAATTTAATATGAGAAAATCATTTGGGTTGGTTAGATTTTAGATTTTATGACAGACCTTTTTCCTGGGGATGATAGATTGCGCTTTGGAGAAGGCTTCACTTTCTTAGGTGATGGAGTTGGCTTTTTGGATGCCATCTTAGCATCTATCTCCTTTAGTGTCTCACTAGCATCAAACATTCATGAGTCGGCCATGTTGGATTTACATTGCATAGTTTTGGATGCATCCTCAAGTTGAAATGCCAATTTTCTCCCTACAATTCAAAAATTGTTCTCCAAAAAGAAAATCCAAAGCATCCAAAACTTTTCCTTAAAACACTGCTAAAGTAAGCACTATCTCCAACTCTACATCAAACCAAACTTACTATTGGAATGGGTGGATAAATCTCCCTTGTAAGCTATGCTCTTCTCATGCTTACAACCAGATGGAAACACAGATTTCTCCTGCCCGTCATACTTCACTTTAGATGTCAATTTCTTTGCACCAAAGCAGATACATAATGTCAATTAATAGAGCATCTCGGAATTAGGTAACAATAAGCATTTTTAGGGCAAAATATTTAATCACAAGAGTTATGGTCCTTCTAAGAGTCAATAGATGTCATTCAAGCATCAATTTAGCCCTACCAAATACATGTTGATTGTATAAATAATACTTGATAAGATCCTTCTCATGGCATGGAAAATATTGTTACTCAAAATTGAAGAATTAGGATAATTAAATTCATGAGGACTTCTATCAACAAATCCAAGGCTACTCTAATTACCATAGAGTATGTATCAATAAAATCCTTGTATTTGCCTATCTATAAAGGCATAGGGCACTTTTTTTCCACTGTTATATTCTTCACATCTCGAATGGATGCAATGTTGAAATTGTTGGACTATGTTACCAATTAAATTGAATAAAACCGTCCATTTGCAATGCATTTCTTAAGCCTTGCTTTGGATTGAAGGGAGCTGCTCTTAAACTGAGTGAGGTTCGATTATATTGACTCGTTGCATTGCATATGTCAGTGGGAAATTTCAGCTCAATGGATCCCAAAGTAATTATCTCGCGCATTAATAGTAGGGCAGACAATAGCATTAGAAAAGCACTGGTCGAGCTCACTGTATCAATTGCAACTAGGTTGTTGCAACTCTTGAAACGCAGGCACCTAACAATCCTAAAAGTTATCGTATAGTGCAATCGTAGTAGGGAAGGGTTATAGAGAGTGCTTAGAATACGATGAATTTTAAAGACACAATAACGACAAGTTGTTAGCGTTTGAAGGGAAAGCATGAGTGTGAATATTCTCGAGAGAGGTGTGTAAACCTTGACCCACTTCTCAAGTCTATTGAAGGCCATTTAAGAGCCCCTCTAAAGCATTGGGTTGGAGAGGTAATAGTTATATGCTACGCAACTAATTAAGCAAGATTTTTTTCTTTGCACATGAGGCACTCTTATCTTCTACATGTATGTTGATTGGTGTTGATTGACTTGCGAGTAGCTCTTCCTTGGTTTTGATTAGAGAGGTTGTCCATCCATTTCTCTAAATGACACAATGTGGCTGAGGGCACATATACGGTGACCTTAGGCGTCAAGGATAGGAAGCAATCTTGGTAGTGGTTGAAATTGGTAAACTATATCCCAATGAAGTAGGGTTGACTCCGAGTTCACATGAGCTCGCCAATTTTATACAACAGTGAAAATTGCCTAATATTAATCGACCTCATGTAAGAGGGATACCCAAGGTGACCTTTTTGTTGGAATTAGGGTTGCAGAGAAACACCCACAGCTTGGAGAAGACGAAGAAGCTCAAGGCACACAATAGAGAGTGTATTACTTAGTGTGCAATGGAAAGATAGATAGCCCTAGAGTGATGGGCGTATGTACAATGCTCGGGGGAAAAAACCCCCTAAAGAGGGAAAAAATGCCCCGGCAATCCTAGTGTGTTCACACACATCACTACCACATGTATATGGTAACAAATCCCCCCTGGAGTGATGCGGTGAACGAGAGATGGCACATGAGTAAAGGGAAGTGCCATGCCTTGAGGACAGGATCAGTCCACAAAGGGGAGTAAGCCCAAAGCTTTGTGGAAAGATTCAAGCTTCTCACGAGACAATGCCTTTGTGAAAAGATCTGCAAGGTTGTCCTGTGTTGGCACATAAGCCAAGCCGATCTCTCCTGCTGAGAGCCTCTCCCTAACATAGTGGTAATGCACCTCAATGTGCTTTGTGCGAGCATGAAAAACTAGGTTCCTCGCAACTGCCAATGCGCTCTGACTGTCAGTGTAGATAGTGTTGGCAGTGTCCTGTCCAACACCCAAATCAGCCATAAGGCGTCTGAGCCATACACACTCAACCGTAGCTGTGAAGACTGCCATGTAGTCAACCTCACAACTCGAAGTGGCCACAATAGGTTGCTTCTTGCTCAACCATGATATACATGAACTGCCAAGCATGAAACAAAAACCACTTGTGGACACTCGCGTGTCAAAACAACCAGCCCAATCTGAGTCCGAAAAAGCATGTAAGTCTTGCGGCAATGATCCCCCCTTGGGATAAAACAAGACAAGATGTAAAGTGCCACTAATTAAGGTAGCGGAAAATCCTCTTGACAGCCTGCCAATGCTTAGACCCTGGGCTATGCATAAATCTGCTGACCTGTGAGACTGCAAACTGAATATCTGGCCTCGTGTTGCATACATAAATGAGGCAGCCAACAGCAGTTTGGTAAAGAGTGACATCAGCAGGATCACCAGCATCATATAGACTCAACTTCAAACCTGTTTCCATGGGAGTGGCGATAGGTTTGCAATCCTCGAGTCCAAACTTACATAGCAATGTCTCTATGTAACTTTTCTGACACAAGGCAATACCACCATCACACTGCTTAAACTGTATACCCAAATAATGATGCAACAGCCCCAAATCTTTCATCTTGAAAGTAGCATTCAAATCAGCCTTAAATTCAGCAATATGTCTCTCATTTGGTCCAGTGATCAGCAAATCATCAACATAAAGAACCACAATGAGAAGTACATCACCCTCACGCTTTACATACAATGCCCTTTCTGTTGGACTGTTACGAAAGCCTTGTTTGACCAAATGAGTGTCAACTTTCTCATACCAAGCACGAGGAGATTGCTTCAACCCATACAAAGCCTTGTTACATTTGCACACTTTGTCCTCTTGTCCTTTTATGAAAAAACCGCGAGGCTGCGTTACATAAACTTCCTCAAATATGTCACCATTCAAGAAAGCAGTAACAATGTCTGATTGATGTACATCCCAACCAAAATGAGCTGCCAATGCACATAGAAAACGCACAGTAGTCATACGACAAGTGGGAGAAAAAGTCTCTTCATAATCTATGCCTTTTTGCTGTGCATAACCCTTTGCAACAAGTCGAGCCTTATGGCGATCGATCTCACCATCCGGCTTGCATTTCAACTTGTAAACCCACTTCGTACCAATGGCCTTTTTGCCAGGAGGCAAATCACATAAAGTCCATGTGTCATTTTCTATAAGTGCATCATATTCTGATTGCATGGCAGCCATCCAATTTTCTGAATTTTGTGCTTCATCAAAAGTCAGAGGCTCCTCAACATCATGTAAGCTAGACACAGCCAAAGCATAACAATCTGATGCATAAGATGCATGGCGAGAGCCTGAGCGAGTATGACTAGACAAAGGTGCATCCAATTTACTGTCACGCAAATGCACCAGCCAGTTTGGCATACCTCAAGCCTACTCATTTTCAGCCCTTTTCTCATCAAGTACATCATGTACATCTGCATCAGTAATAGGCTGATCTAAAACATTTTCAGAAACCCTCATAGGCTGTACATTTGCCTCATTGGAACTTACATTCGTATTTCCACCACTGAAAAGAGGCAACAAAGTGTCATAAATGTCCTGTGAGCTTACAATATTGTCTCTAGTACATGACAGCAAGTGCTGAACAGAATCTTCCACAAACACTACATCCCATGAAACCAGAATACGCTTTGTTTGCGGATGATATAACCTGTAACCTTTGCTTTCAGCACTATAACCAACAAAAATAAATTTGACAGCCTTATCATCCAATTTTCTGCGCTGCACTTGTGGCACCAAAGCATATGCCAAACAGCCAAAAATACGCATGCGCTCAATAGAAGGTTTTCTATCATGCCATGCTTCATATGGAGTAATAGACTGCAAAGCTTTCGTAGGACACCTGTTAAGTACATAAGTGGCACACATAATGGCCTCAAGCCAAAAAGAATGTGGCAAAGCTTGACTTTTGACCATACATCGTGCCATTTCCGTCAGTGACCTGGTTTTCCTCTCAGCAACACCATTTTGCTGAGGTGTATAAGGCACTGTACATTGGTGTTTTATCCCACGACTAGCCAGAAATGCATTAAATTCATGAAACATATACTCCCCCCCTCGATCGGAACGGAGGGTGCCCATAGTACATTTCGAGACATTTTCAGCCACATAGCCAGAAATTGTTTGAAGCACATAAAAACTTCGGACTTCGCTTTAAGCGGAAATACCTATGCATGCCTGGAGTAATCATCAATGAAAGTCACGAAGTACAGGTAATTGCCCAAGGACGGAGTTTGCATGGGCCCACAAACATCACTATGCACAAGCTGCAACCTGCATGTGGCCCGAACTAAACCATCCTTTGGAAACTTAGAACGCTGCATCTTAGCCAAAATACAGCCTTCACAAACATGTTTGACAGGTGCTTCAAGAGGTGGCAAAGAAGCAACCATATCAGATTTCTACAAACGCAGCAAACTGGCAAATTTCAGATGACCAAAACGTGCATGCCAAAGTTTTGCATCTGAAATAGCCCTTGAATCTGCAACAGCATTTGCAAAATTTTGTCCACACTTGTCATACAAAGTGAGCTTATACAGCCCACGGCACAAAAGGCCAGATGCAACAATTTCATCACCAAAACTGAGATCATGAACTGTACATCTGTCATCCACAAATTTGACTACAAGTCCAAGTCTAGCAAGTGCGGATACAGACAAGAGATTCTTCTTGATCCCAGGTACATAAAGTGCATCAACAAGTGTGAAGGAACTGCCATTAGCAGCAGTGAGCACAATCTTTCCAACTCCCTGACCTGGATAAGGGGCGTTGTTGGCACAAGTGACTGAATTCCCATGAGGGATAGACTCAAGAGAGGTAAACAATTCACGATGTGAGGTAATGTGCTTTGTAGCACCACTGTCGAAATACCACACATGTGAATCTGCAGCAACTGGCAAGCATGCATCATGGACAGCAGGATTGTAAGTGCACTCTGCACTAAAAGCCCATTCTGCATCAACATCAGCATTACAGTCTCCTTTCACAGAAGACTCAACAATGGCTGCATTTGTAGTGGAACCAAAATTTACAGTGGAACCACCCTCTTTCTTCTTAGCCTCTTTGGCCTTCAACTTAGGACACGACTTGATCAAGTGATCATTGGCTTTACAATAATGGCAACACATCTTCTTTTTGCCCTTATCACCAAAATTGCCAGACGAAGTACTGCCAGCAGAAGCATTAGGAACAGAATTTTTGCCACTCGCAGCAGAACCATAAGAAGTGGCTGCATTACTGTTACCACCCTTTCTTTGAGAAGCAATAAAAGCCTGTTCAACTGCACGCTGCCTAGTCCTGTTTTTTCTGGAAAGTGACTCTTGCAACAGTAATGTGCATAATGCAACAAACTTGACAACTTCAGGATTTCCTTGGGTCATCAGTCTCCAAGTACTAGCAAAAGTCTGGTAGGAATCTGGTAAGGCATCAAGAACAGTCTGCACAAGGGAACTGTCTGAAATGACTTGACCTGCAGAAATAAGCTGCTCATTGATATCCTTGACACTAGCAAGGAAAGTGTCCATATCATCTTCCTCATGCATAATCTTCGACTCCAGCTCTTTACGCAGCAAAGCAATTTTAGCCTCATTGCGGCTTGCATAAAGACCTGCTAAAATATCCAAGCCTGTTTTGCAGATTTTGCTGAACGGATGTGAGGAACAATGGTGTGCTTCACAAACAACGCAATCAATGCATGAGCCTGTGCATCCTTAACATCCCAACGAGCTTGTTCTGCCGTAGGCAAAACAACTCTAACAGCTACAATCCTTGTAGCAAGACCTGCAACATCCTCAACATCGCCTACATCCTCAGAACCAGGACGTACATCAATGCCCTGCACAATGTTCCAGACACCTTTTGACACAAGAACATGTTGCATCATATAAGCCCACATAGGGTAGTTGTCCCCATCCAACCTGTCCTCAGCAGCAAACATCTTGAACACATCTGTGTTGTTGTTGTCAGCCATGGTAAATGCTGCACTTGATGTGAAAACTGCTCGAAAATAGGAGAAATGGAGCGGGAACAACCTGTGCTATATAGCACAAACCGTAGAAGACTATAAGGCACCTGTTATGCAGAAAACGGCACTGACAGAAATTCTGCACAAAATGACGAAATAGCATGTGCAGTACTGCCTATAGTGGAAACGGAGGCCGAAATGAGCCCAAATCAAAATTCTGAGCAGACCAAGCTCTTAGAGCTTGCCCAAAATTTATGTCGACCTGCGAACGCTCGCCAAAGCTCACTGAAATCGGAGAAAGTGAGCAGGTGTGTGCTGGAGCAGCTAGCGACTAAGCCCGGGAGGACGTGACCTGCTCTGATACCAATTGTTGGAATTAGGGTTGCAGAGAAACACCCAAAGCTTGGAGAAGACGAAGGAAGCTCAAGGCACACAATAGAGAGTGTATTACTTAGTGTGCAATGGAAAGATAGATAGCCCTAGAGTGATGGGCGTATATACAATGCACGCGGGAAAAAACCTCCTAAAGAGGGAAAAAATGCCCCGGCGGTCCTAGTGTGTTCACACACATCACTACCACATGTATATGGTAACACTTTTTTGGTGGACACGATTTTTTGGGGCGTGGAGTGGGAGTGTTGGTCATGTGGGAGAGGGACCCTCGGCATTATATACCACGGGGTAGTAAATGAAGTTAGAGCAACGGTAGAGAAGCCCGAGCACAAAAACAAAGGCATGCATAGATGTCGGATGCTGAAAAGTAAACAAAGGACATGGGGAGGAGTAAACAAGGAACCAACTTCATAATATTGTGAACTCGGTTCAACAGACCACATGATTAGCTCATCGGCGACGTGTTGGGTTCAAATCCCTGGCGTCAGTTAATATTTTCGACACCATGCTTATGGAATTAGGTAGCATAGGTAGCGATGTAGCGTGCATGTCCTTGTATGCGACCACCTTTCTAAACTCAACTGTGGAGCTCCTCCACGTCTCCACCTGCATAAATAAGGAAACGAGGCTCCTCTGAGTCTCGACACGCGATCACTTGCATATTACTACTCGCGCTTGCACTCACAGACTGTCCCATCGACATCATGAAGCACAGAGGCACCGGCACATTCACATTTCTGTTGGGTTTCTTGTTGCTGCTGTTTCTGAGCTCCTCACATGGCGCTCTCCTTGACAACATACTATCACGAGACAGGCGTGGTGGTGGCCGTGGTGAGGAAGAGGAGACTGAGCGGCGCTATGGACGTGTGGGTATAGAGCTTGGGCATGCCCAAGAGCTTTTGCGGTCCAAGGGAGGAAGGCTACGTGTTTGGAGCGAGCAAATCGATGTAATACGGAACATACGAATCGGTGTGTCGGAGCTGGACCTTGAAGAGGATGGCTTGCTTGTGCCACACTACATGGATGTAGATAAGATAGCCTATGTCTTACAAGGTAAACAACAAGCATTCTAATGTCATTCATGCCTTCACCTGGTAATTGGTTTAATGGCACTGTGGATGCCCTTTGCAAATCATTTCTTCAGAAGTGCAGTATTGACATTGCCTAATTATCCTGCATTATGCAGGGTGTGGTGTTATGGGTGCGGTTATTAGTGAGTTCCAGCGCATATATATCCGGAGGGTGCAAAAGGGCGATGTTGTGGCCCTTCCCAAAGGCACCATTTACTGGTGGTACAATGAGGGCAATGAGCGCCACCGTGTCCTCTGTGCAGGCGATACCACTTTGGGAGTGAATCCAGGGCGCTTTCATGTAATAATTGACAGAATCTCAATACACATAGATGCTCATCTAGTTGTTTATTGTTGAGCTTACATTAATGAACCCACTCTGTTACGACAAGCTTCGTTTTTGTGTTTTGTTTAAGGTTCTATCTCGATTTTCTTACATTGCTTCTGGTTGAATATATGATGGTAGCAATTTGGACTTGCTGGAGCCAAATGCCCACGTTTCGGATCGTTACTCCATGGCTTCAGACATGATACTCTTGCAACTGCATGGGGTGTTGATGAGAAAACGGCCCGATCCTTGCTGGACAACCAGAATGAGGCTGGCATAATAAAGGTACAGCAAAAGATTCGCTTCCCTGAGCTGCCACGAGGTGGGAGACAATATGAAGAGTTGGAAGATAACCTCCAATACAAGGATCACACCTCCGGGAGGGCCTACTTCGAGGAGCTCAAATATAGCATACGGGCAGAGCATCCCGACTACTATGTGCGCGACGGTGGCTGGTTCAATTTGGTGACTTGTCAGAAGCTACCAGCACTCGCACAAGTTGGCTTCAGTGCAATGCGTGTGTCTCTTGAAAAAGTAACCTCTATTGTCAAATTACCGTTTGTCCTTTGATTATTACTGTTATCGTCATACATTAACCATGGCTTTGGGTTGCAGAATGCTATGTGTGCACCTGCTTTGTGCGCAACGCTCATCAGTTGCTTTACGTAACACGGGGAAATGGCCGCATTGAAATAGCCAGTGGAGATGGTGAGACGGTGTTTGACAAGGAGGTGCGTGAGGGGATGCTACTCGTAATCCCGCAGTTCTTCCCATCGATCAAGATGGCCGGAGATCAGGGCTTGGAATATATCCTGTTGACATCTAATTAGTATGTAGCTTCATAACCATTGCCACATACTCATAACCATTGCTAAAGCTAAGCTTTTGATGTCGTCGTTCTAATACCGCACATTCGACAAATGTATGTGATCTGCAGACCCTCGACATCTTTCCTTGGAGGGCGGAATTCAGTGTACAGGGGAGTGCCCATGCAAGTGATAGCAGCCGCATTCAATGTGGATGAGGACACGTTATCCGACCTGGGACGAGATCAAGAGATAATCTTCCCCCCTCGCTCACATGGGGAACGTCACCGTGAGGAAGAAGAGCGCAGCCGTGGAAAGCATGGAGAGCAGAGGCAGCCAGCTTGGGCCACGATGTAAAATCTTCTCTTCCTGATGAGCTACCAAAAATCAAGCTCTAGAAGAATGGAGCTCTGCTGAGCTATACACCGGAAAAACTTGCACAAATGTCATGTTTATCTGTACATATATATGCAAATAAAAACAGCCTACCTTTTTGATTGTGTCTTATCATTTTCCTAATGCAAATCAGAAGAGCTTAGTTCTACACCTAGTACTGAAATCTGAATGGATCAATTTGGTCACTTGAGTTGCTCCCTCTCTAGGTATTACTCAAAAGGTGCAACCTCGTGTGCGGGGTTAGAATGATGTGGTCCCTTTACATAGGATGAAATGTGTATTCAATGCACGGGGTTAGAATGATGTGGTCCCTTTACATAGGATGAAATGTGTGTTCAAAAGGGATAGTCTAGTCTCCTTTGAAGGGATGCAACAATTGAATTCAAAGGGTCATTTAATTCATGAAAATATATATGTGAGGTTATTTAAATGACGCAGAAGGGGTGTTTTGTAGTGGTACATGATATCATTTAATTCATGAAAATATATATGTGAGGTTATTTAAATGACGCAGAAGGGGTGCTTTGTAGTGGTACATGATATGCACATACATACTCGCTCATCTAAATAAATTATATATTAAGCAAAAGATTCCTTTGTAAGATAACCTATGTTGCTCAGTCATCAATTCTCTCTTTACCTTGATTTTGTAGAAGCGTTTTTGGGAAACCTGCAAGGAGAGTTGTGCCACTTGGCAGCAGCTCATTGGGGTTTATATTAAAGGCAAAAAGAAAAGAGAGAGAGAGAGAGAGAGAGAGAGAGCAAGCTAGCTAATGCGTCCATCTAAGGGGTAGCAAAAGCGATGGCAGTGCCACAAAGCATGTCTTTATGCATGTAGCCGGAGAGAGAGAGAGAGAGAGAGAGAGAGAGAGAGAGAGCGAGCTGTAGCACAGCAATCGCTTCAGCCCCTTCCGCCATCACCATCGCCTGTGTGGTCGATAAGTATGCCAAATGCGGTGGACTTGCCCCTTCCGCCATCGCCATCACCTGTGTGTGGCATTGCCTATGTGATAAGGCAAAAAGAAGAGAGTGCCACAAAGCATGTCTTGAGACTTGCGCAAGACGAAGTGCTGATCGCCATGGCCATCACTATCGCCTGTGTGTGGTCGATATGTATGATAAATGTGGTGGACCTTGTCTGAGCGCACCAAGTCCTGACCTTGTCCGAGGGCACCAAGTCCTTGACAAGTATCGCCATCGCCCGTGTGTGGTTGATATGTATGCTAAATGTGGTGGACATTGTCTAAGCGCACCAGTCCTTGACGAGCTTTGGGCTGTTTTCAACAGATGGGAAGCGAGGGCCTATCTCCAGACTTCATCACGTGCATCTTGAAGGCATGTGGCTCTATGCAAGATGCTATTGAAAAGAAAAATCGTGCTTGGCACTTCCTTTGTCGATATGAATGTCAAATGTGGTGCACTTCAAAAAGTACAAAGGCTAGAGGAACTTACTTTTTGGAACAGCGTGCACTGATTGTGGGATATGCACAACAGGAGCAGGGCCAGAAAGCTCCAGGTTGTTATCAGCAGATGCAAAGTGTGGGCTTGTCTACAAGTGCAATCACATACGCGTGCATCTTGAAGGCATGTAGCTCTATGCAAGATACTGATGGGGGCATAAAAATTCACGCTGATATTGTTAGTGAGGGGCTGTTGCAAAATATTGGTGTGCTTAGCAATGTCTTTGTCGATATGTATGTTAAATGTGGTGCTCTTGTGTGGGATGTTGTCTCTTGAAACGCACTAATTGCAGGATATGCCCAATAGGCCAGGACCAGGAAGCTTGGTACTGTTTCAATAGATGCGAAGCGAGGGACGCGATCACCTACGCATGCATCTTGAAGGCATGTGGCTCTACACAAGATGCTCTTGAAAAGAGATGTCATGCTTGGGCTCAGCGGGCTCTTGAGCGCCCTTGGGAATGACCCCGAGGCAGCTGTGGCCAACAGGAGCAGGCCAGAAAGCTAGTGCTTGAGAAGCTTCCTGTCTGGAACGTCGTCTCTTGGAGTGCATTGATTGCGGGACACGCACAATAGTAGGAGCAGGGCCAGAAAGCTCTAGGCTGTTTTTAGAGGATGCAAAGCAAGGACCTCTCCTGATGCAATTGCACGCACAACAAGAGCAGGGCCAGAAAGCTCTAGGCTGTTTTCAGCGGATGCAAAGCAAGGACCTCTCCTGATGCAATCACATAAGCTGCATCTCCTTCCGCCATCGCCATTGCGTGTGTGTGGTCGATCAGTATGCCAAGTATGGTGCACTTCAAAAAGCACAAAAAGTGTTTGAGGAGCTTCCTGTCTGGAATGTCATCTTTTGGAGTGCATTGATTGCGGGATATGCACAACAGAAGCAGGGACAACACGTTAGTCAATATGTATGTCAAGCGTGGTGTCCTTGTCTGAGCGCCACAAGTCCTTGATAAGCTGTTGTGCTTGGCACTCCTCGATATGTATGCCAAATGTGGTGCACTTCAAAAGCAGCTTGAGAAGCTTACTCTTTGAAACGGCGTCTCTTGGAATGCACTGATTGGGGGAATACCCACAACAAGAGCAGGGACAAAAAGCTCTAGGCTGTTTTTTCAGCAGATGCAAAGTGCTGGCCTTTGTCTAGATGAAATCACCTACGCGTGCATCTTGAAGGTATGCAGGGCCAGGTAGCTCTGGGCTGTTTTCAGCAGATGCAAAGAGAGCAAATGCAATCACCTACACGTGCAGCTTGAAGGCATCTGGCATCATGCAAGCTGTTGGCATCAGCAAAGAGTTTACAATGATATTGTTATACAGGGGCTGTTGACAGAAAACTTCGTGCTTGGCACTGCCTTGGTCGACATGTTGGCAAAGGTGGTGTACGTTATAAAGCACAAAAAGTGTTTGCTGTCTGGAATGTAGTCTATTACATTGCACTGATCGCGGGATATGCCCAACAGAGGCAGGGCCAAGAAGCTATGGGCTGTTTTCAGCAGATGTAAAGAGAGAGCAGCTATCCAAATGCAATCGCGTACTCTTGTATCTTGAAGGCATGTGGCATTAGGCAAGATGCTGATACGGGCAAAGGAATTCACGATGATATTGTTAGCCTGAGGGGCTGTAGAAAAGAAACGTTGTTACTTGGCACTGCCTTGATTGACATGTATGCCAGATGTGCTGTAATTCATAAAGCACTCTTTGTATGCGCACGGACACTCACACTCACACACACACACACTCGATTCTCTCTATGCAGCACTAGTTTTGTTTTCACAGGGTAGAGCAATATCCACTACACAAGCAAACATGGAGAGGAAGAGATGAGTCTTTCTTTTGTGAGCTCACTTAAAGACTATGCTAAGAACAAAGATTTGTACCAAGGCAGCAGGATACGTGCTGATATTTGTGATAGTGGGTTACGTGAAAAAAACACATACTTAGCCAACACGTTAGTTAGTATGTACTTCAAGTGTGGTGAACTTGTCTGAGCGCACCAAGTCCTTGACGAGCTTTGGGCTGTTTTCAGCAGATGGGAAGCGAGGGCCTTTCTCCAAATGCTATCACTTACGCGTGCATCTTGAAGGCATGTCACTCTATGCAAGATGCTATTGAAAAGAGAATCGTGCTTGGCACTGCCTTTGTCGATATGAATGTCAAATGTAGTGCACTTCAGAAACTACAAAGGCTAGAGGAGCTTACGTTTCGGAACGGCGTGCACTGATTGCAAGATACACACAACAGGAGCAGGGCCAGAAAGCTCTAAAAGCTGATTTCAGCAAATGCAAGGTGAGGGCCTCTGTCCCGATGCAATCACCTACGCATGCATCTTGAAGGCAGGTGACTCTGTGCAAGATGCTGATATGGGCTTAAAAATTCATTTTGATATTGTTAGTCAGGGGCGGTTGTCTTTTAGAGCTCGTTGATTTCGGGATACGTGCAAGGCGAGCAAGCCAGAAAGCTTCAGGCTGTTTTCAACAGATGCAAAGCGAGGGCATCTCTCTAGATGCAGTCGCATATGAGTGCAGCTTGAAGGCATGTGGCTCTATGCAAGATGCTGATATGAGCTTAAAAAGTCATGCTGATATTGTTAGCCAGAGGCTACTGAAAAAAGATGTGCTTGGCAATGCCTTGGTTGACATGTCTGCTAAATGTGGTGCACTTCAGAGAGCACAAAAAGTGCTCGAGGAGCTTCCTGTCCGTAGTATGGACTCTTGGAATGCACTGATTGCAGGATCTCCCCTAGAGGGGCAGGGCACAAAGTTCTTATCTGTTTTCAGCAGATGCAAAGTGAGGGTCTCTTGGCACTCCCTTGGTCAATATGTATGCTAAATGTGGTGCACTTTAAAAATCTACTCTAATATTTTTAGTCTGGGGTTGTTGCAAAAAAACGTCCTGCTTGGCAATGCCTTGGTCGATATGAATGCCAAATGTGGTGCACTTCAGAAAGCACAGAAAGTGCTTGAGGAGCTTCCTGTCCAGAATGTCCTCTCTTGGAATTCACTGATTGCGGGATATGCGTAATAGGAGCAAGTCAAGAAATCTCTAGGCTATTTTTAGCGGATGCAAAGTGAGGGCCTCTCTCCTGATGCAATCACTTATGCGCCTCTCTCTTGATGCAATCGCTTACATGCCTCTCTCCTGATGCAATCACATGCTCATGCATCTTGAAGGCATGTGGATCTACGCAAGATGCTGATATGGGCATAAAAATTCACACTAATACTCTTAGTCAGGGGCTGTCTAAAAAAGATGTCGTGAGAGAGCTTACTGTTTGGAGTGGCGTCTCTTGGAATGCACTGATGCAGGTTACTTGAAAAGAACGCATGCTTGGGGAACATGTTGGTCAGTATGTATGTCATGTGCGGTGCACCTGTCATGGCGCAACAAGTCTTGTGCGGGATGTTCTCTGATTACAGGATATGCACAACAGGGGCAGGGCCAGGAAACAAGTATTTCTTTTATTAGATCACTTCAAGACTGTGCTGAGAAGAAGGATTTGAACCAAGGCAGTAAAATTCAGGCTGATATTTGCGATAGTGGATTACTTGAAAGTTGAAAAGAGCACATACTTGAGGAACATGTTGGTCAGTATGTATGTCAAGTGCAGTGCACCTGTCGTGGCGCAACAAGTCATTGACGAGATTCCTGTGCGGGATTTCGTCTCTGTTTGCAGGATATGCCCAACGAGGGCAGCGCCAGGAAACGAGTATTTCTTTTGTGAGCTCACTTAAAGACTGCTGAGAAGAAGGATTTGTACCAAGGTAGTAGGATTCATGATGATATTGATAGTGGGTTACTTGAAAAGAACGCAGACTTGGGGAACATGTTGGTCGGTATGTATGTCAAGTGCGGTGCACCTGTCATGGCACAACAAGTCTTTGACGAGCTTCCTATGCGGGATGTTGTCTCTGATTGCAGGATATGCCCAACAGGGACAGGGCCAGGAAAAAAGTATTTCTTTTGTGAGATGATAGATCATTTACAGACTGTGCGCTGAGAAGAAGGATTTGTATCAAGGCAGTAAAATCAATGCTGAGCTCACTTAAGGACTATGCTGAGAAGAAGTATTTGTACCAAGGCAATATAAGGATTCATGTAGATATTCGCGACAGAGGGGTACGTGAAACGAACACATACTTTTTGAGTTAATCTCAAAGGATCTTGTTTGATCCGCGTTAATTCAAACAGTGGCAGCACCTATTAATGAGCCGATGCTGGGTCGAAACCCATTTTCATTAATTTATTACTTTGGGAGATTCGTTCTCCCATCTACATCAAACTAAACCCTTCCCTATCCGCCCGCATTCTTGCGCAAGGTCCCTCCCAACATCCCCTCCCACCAAGCACGCAGCTGTACCCGATGCATGCCCGTCACTTACAGGGGAGCTGCTGCCCCGTCTCCTCCTGCTGCCCGCGCCAGTCCATGCATGGAGGTCTTGTAAGAGCTCCTGCGTCCTCCCCTGGCTCTGCCTGCAGCTCCAACGAATCTCCCAGCTGTACCCGTCTGATCCTGCTGCCCGCGCCAGTCCGTGCATGGACGTCCTGTGAGAGCTCCTGCGCCCTCTCCTGGCTGTGCCTGCAGCTCCATCGAGCAGTATCAACACACACACCAAGGTGGACCTTGCCCAATGGAGACACACACAGAGTGCGCGCCGCATGCGCAGGTGCATGGAGGAGCTCCCTACCCTCAATGCAAAGCTTGCAATGCCCGGCGCAGACAAAGCCCGCACTCTCTCTCCCCTCTCTTCGCGCCTCTCTCGCTACACGTGGCAGATCTCTCTCTCTCTCTCTCTCTCTCTCTCTCTCTCTCTCTCTCTACGTGCATATCCTCCCATGAGGCGGCCCAAGTGTCACCACCTCCCTGGCTGCCATTTTTGACCCGAAGCCGAAACGGAGAATCTGACGAGATTCCTAGTAATTTGACCTGCTTCCCAAGATTGGGACAACATACTTGGGGAACATGTTGGTCAGTATGTATGTCAAGTCCGATGCACTTGTCATGGTGCAACAAGTCTTTGACGAGATTCTTGTGCAGGATGTTGTGTCTGATTGCAAGATAAGGGGTAGCGCGAGGAAACTCTGCGCTCTTTTCAGAAGGTGGGAAGGGAGGGCCCATCTCCAGATGCGCATGTGGCTTGACGCAATCAGGTGCATTTTGAAGGCATGTGGCTTTATGCAAGATGTTGATATGTTATTCACGCCCATGTGGCTTTATGCAAGATGCTGGTATGAGCATAAAAATTCATGCTGATATTGTTAGTTAAGGGTTGTTGAACAAGAGGTAAAAAAGTGATAAAATCACGAGGCCTACTCTATGAAAACCAATCTTTGGAAAGAAACTCATTAATCTTTTAGCAATAAAGATCGACCAAGAATTTTTAGACAATGGTATTTTGGGAATTTTTGAAATTTGAGGGGGTATTTTGAGAGTTTCCACAAATCAAAGTGGTATTTTGGTAATTTTCCCTTTTTCGAACACTAGTTTCACCATTTTGAGCGAATTAGTTGTATTGTACATTGCCACTGCTCAATATTGCTTTCTTTTGCACCCCTCCATGTTCAAAACTCAGTAGCACACCCAGCCGTGCCGCTCACAAGGAAAGTTGGGAGGGTAAGAAGCAACTGTCCGACGTCCACAGAGAGAGACAGAGAGAGAGAGAAATGCGCATACTAATCTTATCACCTGCGCTGATGCAAGCATAAAAGGAAGTTTTACGGTGCCTTTTTTCCAAACCATGCACGCATACGTAAAAAATGTTTACAAACTTTGTAAAAGATGAGAGAGAGAGAGAGAGGGAGGGAGGGAGGGAGAGAGAGAGAGAGAGAGAGAGAGAGAGATTATTCTGATTATGTTCTTAAGAAAGGACCTCTGCGCAGGCACTGAGAGCTGCTCACGAAACAGAAAGAGGACAAGACGGGCTCTCTCGACCCTGGTGCCCTTCCAAGCCTGGGGCTATCCGGCTAGCGTGTTCGATAGCTCCTGTTAATACTCCACTACTGCAAGTGCAGCTCAATGCTCATACGGCTGTGAATTGGGAGATTAAAACAATGTGTCATGCCTTTCGAGTGGAGGTGGTTTACGTCCCTTCTTGGTCCTCTCTCCCTCACAATGTCGCAGAGAAGGCTGATCTCTCCCCTTCTCTCTGTCTCGTTTATTCGCTCACGGAGGCTACTCTTCTCTCTCTCTCTCTCTCTCTCTCAATCTCAAGGATCATGCTGGTTTCGATAGCTGGGAATAGGCGTGGTCGACAGCTCTGCGTTGGTATCCAAGCAGCAGGCCATTAAGACGGGCAGGCCACGCTGAGTTGGAAATCTAATTTCTTTATAGATTGGTGTAAATTGGAATATCTTACTCGTACTCATAATCAAATCTTCATCATTGCCTTACATGTTCTTGTCTCTCCAATGAAAAGTCTCTTTTTCATCATTCAGTTTTGTCTCTGTAATGAGTGTATTGTATTTGCCTCATCCAATAAAAAAATTGTGCAATTTTTAAAAATATATTTCCCTTTTTTATTAGCAAACAAGTGATAAAATCACAAGGTCTGTCAAATTAAGGAAACTAATAAAAAACATGAAAGTGAAACAAAAAACTACTAGGTAATCATATTGATCCATAGAGAAAGTGATTTACAGATTACACCATAAATGTTGAGATTACAGCATAAATGTTGATCGCGATAAAGGATTGAAGAGTATCATGTGGTGTTTTGATAGGATAAACATAAACATAATGTATGGAATCATGCCTTCCCCTATAAAATTTTCTTCTTGAGATACAATTTTTGAAGTACCCTTTGATATGCTTTGTGTAATGCAATCAATTTATATAATTTTCCATATATATCGTTAACTTAAAGATATAAACACAAAAAATGATAGGCAATTTTGAGATTCTAGCATGTCAAATGACATGAGTTTTTTTTAAAGCACATGTTTTGATAGGCAAAATAGCCTTTGACAAAAAAAAAGCGTCAATTTTAGGTATTGATCTAAAGCTAGATCCCACTTTAAAATCTCTACGACTCTAAGCTTTAAAAAAAAACATAAGCATAGTGAATTGAATTAAAAAAGCACCCTTAAGCTCTACACCCTAAGCTTTAGATCCATATTCTCTACACCCCACTTTAAAAATTCTACATTTTTAAGCTCTAGAGCGCCTTTTACAAATTAAAACTGTAAATCCCTAAGTTGTAAATCCCACTTTAAAAGCTTTAAAGTTCTAAGTTAGTAAGCCCTAAACTCTAACGTCTCGGAGTGACCCTCTCCCTACCTGTGGATCCATGTAACATTTTCACTTTCTTTAATTCAAATTTTTACCTTCTAATAAAAAAAACTCTAGTTCCTCATTGGATTAGCTTTAAAATCTCAAAAAAAATAATCTTTAAAGATTAAAGCTCTAAAGGATAAATTCCTTCCATAAAGTTTTACCCAACAAAAATGACAACTTTAGTTATTACCTAACCCTTGACAAAAAAAAAAAGCGTCAATTTTAGGCCTTGATCTGAGGCTAGATCCACTTTAAAATCTCTACGACTCTAAGCTTTTAAAAAAAACATAAGCATAGTGAATTGAATTAAAAAAGCACCCTTAAGCTCTACACCCTAAGCTTTAGATCCCTATGCTCTACACTCCACTTTAAAAATTCTACATTTTTAAGCTCTAGAGCGCGTTTTACAAATTAAAACTATAAATCCCTAAGTTGTAAATCCCACTTTAAAAGCTTTAAAGTTCTAAGTTAGTAAACCCTAAACTCTAACGTCTCGGGGTGACCCTCCCCCTACCTGTGGATCCATGTAACATTTTCCCTTTCTTTAATTCAAATTTTTACCTTCTAATAAAAAAAACTCTAGTTACTCATTGGATTAGCTTGAAAATCTCAAAAAAAAAAATCTTTAAAGATTAAAGCTCTAAAGGATAAATTCCTTCCATAAAGTTTTACCCAACAAAAATGACAACTTTAGTTATTACCTAACCCTTGACAAAAAAAAAAACGTCATCTTTAGGCCTTGATCTGAGGCTAGATCCACTTTAAAATCTCTACGACTCTAAGCTTTTAAAAAAAACATAAGCATAGTGAATTGAATTAAAAAAGCACCCTTAAGATCTACACCCTAAGCTTTAGATCCCTATGCTCTACACGCCACTTTAAAAATTCTACATTTTTAAGCTCTAGAGCGCCTTTTACAAATTAAAATTGTAGATCCCTAAGTTGTAAATCCCACTTTAAAAGCTTTAAAGTTCTAGGTAAGTAAGCCCTAAACTCTAACGTCTCGGGGTGACCCTCCCCCTACCTGTGGATCCATGTAACATTTTCACTTTTTTTAATTCAAATTTTTACCTTCTAATAAAAAAAAACTATAGTTCCTCATTGGATTAGCTTTAAAATCTCAAAAAAAAAATCTTTAAAGATTAAAGCTCTAAAGGATAAATTCCTTCCATAAAGTTTTACCCAACAAAAATGACAACTTTAGTTATTACCTAACCCTTGACAAAAAAAAAAAGCGTCAATTTTAGGCCTTGATCTTAGGCTAGATTCCACTTTAAAATCTCTACATCTCTAAGCTTTTAAAAAAAACATAAGCATAGTGAATTGAATTAAAAAAGCACCCTTAAGCTCTACACCCTAAGCTTTAGATCCCTATGCTCTACACGCCACTTTAAAAATTCTACATTTTTAAGCTCTAGAGCGCCTTTTACAAATTAAAATTGTAGATCCCTAAATTGTAAATCCCACTCTAAAAGCTTTAAAGTTCTAAGTTAATAAGTCCTAAAACTCTAACGTCTCGGGGTGACCCTCCCCCTACCTGTGGATCCATGTAACATTTTCACTTTCTTTAATTCAAATTTTTACCTTCTAATATAAAAAAATTAGTTCCTCATTGGATTAGCTTTAAAATCTCAAAGAAAAAAATATTTAAAGATTAAAGCTCTAAAGGATAAATTACTTCCATAAAGTTTTAACCAACAAAAATGACAACTTTAGTTCAAGGCTCGGGAAAAGATAGATTCGCTTTATCCAAAGCCTGTTCAAAATGAAAAATGGCCGGTTCAAATTTGGGCAAGAAGGTTCTTGAGCCGCTTCAAATTATCCAATTTTTAGTTATGATATGAGATTCTTAGTTTGATTATGCCTCTCAACTTTAGAGTTAACCTACTCATATGCTTGTGAAAAGGTTCCAAAGTCGGGTCCACAAAAAATGTTTCCCGAGCCCTGCTTTAGTTATTACCTCAAGTTTCAACCGTGAATGAAATTCTCAAAATGAAAAGATGGGTAAAAGAACTTCTCAAATTTCAAAATAAAAAAGTGACTCTTGGGATTTGTGGAGCCTCTAAGCTTTATCATTTAACATATAGGGCTGCCAACTTTTCATGCTTTTTAAGGCATTGGGCAACACAAAATCTTTTCTTTGATATATGAGCGTTCATTTCATTTTTCAAAACTCAAGACATGTCCATCATTAGATTTACACACTCTTCATTTCAATGAGTGCCCACTATCTTATTTCAACCAATCAACATTTTAAGTCTGTCAAAAAATACTTGAAAATACAACTCAATTTTATTCCTATTTTAGTCAGCAAAAAGAGAAGTGATCTCTATAGCCTTTGCCCTTTGGGCAGGCCAAAAAAGAGAGGTGTTATGGCCTCACCCCTTTGGGGTAGGCCAAAAAGATTTTGTACTTGGCAAATGTCGTGGTTGACATGTTTGGTAAATGTGGTGTACTTCAAAGAGCACCAGAATTTCTCAAAAAGCTTCCTGTTCGGAGTGTGGACTCTTAGAACACATAGATTGCACGATTTTCCCCACAAGGGCAAGGCTAGAAAGCTCTAGTCTATTTTTAGCAGACGCGAAGCGATGACCTCTCTCTTAATTGCAACATTTGCTCCAAAAGGGCAGCGCCGGAAAGGATATTTTCAGCAGATGCAAAGCAAGGGCTCTTGGAGAAATATGTCGTGCTTGGTCGTGTTTTGATCGATATGTATGCCATCTGGGGTGCCCCAAAGACTGCAACTTTGTGTATGTGTGTGCGTGTGAGCCTATGAACGGACAATAAAGCAGATTCAACATATCCTGAAACCAAGAACATCAGAAGTAGTGTAGGTAATGGTAGGCATGATAGCAAAAGTGAATGCGACAGTCGACATGTTTGCAGAAGTCACTAGTGGATGACGATGGCAGAACTTATATTGGTGGCAAG
This sequence comes from Adiantum capillus-veneris, assembly GCF_014529385.1. Taxonomy (NCBI): domain Eukaryota; kingdom Viridiplantae; phylum Streptophyta; class Polypodiopsida; order Polypodiales; family Pteridaceae; genus Adiantum; species Adiantum capillus-veneris. Next base: position 17,951,021 of record NC_140934.1, read on the forward strand.
GTGGCGGAACAATTTAAGGAAGATCTAGGAGCCGATCTATCCAAGATTGTGTGTCGATCCTCACCATTAATACCAAAGGTACACTTATATTCCGTATTTTTATTTCCTCTATGTGATCTCAAAAGTACTTAGATTACATCATGTACACATTAAAGCAATTAATTTACATCATTTTCATTCAAAAGATTGTAGATAAAGGTGACAAGATTGCAGATAAAGATGATGATGATTGAAGAATTTTTGTGATGTCCAACAAAGGGCCCTTTACACATAGACAATACACCACGGCATGGCAATGTGGAATAATACATATCTTCATAAAACATCGGTAATGAGTTCTTTCTTGTAAGGTTGTAATATTTTTACAATAAAAAAGTCCCTCCAACACTATAGGAGAAGCATAACTTCCCCTTCAACACTCGAAGGGATAAAACTGACGGGCGAAGGGCACGTTCCCTACAGTATTATTATAAATGTGAAAAATGGTGTCAACTCTACACTATACATACATACGGGTTTTTTTTCTATGGAGAGAAGCATCACAAATGCATAAAATGCATCTCTCTCCATTTTTATTATTTTCATAATAACTAATATATAATTCTCTTAAATGATTTTCTCGTGTTAAAGTGATCATTTAATATTGGAAAGTACCAAGGGAGAAAAAGCTAGAATATTGGTAAGGCTAGCAGACTGGTCACAGTAGGGATCCAAAGGAGAAAAATAGGGATCCAAAGGGGGTCCATTTGCAAAAGAGCAATGTGCATGAATGCTGCTTCAAAGACCTTAAGGTTTAGCCCATTAAGACTTCCAAAATGCTAAGGTCCAAATGGTCAAGCTTACAAATTGGATTCTTTTGTGAAGACCATAAAGTCTTCACATATCCCTAGATGGGAGGGGGCGAGCCCTAAAGGTAGGGGAAGAGAGAGAAGAGGTGAGAGAACACACACACACACACACACACACACACACACACACACTCAAGGCTTCCCTTTACACAAAGGACATAGTGAACACATATCAGGTTCCTAGCCCAATTGCCCCCAAAGTGCATTCAAATCCTATTGGATGGACATAGAGGTGGACTTGATAAAAAAACCAATAGAAATTAAGCTTTCTAGAAGACTATTGGACAGTCTACCAAGGGGTCCAATAAGCATTCAGCAGCCCAATGGCTTGCCTGATTCCTATTGGCCAAAAGACTTAGGTCCAATGAGAGTTTAATTAAATTATTTAAATACCTAAAGCTCTCACAAAAGGGAAAAGGGGGACACATGTTACAAGGCTAGCAATTATGCTTCTAATTTATGATTGACTAAGCTTTACACGGGCCAATGGGATGACAGCATGAGCATTTAGTAAGAGGGGTCGACCAAGATAAGAGAGAACGTTGCTTTTTACTCTATCTCATTGCACACACACTCACACAAACTCATCGGAAGACTATCTTCTTCTCAAGCTTTAATAGAAAGCTCATCATCTACTCCAAGCTTGTGAGAAGGGAGGCCTACACCAACAACTCTTGGCTTTGTGATGCAAATCCAACCAAGAGCGAAGCTTCAATGCATGCTCATCTCCTCTACCATGCTAATTACTAAGCTATGCTAAGCTATTAAGAGTGATTATGTGAGGAGAAATACTTCTTTCTCGTAAGAATACTTCTTCTTTCTCTAGATCTACTCTCATACCTCGCTAGCTCTCACCATCTTCAAAGGTGTGTGAGGTCTTGGGTTTGAGACCATGAGGAAATTGATGTTGTGTTTTTCAAGTGTAAACTTGGTGCTTGAAGCTTCCATCTTTATTGCATCATCAAGTTATTGAAGGAACACAAAGTATTATTTTGTAAAATGTCTCCCTTGATGCTTGGGAACCTATAATACAAAGTCTTTTGGAGGGGGGACCGGCTCCATGTAAATCCGATCCTCAACTTTTGTCAATAGCTTAATTTCTCTCTCTTTTTGAAGTATTGTTCATGCCTATCTAACGAGGCGTTATGCGTTTGTTGCTCTCTCTCCAACCAAGCACTCTTGCTATGCTCATTAGGAATCTATTCTTAATTAAATGCTCACTATGTCTATGTTATTTTCTGCTACACGCAAGTTACTAGACCATTAAATGTTACATTGGTATCAAAGCACAAAGTTTCTCTTTTCTTGCTCAAGAAGAGAGGTCCTCAAGCTGACTATGAATGGTTGGTATTATTAATTGCAATTGAGTAAGTAGAATATGGAATTTTTAGCCTTGCATCGCGCCTGTTTCGTGCTTGCAGATAACGAGGCATCATCGTCGAGAGCTATGGTCTTAATAGTGGACTCCTATGAGGCTTGTCTACGGCTTAACCACTATTGAGCTAATAGAATCTTGACAAGAACCGGTGCTATTTTGGTGGTGAAAGACCCTCTCTTCTATTCCTTGCAATCAATAATATTCGAGCCACAGGTACAGAAGCTTGAGGGCTTTTCTAAAGGGTTAAGAGGAGTAGCAACTAGGGTTTGAAGTGCCAAAGTACACTTGAAACTTTTATATCTAAAATTTCTTAGAATGGTTGACAATAGTAAAGAGAGTGAAATTAATGTTGATAGCTTTGATTTTGCTAATGAACAAGCTACTAATGATGCCCCTATGCTTCTTAATGACCTTGTTATTAGGCTTCAACAAGCCATGGGCAATCCATCCCTCCAAGGTGAAGCACAATGGCAACTACGTACTCATGGGATTCTCCAAACTCCCAACCAAGAAGAGAGAGTACCTAGGAAGCCTCCTTGTGAGACTTCCAAAAGAGACCTCTCTTCGATAATGGAAGAAGAAGAGGATCCATACAAAGGGCTCAAAATCTACTACTCGACGATGCATCTCCTTCCCAAAGGAGAACTCAAGTTTCAATGGTAGAGTCCCCACTGAAAGAATGAGAAAGAAGTGAGTCTCCTGCCATCTCGGCGGAGATGGCTCCACAAAGACGGCGGGCAAAACGCTCTCCAACACCCCCTAAACAGAGAAGACCATCGCATACTTCTCTACACCATAATTCAAAGAGGGACGAGAGAAAAAAAGAGAAGAAAAAGGCGAAAAAGAGGTCACCCTCTTCTCTGTCTTCTTCATCCTCTTCCTCTTCTAAAGAAAGTGATGGTGCAAACAAGGAGGAACAAGGGAAGAAAAAGGCGAGAAAGAGGTCATCCTCTTCTCCATCCTCCTCATATTCTTCCTCTTCTGAAGAAAGTGATGGTGCAACTCTTGAACCACCTAAAAGAAGAGGCCATAGGAAATCTTATGCCACGTGGAAGAGGTCGTCCAAGCTCAAAAAGTTCAAAGAGGGAGGAAAGAACATCTCTTTCCTTACCTACGATGGCACCTTTGGTGCTACGGACAAAGTCTTGGCCTTCATCCAACAATTTGATATGGCGTTTGGAGATGAGGGCTTCACGGAATCCTCTAAGCTAGCCATGTAGCTATGCATTTTCAAAAGTCCGTCAAGCAATGGTGGTCTAGCCTATGAGCAAACGGGGAAGCTCCATGAACGTGGAAAGCTTTAAGAGCTTCCATCATAAAGCAATTTTTGGCTACCGATGCCAAAGACAAAGTACTCACCGAATGGCAAAGCTTGAAGCTCTCTCCCTACGAATCTATCCACAAATATGTAGACAAGTTTTGGGACTTACATCTCAAAGCCATGATCTTCAAAAAGATGGATTTTGGAGAGCAAAAACAACAATTTTGTGCAGGTTTAAATGAGGATATGATGAAGTATGTTAACTCCCAAAGGCAACGCACCATATCTGCAATCATACACCATACCACGGTGGCTTCACCAATCAATTTCCAACAAGAGGCTAAGAGAAATCCTAAGCCCACGAAAAACAAGGACCATCAGTAGCCTAAGGGGAAGGACAATGTCCAAAAGTCTCCCAAAGGCAACACCCACAACAACAAAGCTAAGGAGAAGGGAGTTTATAAAGGCAAAAATAAACTCTCTCTCCTGAAGAGCTAGAGCATTATCGGAAAGATAACCATTGTTTCAAGTGCAGGGAGCAAGGGCATGCCTATCATGCTTGCCCCCACAAGAATACGCGAAATGAGCCTCCTAGAGCTACCTTGGTCAAAATCCAAGAAGAGGATGCTCACCACAAAGGATCTCCTCTATGCCATGCATAGGGAAAGGTAAGAGAACATGGTGCTTTTATTCTCTTTGACCTTGGTTCTACTCACAATTTCATATCCACATAGTTGGCCACAAAGCTAGGCATCCAAGCCTATGAGATGGGAGATGTCCTACCTCATGCCAACGGTGCTTTCAAGGGGCAAGAAGCTTCAGTCACTCGCTTAATTGGGAAATTGAGCCTCCATGTCCAAAGCTATGTGGACAAGGAGGACTTCTCTATCTCCCCTCTCAAGCACGAGGATGTAATCCTAGGGGCACCATGGTTTGATTGCATGGCTGCCAATGTTAAATTCCCTAAAAGACAAATCTACTTTAGGTTCAGAGAAAAAGATATGTATATAGATGCTAAGGAGTTGGGTAACACCATACCCATTGTACATAAGCAAGCTTTCAATAAGTCAATAAAGAGCTCTATTTCCGTGTACATGATTTTTGTTAAAGATTCTCAAAATGAACCTAATGTTTTAGCAAATGAAAATATAAACAATCACAAGGAATTAGAGTTATCCAATTTTTCTCAAGGGATTTCAAGATGTCTTATTGACGACATCCCTTGTGAACTACCTCCAAAACTGAGGCAATGATGACCATGCAATTGACCTTCTTTCAGGAAGTTCACCACCTAATAAACCTCCTTATAGAGTTTCCCAAGCTCAACAAGAGGAGATTATGTGGCAAGTGCATGAGTTAGTTGAGAAGGGCATGGTTAGGCCTAACTCATCTCCATTTTGTTCACCAGTGTTATTAGTGCAAAAGAAAGACGGCACATATCGTATGTGTGTCGACTATAGAGCACTAAATATGATCACTATCAAAAATAGATTTCCCATTCCACAGGTAGAAGACCTATTTGATAAGCTACAAGGGTCGACCTACTTCAGTAGGATTGACCTAAAAGGTGGCTATCATCAAATAATGATAGTTGATCAAGACATTGTGAAGACCGCATTTCGCACTATATTTGGTCTTTACGAGTACATTTTCATGCCTTTTGGCTTGACCAATGCACCAGCCACATTTAACCGCTTGATGGAGAAGCTATTCAGGCCTCATCAAACCTTTACTAGACTGTTCTTTGATGATATAATCATCTACTCTAACTTACTAGATGAACACAAGCAACACCTCCATGTAATATTTCAAGTTTTACGAGAGAATAAACTTTATTTTAATCGAAATAAGAGATTCAATATTTAGATCACATTATCTCTCAAGATGGCATCCAAATGGATCCATCAAAGCTAAAGGTAATAAAAGGATCCAAGAAATCTACATGAACTAAGAAGCTTTATAGGTATGTTTGCATACTATAGACGCTTCATAGAAAAGTTCTCACAAATCGCAGGACCATTACATGACCTAACAAAGAAAAATGTTAGGTATATATGGTCCACTAAGGAGAACAATGCTTTCAAAAAGCTTAAAGAAAACCTTATCTCTCAACCTGTGCTTACACTTTCGGATCTCTCAAAGCCATTTAAGGTCCAATGTGACGCCTGTGGTGATTGCCTTGGAGCTATTTTGCTCCAAGAAGGGCATGCCATAGCCTATGAAAGTCGAAGGCTCGACCCTATTGAGCAAGCTCTATGCATATATGAGAAGGACTCCTAGTAGTTCTACATGCTCTAGACTCGTGGAAGCACTATTTATTGCAGACTCCTTTCATTTTGCGAATGGATCACCAAAGCCTTAAGTACTTCATGATGCAGACCAAGCTCTCCGAAAAACAAATGAGGTGGAAAAATTTCTTTTCGCAAATTCATTCTTATATTGCTCACATTGTTGGCAAGCGTAATTAAGTGGCCGATGCACTCTCAAGACGATCGAGAGTGAATGCGGCTTCCATAGCAACTCACAATGATCTATCTTCTATGGTAGATGAGTACACTATTGATCTCGATTTTAGAGATGTGATTTCAACCCTTGCACTAGGGAAGAAAGAAGAAACATTTACCCAGCTACAAGATGGTTATCTTCTCTATGGCAATAGACTATGTGTTACTAACTCACTACGTGAGAAAGTAATGTATGAATCTCATGCTCCTCCTTATGCGGGGCATAGAGGGATTCAATCTACCCTAAAAGGGATAGAAACATATTTCTATTGGCCTACCATGAAAGAAAACATACAAGAGTATGTTTCAAAATGTGTGGTATGCCAAAAGATGAAGTTTGATAGAGGGAAGCAACTTGGATTGATTCAACCTTTGCCAATCCCCAATTCCCCGTGGGAGAGCATATCCATGGATTTTATCTTTGGATTACCCAAGTCTATCAATGGGAATACACAAATATGGAAGATAGTAGACACGTTTAGCAAACAAGCACATTTCATACCTGTCAAAAAGCCTATCAAAGCCCATCAAATGGCAACCCTCTTTATATCACAAATCTTCAATTACCATGGCTTGCCAATGTCCATAGTGTCGGATAGAGATCCTAGAATGACCAGTAACTTCTCGAACGGTCTCTTTGATAATTTAGGGACAAGGCTAAACTTCTCTTCAGCCTATCACCCGCAAACGGATGGCCAAAGTGAAATAGCTAACCTAACAATTCTTGATCTACTAAAAGCCTATGTAACGGAAGTAGATCAAAGGTCCCAATGGGAGAAGTACTTACCGTTGGTGGAGTATGCTTAGGATAACACTGTACATACCTCCACCAAAAAAGCACCTTTCGAGGTAATTGAGGGAAGATCTAAAAGTCCCCTGCTACTTAAGGTACACGGGAAGATTAGGTGCAAATGAGTATAGCCGAGACCTACAAGAATCTTTCTAAAAGATTAAGGATGATATCTCTATCTCACAGCAAAGGCAAAAGGCTACTGCTAATAAGCACAGAAGAGCTTAAGCCTTTAAATAAAATGATTGGGTCTTGCTTAAATTTCCCAAGGCTCGATTAAGGCACACAACGGGCAAGAATCACACGGGACACCAAAAGTACTATGCTAAGTTAGCAAAAAGGTACTATGGTTCCTTCCAGATTCTTAGACCAATCAATGAGATGGCATATCAACTCAAATTGCCCAGTCATTGGCTCATACACAATACTTTCCATGTGAGCCTACTAAAGCCTTACAAAGGAGAGCCACCTCAAGAACCAACTATTGAAGACCCACCGGAGATCGAGGACCAAGAAGAGGTACTGCAGTCCAAGTCCATTCTCTAACATGAAGACAAGGTATTGAGAGTCGATAAGATTATCCGACGATATCTTATTAAGTTTCAAAACTATCCTTTTGAAGATGCTAGATGGATGCAAGGCATACAATTAAAGGATAACCTAAACCTTCTCAATGCTTACAATGCTTCTCTAGAGTAAGCAAACGTAAATATGTTTAAATGAACAAAGTTTTTGTCTTATAAGACTCTCTTTTTCTTTATTGTGCACAAATGTTAAGAAGTATGCATACTTAGGATCAAGTTTGCGGAGAGTATGTCTCCTAAACACCAAGTAGAACTTGTCACTCTACTATGGAAGATTGATAGGACTAATGCACAGACATGGTTGTGGCAGTTTAGGCTCTCAAGCGCCAAATGGATTAGTCATCCATTCTGGAATGGTGTCATAGAGTAAAATAGGGATCCTCTACCTGCTAGAACAAGGACTAATGACTAGGCTTTACCGTCTCTACCTAATAGTCAAGGTCCACTATGATTTCAAGAGAGAGCTAATGTCATAATAACTAATATCTAATTCTCTTAAATGATTTTCTCATGTTAAACTGGCCATTTAATAAGGAGAAGTACCAGGGGAGGAAAAGCTAGAATATTGGTAAGGCTAGGAGACTGGTCACATTAGGGATCCAAAGGAGGGAAAATAGGGATCCAAAGGGGGGCCATCTGTAAAAGAGCAATGTGCATGAATGGTGCTTCAAAGACCTTAGGGTTTAGCCCATTAAGACTTCCAAAATGCTAAGGTTCCAAAATTCAATGGTAAAGTCCAAATGGTCAAGCTTAAGAATTGGATTCTTTTGTGAAGACCATAAAGTCTTCACATATCCCTAAAGGTAGGGGAAGAGAGAGAAGAGGTGAGAGAACACACACACACACACTCAAAGCTTTCCTTTACACAAAGGGCATAGTGGACACATGTCAGATTCCTAGCCTAGTTGGTCCCAAAGTGCATTCAAATCCTATTGGATGGCATAGAGGTGGACCAATGAGAATTAGGCCAGAGTAAATTTAGTTTAATTCATTCAAGAACACTTGATAAAAGAACCAATAGAAATTAAGCTCTCTAGAAAACTATTGGACAGTCTACCAAGGGGTCCAATAAGCATTCAGCAGCCCATTGGCTTGCCTGATTCCTATTGACTAGAAGACTAAGAGGTCCAATTAGAGTTTAATTAAATTATTTAAATACCTAAAGCTCTCACAAAAGGGGAAAGGGGGACACATGTCACAAGGCTAGCAATTATGCTTCTAATTTATGATTGGCTAAGCTTTACAGGGGCCAATGGGATGCCAGCATGAGCATTTAGCAAGAGGGGTCGACCAAGATGAGAGAAAAGGTTGCTTTTTACTCTATCTCATTGCGCATACACTCACACAAACTCATGTGTGAAGTAAAGAAGACTATCGCCTTCTTAAGCTTTAATGAAAAGCTCATCATCTACTCCAAGCTTGTGAGAAGGGAGGCCTACACCAACAACTCTTGGCTTTGTGATGCAAATCCAACCAAGAGCCAAGATCCAATGCATGCTCATCTCCTCTACCATGCTAATTACTAAGCTATGATAAGCTATTAAGAGTGATTATGTGAGGAGAAATACTTCTCTCTCGTAAGAATACTTCTTCTTTCTCTAGATCTACTCTCATACCCCGCTAGCTCTCACCATCTTTGAAGGCGTGTGAGGTCTTGGGTCTGAGACCATGAGGGAATTGATGTTGTGTTTTTCAAGTGTAAGCTTGGTGCTTGAAGCTTCCATCTTCATTGCACCAGAAAGTTATTGAAGGAACACAATGTATTGTATTGTAAAATGTCTCCCTTGATGGGGGAAACCTATGATACAAAGCCTTTTGGAGGGGGGACCCTGGCTCCATGTAAATCCAATCCTCAACTTTTGTCAATAGCTTAATTTCTCTCTCTTTTTGAAGTATTGTTCATGCCTATCTAACGAGGTGTTATGCTTTTGTTGCTCTCTCTCCAACCAAGCACTCTTGCTATAGGAATCTATTCTTAATGAAATGCTCACTATGTCTATGTTATTTTCCGCTACACACAAGTTACTAGACCATTAAATGTTACAATTATAATGTGCATATTTTCACCTCTATACATCTTTTAATGCAAAATCTGGTTTGTGATGCTAGGTCATAAAGTTTTTGGCGAAAGCTTTGAGGAGATGCTACAAAGCCTTTAATATAAGAGACGAACACTACTCTTCTTATTTAATTCACACCATTTTTACATCGAATCAATTAAGGTATACTAGTTCACCTTGTTATGCATTGTTCACCTCGACGTCTCCTCCTCACCTCCTTAACTCTTGCAGCCTCGTTCACAGTCCCCTCCCTCCCCTCAATTCCCTCCAATCATTCAAAGCTCAGTCTCCCGCGCGCCCTTGTTTGGGATACATATCATCCAAAATATTGTTCTTTCTCCAATTACCCTTGATCAATAGCATGAAGGTTGGACATAAGGCCACAGATTGCAGAAAAGAAACGTGTGTGAGTGTGTGTGTGTGTGTGTGTGTGTAAGAGAGAGAGAGAGAGAGAGAGAGAGAGGGCCTTCACAGATTGGCAACCGCGAGCCCTTGAGGCCCTGTGCATAGGTGATCACACATCTCGGAGTGGCAACCGTGCACCATCTTTTTATCTTGATTATCTAAGATCGATTTAATGAAAGGAGCAAGGGCAGCTATGCCATGTGGCCACATGTGATTGGCCTACTAAATGAGGAGAGAGAGAGAGAGAGAGAGAGTGAACAAAGCAATGGTTTTTTTTAAAAAAAGATAAAAAAACAAGCGTGTAGAGAGAGAGAGAGAGAGGATTGCTGCATATCGTAATCACTCTAGGCGAGAGAGAGAGAGAGAGAGAGAGAAAGAGAGAGAGAGGATTGTATCATCATTGCTACGTTTTGGCTGACTCCAAATCGGAGAGGAAAATAAAGGACTACGCACCTCCACCCTACAGCGTTCCGGCTCACTGCTGCATTTTGGCTCACTCCAGGCCGGAGAGAACTAGCTCACAGCGTTTTGGCTCACTCCATGCCATATAGAGAGAGAGAGAGGGACTGCAGTCTGGAGCACTACGTGCATGTGGAGGTGGGCGATCTGAGCGAGAGAGGCACTCCACCCCTACGCTATTTTCAGGAGATGCGAAGCAAGGATCGTGAGCAGGGCCAGCTCACAACCATGGCAGAAGTGGTGATGATGATGATGATGAGGACAGGGTAGCAATGTTCTTCGCAAGGCATGCAGCAAGTCCATGAAGAGAGAGAGAGAGAGAGAGAGAGAGAGAGAGAGAGAGAGAGAGGAGATTGCAAAGCTCTTGACTGTTTTCTGCTTTGGATGCAATCACCTACACGTGCAGCTTGAAGGCATCTCACATCATGCAAGATGTTGGTATGGGCAAAAAAACAACCAAGCGCTCGGACTCTCCTGAATCTTGTCTCTGGGAGTGCATTGATTGTGGGATACGCCCAACAGGGCTAGGGTCAGGAACCTCTGGATTGTTTTTAGCATATGCGAAGAGAGGGCCTCGAGCTCCGGATGCAATCACCTACACGTGAAGCTTGAAGGCATCTCGTATCATGCTCCTGTCAGCTGTGATCCTACGGTTTATGCGAGCATAGAAGACATGCATATTGGTAAGTATACAACTCACACTCTCTCAATAAGTTATCACCCTTGCAAGAGAACTGAACTTCCTGAGGTAGGGCTATAGCCAGTGAATACAGGTCCACAAAAAACAATGAAAAAATCATATGTTGGGTGGCGAGAGTTGCATTTGAACCACTCAACAAGCACCATGCTGTTGAATCAGGAACAAGGGAAATTGCATCATGATACTTCATAAGCTAAGGCAGTCATTATAAGCCCTACTGCTTGTAGTTCCTATAGATAACAAGAGAAAACCCTTTGAGAAGGGCTAATTCGCATGCCAGTTGATACAGCCAGCTCAGAGTTGCTCTTCAACCTTCAGGCCTTGCGATACTTACGAACTGTAGTTAGCACAGCCCTCCTGATGTTGAATCCAAAAATTAAAGACAGAATGCGGAACGGTACCAACATGATGAGCTCGAACAGATTCCTTCCCACTAAATCAGCTGGTATCACGCCTCTACCCAGTGCTAGCATATGATGGCCTAGGGGCTGTGTCACTACCAGATAGTTCCCACGCTTCAGCGACTCCACTGTGCACGAGGCCGCATGCTCCGGTGACTCCGAGGTTTTCTTGTTCAACAAGTTCACCTTGTGCAGCACCTCTGTAATCTCTCCTTGATTGTCAACTGCCATACAAAATGACATGGTGTTAAGGAACAAGCAGAGAGCGAAAACAAATCAACATATGTATCATCGATTAGAATGACCGATTGTGCCCTCCCTGATTTTGTTACAAGAAAGAAATGCTTACGTTCATCAAGGAAGGGCGTGTTTACAAATCTTGGACACATCAGGGTCACCCTCATGTTGCTGTATGGCAGCAGTTCGCAACGCAGGGACTCCGCCAGATCCCTCACTGCGTATTTAGATGCTGTGTAGGCAACATGCCCGTACATGAACATCTGAAACGCATCAAAAATTTAGCACCAAGGACTGATACAACCCCAAGAGGTGTCTCTGTGTGTGTGTGTGTGTGTGTGTGTGTGTGTGTGTGTGTGTGTGTGTGTGTGTGTGTGTGAGAGAGAGAGAGAGAGAGAGAGAGAGAGAGCTTACAAAAGAAGCCAAAGATGATATGAAGACTATCGATACAGGATGCGTAGCACTGTGTTCTTTCAAAGAGGGAAGAGCTTCATGAAGAGGGCATATGGAGCCATTCAGATTTGTTCGAATGACAGTATCAATGTCCTTGAGTGATGATTTTTCAAGGTAGCCTCCTCGTGTAAGGCCTGCATTGCACACCAGCACATCAATGGGCTTCCAAAGTAAGGCCTGCCTCACAAACGCAGTCATCGCAGCGTAGTCACCAACATCGGCAACCTGGGATCAAGAAAGGACACATTAGAAGGTTTATCTAGCCATAAATGAAAATCCCACCAATGCAGAACATACTCTCTCTCTCTCTCTCTCTCTCACAGCACAAGGAACTACTCTTGGAATGCATTGAATGCAGGATATGCACAAGAGGACCAGGGCTAGGAAGCTGTGAATTGTTTTCAGCAGATGTGAAGCAAGAGCTATCTCCAGACGCAATCACCTATGTGTAGCTTGAAGGCATCCCAACAAGTCTTTGACGAGCTTACTATGCGGGATGTTGTTTTGTGGAATGCATTGATTGCAAGATATGCCCAACAGGGTCCTAGCGCTGGGCTGTTTTCAGCAGATGCAAAGAGAGGAAAGCTTTCCCAAATGCAATCACCTATGCTTGTATCTTCAAGGCATGTGGCATTGTGCAGATGCTGATATGGGCAAAAGAATTCACGATGATATTGTTAGCCAGAGGTTGTCGAAAAAAAACGAGGTACTTCGCACTGTCTTGGCATGTATACCAAATGTGGTGCACTTGAGAAAGCACAAAAAGTGCTTGAGAAGCTTACTGTTCGGAGCGGCATATCTTGGAATGCACTGAATGCAGGATATGCACAAGAGGACTAGGGCTAGGAAGCTGTGGACTATTTTCAGCAAATGTGAAGCGAGAGCTATCTCCATACGCGATCGCCTACGTGTATATCTTAAAGCCATGTTGCTCTACGCAAGATGCTGATATGGACATAGAAATTCACGATGATATTGTTACTCAGATGCATACCATAGCCGGGAAGAGAGAGATAATTGAGACCGCAAAGCTCTAGACTGTTTTCTGCTGCAGCTTGAAAGCCTCCTGCTCCGGATGCAATCACCTACACGTGTAGCTTGAAGTCATCTTACATGATGACCGCAAAGCTTTGGACTGTTTTCTGCTGTAGCTTGAAAGCATCCAGCTCCGGACACAATAACCTACACGTGCAGCTTGAAGGCATCTCGCATCATGCAAGATGTTGGTATGGGCAAAAGAGTTTACGATGATCTTGCTAGTCAGAGCACACCGCAGCCGGGGAGAGAGAGTATATCAGCAGTGGTTGAACTAGCTTCATCTCCAGAATCTTGTCTCTTCGAGTGCATTGATTGTGGGATATGCCCAACAGGGGTAGGGCCAGGAACCTATGAACTGTTTTCAGCATATGCGAAGAGAGGGCCTCAAGCTCCGGATGCAATCACCTACACATGTGGGTTGAAGGCATCTCGCATCATGCTCCTGTCAATGCCCAACAAGTCTTTGACGAGCTTACTATGCGGGATGTCGTCTTGTGGAATGCTGGATATGCCAAACAGGGTCCTAGCACTGGGCTGTTTTCAGCAGATGAAAAGAGAGGGCAGCTCTCCTAAATGCAATCACCTACGCTTGTATCTTCAAGGCATGTGGCATTATGCAGATGCTGATATGGGCAAAAGAATTCACGATGATATTGTTAGCCAGAGGTTGTCGAAAAATAATGAGGTACTTGGCACTGTCTTAGCATGTATACCAAATGTGGTGCACTTCAAAAAGCACAAAAAGTGCTTGAGGAGCTTACTGTTCAGAGTGGCATCTCTTGGAATGCATAAGAGGACGTGTGGACTGTTTTCAGCAGATGTGAAGCGAGAGCTATCTCCAGATGCAATCACCTACGTGTATATCTTAAAGGCATGTAGCTCTACGCAAGATGCTAATATGGACACAGAAATTCATGATGATATTGTTACTCAGATGCTATTGAAAAGAGATGCCATGTTGACACTCCCTTGGTCGATGTGTATGCCAAATGTGGTGCACTTGAGAAAGCACAATTAGTGCTCGAGGAGCTTTTCGTTTGGAACAGCATCTCTTGGAATGCGCTGATTGCGGGATACACACAACAGGAGTAGTGTTAGGAACTAAGACGTAACTAAATAGATAATTGAGTAGATTACTTAATGGAGAGAAACAGATTTATATACACGAGATTATAGAGTAGAGAGAGAAAGAGAGAGAGAGAGAGAGAGAGAGAGTACACACGATATACGTGGTTCACCCAATGTGGGATACGTCCACGGGAAAGCAGCCACTCAATGGCTTTAGTACTTCAAAACAAGAAGTAGTTTACAAAGGGATTATACCCTTAATGGAGCTCCCGCCTTGCTTCACTCTCACCACCTCACACTCACCTTGTTGCATCAACTTCACACTATGAAATGTGTGTAGAAATGGCCTCCTTTTATAGGCCAAAAGGGCTGCCCTCTCTTATGAGAGACAGCCATGTGTAGGCTGTCCTTGTGCGAATAAGTCTAAATCGGACCCTCCAATCCGTCCAAGTGTGGCTGCCCTTGAGAAGACAAGTCCGCTTTTGAATTCGGCCACCGGCCACCGGCCATTGACTTCCGACCACCGGCCACCGGCCATTGACTACCGGCCACCGGCCATTGACTACCGGCCACCGGCCAACCGACCGGTTGTTTTCCGACCACTTTCTGGCCGTCGTCCGGCCATAATATTCCGGCGAAAAAAAAGTCTCGGGGACCTCCGTCCCTGAGGCCTTTAAAGTTGCCCCTGATTCTTGTCTGTGAAAATTTTGGTTTCCGGTGAGTGATTTTCTTTCACGCACGATGGCTTCTCCTCATAATGGGGGCCTTACAAATGTGCGCTTTTACCACAGAAAATTACAAGGGTAAATCAGGCTCCATACTTAACAAGTAGGACTAGAAAGCTCTATGATGTTTTCAACAGATGCATAGTGAGAGCCTTTGTCCAGATGCAATCACCTACATATTCATCTTGAAGGCATGTGGCTCTATGTAAGATGCTGATATGGGCACAAAAATTTACAATTTCTTTGTTTGTATGAGGCTTGTGAAAATAGAGATTGTGGTTGGCACTCCCTTGGTCGATATGTATGTCAAATGTGGTACGCTTCAGAAAGCATAAAAAGTGCTTGAGGAGCTTCTTGTCCGGAATGTTGTCTCTTGAAACGCACTAATTACGAGATATGCGTAACAGGAGCAGGGACAAAAAGCTCTAGGTTGTTTTCAGCGGATGCAAAGCGAGTGTATCTCTCACCATTCAGTCAACTAATGCAAGGAAGCCCTGGAATGGCTTGCTTGGTCAACTTTCTTTTGATATACTTCGAGGCATTCTTCTCCAAGCTGTAGCAACATCTTGTCTCTCTCTCCATGGCTTTCTCCAACTTCATCCCATATGTACTGTCAATGAGGCTATCAAAAACCTTAAATATGTTGTCATGCTAGCAAGTAGTAAGCAGAAGGGAGGAGGGCCTTGCTGGAGTCGTAACGTCATACTTGTTGCATACGCATGCCTGTCAGATCACCCCGCTACACTGGCATTGGGCTAAAACCATTCAACATGAGGAAGTAAAAGAGCAAACCTACAGCTCATGTAGTAGAGAGCCACACTTACACTTCAGAGAGCACCAAAACTTATTGAAAAGCTTCCTAGCTCTGGTCTGTTTTCAGCAGATTCGAAGTGATGGTCTCCCTCATGATTGCAAGATTTACTCCAAAAGGGCAGCACCAGAAAGCTCTATGCTGTTTTGAGCAGATGCGAAGCGAATCTTGGAGAAAGATGTCATACTTGGCCGTATTTTGATCAATATGTATGTCAAATGGGGTGCCCCAAAGACTACAAATCTGTGTTTGTGTACATGGGACCCTACCGACGAACGATACAACGGACTCAACATCAATCTACATGTTTGCAGAAGTCGCAAAATGGATGACGATGGTAGAACGTATACTCGTGGGAAGGTGGCGGAACAATGCAAGGAAGGTCTAGAAGCGGCTCCATCCAAGATTGTGCGTTGATCCGTACGACCAATACCAAAGATACACTTATATTCCGTATTTTGGTTTCCTTTGTGTGATCTCAAAAGTACTTAGATTAAATCATATACACATTTAAGCAAAATATTTACATCATTTTTATTCAAAAGATTGTAGATGAAGGTGACAAAGGCTGAAGAATTTTTTATATCCAACAAAGGAACATCTACTAACATAATATGGTGGAAGGGGGAGCCTTTTACACGTGTCGCAATCTGCGACCTGAAGGCTAAAGTCCAAAACAAAAACAAGCTCCTTTGCATGCAATAAAGAGGGAGAGAGGGGGAGAGAGAGAGAGGCCGCCAAAGGTGGCCGACCGTACATATAGACAATACGTCACGGCAAGGCAACATGGAATAATACATGTCTTCATAAAACATCGGTAGTGAGTTCTTCCTTGTAAAGCTGTAGTATTTTTACAATAAGAAAGTCCCTCTAACACTAGAGGAGAAGCATAAGTCCTCCTTCAACACTAAAGGGGATAAAAGTGACGGGGGAAGGGCACGTTCCCTACGGTATTATTATAAATGTGGAGAACGGTGCAGACTCCACACCATACATATGTACGATTTTTTCTTTTTTCATTAGGAAAAATATGAACCCTCTAGGGGCCCTTTGGGATTAAGGTTAATTAGAGGCCAGCCAATAGGAAGAGGGTGGTGGACACACTCTATACCCTCAAAAAAGTAGGGGGACAAGGTAGCCTTACACCTCTTAATGGCTTCTTACCTAGTGAGAAGGTAAGGGAGGTGGCTAGGGGAAAGGGAGGGGGGCGGGGGGGGACCACTTTGACCTTTTTTCCCCCACTTTTTGGCCCGGATTTAATAATACACTAAAATTTTAAAATTTCAAAAAATTTCAAATTTCAAGTTTTTCCTCCTTAAAAGGTCCCCTAATTTATTTCATGGTCAAAAAAGTATTTTTGACCTCCAAAAGTCAAAAACGTGTACTAAAAAATTCCAAAAAATTTCAAAACATCATTTTCCACCCTCCAAAGTCTTTCCAAACCTATTCTATAGCTAAAAGTTATTTTCTCTCTCTACAAACCCTTTTCCAAGCTCTCCATGGTTGCAACAACCACATGCACCCCCTATAGTCCAACATTATCTCTCTACTAGCTTTCTCCCATCTCCATTGTAGCACAAAGCAAGCTTCTTCCCCATCTCTTCTCCTTGCCCACCACATAGTTCCACACCAAGCTAGCTCCTCTCCCTTCTCTCACCTCCATTACAAGAATGAAACAAGATTCTCCTCCTTCTACTTTCATTCACTCGCACTACATGGAAACCTCTACTCCCGAAGGTGAAAAAAGCATCAACTCACATGACTTGCATACCACAAGAACAGGAGGTGTGAATAGTGCATGGGCATTGCAAGGATTCATCTCCAACATAAAGATAGAATGGTGAGAAAACTACCCTTGTAGCTTACATTTAGAGCTTAAGATCATCTCCATCTTTAAGTTTATCATGCTGGAGGGAATTAACCTCTTTATGGCTTTCAATGTTTAGGCTTCACACCTCATAACATTGGGTGGTGCTATTTTGTTGATGGCTTTGGTGCGCCATCTATAGTTTTGTAGCATGTGATTGAGTCTCACAATGTAAGTAAGTTGTGTTATCTATGGAGAGTCATCAAAGATTTTTCTTATAATTTATTCTTTGTATAGTTGTCATTAGATTATTAGAATGATATCATTTTGTACTTTATAACTTTGTGCTCACATAATCTATTGTTTACTTACAGAGTCAACTTGTTTTGAGAGGACATGAGCAAGCAACCATGTGCAGAGATGGAAATCACCCTATTTTTATTCCGTGAGGAACCTTTCACTACCGTGTTAAAAGATTTTGATAAGAATAGTAGGATTTTTGTAGAATCTTGAACCAATAGGTACTCTCTAGGAGCTCTTAGAAAAGCCATCCCTATAGTACTACTATCTTCCCTAGTGTCATTGACACACAAATACTCGTGTATATGAATCTCTAGATAAGAAAGACAAATACTTGTAAGAGAAGCTTAACAGCAACAACATTGTCTCCATTTGTAATTATTTTTATGAGGTTGGATTCCTCTATAAATGCAATATAAATATTTCTTTTTGTTAAATGGTGTCGCACTGAGTGAGAGTATTTTATTTAGATTACTGGAGTTTCATACAGATTTGAGAAATATTGTTGATTTTTTTGGATATTCTGATCTGCCTGTAAGATGTTTGAAGTTTCAAGTTTTAATCATTCCACCATGAAGAAATTCATACAATATTTTGATTTCAGTTTAATCACTAATGGTTATTCTTATTAAGTGGATCATAACCTTTGTCAAGATGTCCTCATTTGGGGATATTGAATATATATCAATAGCAACATTTCAAAAGTTGAGAAAGCTAAATTCTTGCTTTCCAAAATGTTATTGTTTCCATACTATGCCTATGCCAAGCTTGACTTAGAGAAATGACAACTTGAGATGGAGGTGTAGATATATACGGGTGAATTAATATTGATTCTTGTTTCATCATATATATTATAAAGGCTTTGAGTTTCCACCTTTTTGAGTAGTGTTGACAAGTTTTTGGTATCAAACCTTCTTAAATATCCCTATTCATTAGCTATTGGTAGCTATTTATTTGGTATTGTTAAAGATCATACCAATAGCTATCACATTGTGAACTTAATTGTTAAATTGCGGATTTGATTTTTACTATGTAGCTCATTTGGATAGAGAAAGTGTAAACATAAATTATAGATACATGCATTGTTAACATAGAAGATATGTATCACTCGAACCTATATAACTGCTAATCAAGAAACTTTTGGTCGGATACTATAACAATAGGGGTCACATGTGGTTTTAAATACCAAATAAATGGCTTAACCAAAACATTTCCAAGAACACGAGGTGAACACAAGGAAGTAAAAATTGGCTCCTTGTTTGGTTGATTTCTAGTGCTAAATGTTCTGAGTGTACAAAATTTGTGAGGCCTTTGACCTTGCGAGTTCACTAAAGTATATGTAACATAGCACATGTGTTCAACAGAAGGGAATTTATAATCTTGTAAAGTTACAGAAACATGTGTAGGTAAGGCCTATAAGGGCTACTTTCAATCCATTGTGGTGAACGCACATGATATAGGAAAATTTGACATAGTGAATACTCCGGACATCAAACACTACAACTCTATCTCATGGCCATACATTAAAACAAAGCCCCTATTTGTCATTTTGAAGCCCCAGAGACCCTCAACAAGAGGGACCACAACGGCGCGTAGAATGCCCATCCAGGCACAAATAGGGACCAAGATATTTCCAAGAACAGGGGATGGACACAAAGAAGTAAAAAATGGTTGATAAGCATGACACAAGGTTTAGGTATCTGCCATTTGGGGGGGGGGGTTGCTATGAACACATTAAACTGCCCAGTTCTATCTCATGGCCATGCATTAAAAAAAGCTTGTACTTGTCATTTTAGGGGCCCAGGGACCCTCAACAAGAGGGGCCACAAGGGCGCGCAAACTGGCCATCCAAAATTTTTAACCTTGTCAATGCTTAAGTTGTCAGACAAGGTTCATACTATCCTTAAGTTGTACTCCTTGCATCCATTTATCATCTTCAAAAGGATAATTTTTGAACTTAATAAGATACCGTCGGATTATCTTACCATGTCATAGTACCTTGTCTTCATGCCGAAGGACAACTTCGGGTTGTAGCACCTCTTCTTGGTCTTCAACTTCGGGAGGGTCTTCAATAATCGGTTCAGTTGGTGGCTCTCCTTTGTAGGGCTTAAGTAAGCTTACATGAAAGGCATTGTGTATAAACCAATGGTTGGGCAACTTGAGTTGATAAGCCGTCTCATTGATGGGTTTCAAGGCTTGGAAGGGACCATAGTATCTTTTTGCTAGTTTAGCATAATACTTTTGATGGCCCGTAGGATTTTTGCCCGTCATTTGCCTTAATCGAGCCTTAGGAAACTTGAGTAAGACCCAATCATTTTCTTTGAACATTAAGGCTCTTCTGTGCTTATCAGCAACAGCTTTTTTCCTTTGTTGAGAGATGGCTATAGCCTCCCTAATCATTTGAAAAGATTCTTGTAGGTCACGGCTATACTCATCGGCGGCGAAGATCTTCCCATGTACTTTGAGTAGCAAGGGACTTTTAGGTCTTCCCTCTATGATCTCGAAAGGTGCTTTCCCCATAGAAGTATGTACAGTATTATTGTAGGCATACTCTACTAGCGGTAAATACTTTTCCCATTGTGAGCGTTGATCTACTTTGGTAACATAAGTTTTGAGTAGATTGAGTATCGTAAGATTGGCTATCTCACTTTGGCCATCCGTTTGTGGGTGATAGGCGGAAGAGAAATTCAATCTTGTTCCTAGATTTTCAAAGAGACCTTTCCAAAAATTACTGGTCATTCTAGGATCTCTATCTGACACGATGGATGTGGGTAATCCATGGTGCTTGAAAATCTGAGATATGAAGAGAGTTGCCATTTGATGTGCCTTAATAGTCTTTTTTACAGGAATAAAATGTGCTTGCTTGCTAAACTTGTCGACTATTGTCCATATTCCTGTATTCCCATGGATAGACTTGGGTAATCCAAAGATGAAATCCATGGATATACTCTCCCATGGTGAATTTGGAATAGGCAATGGCTGGAGTAATCCAGGTTGCTTCCCTCTATCATACTTGGTCTTTTGGCATACTACACATTTTGAAACATACTCTTGTATGCCCACTTTCATGGTAGGCCAATAGATATACGTCTCTACTCATCGGAGAGTAGGTTGAATACCTCTATGCCCTGCATATGGAGGAGCATGGGATTCATACATAACCTTCTCACGAAGGGAATGGGTAACACATAGCCTATTGCCGTGGAGAAGATAACCATCCTGCAAGGTGAATGGTTCCTCTTTCTTCCCCAAAGCAAGGGCTGACATTATGTCTCTAAAGTCAGGGTCAGTAGCATACTCATCTATCATAGAGGATAGATCATTGTGAGTAGCTATAGATACCGCATTAACTTTTGGTCGTCGTGAAAGTGCATCGGCAACTTGATTGTGCTTACCAGCTATGTGAGCAATATGGAAATTAAATTGGGAAAGAAAATTTGCCCACCTCATTTGTTTGTCGGAAAGCTTGGTTTGCGTCATGAAATACTTGAGACTTTGGTGGTCGGTTCGTAGGATAAATAGAGTCCCCAATAGGTAGTGCTTCCATGTATCTAGGGCATGTAGAACAGCTAAAAGCTCTTTCTCATAAATGCCCAAGACTCGTTCATCACTATTGAGCCTTCGGCTCTCATATGCTATGGCATGCCCTTCTTGAAGCAAAACCGCTCCAAGGCAATCACCACAAGCATCACATTGGACCTCAAATGGCTTTGAGAGATCCGGAAGCACGAGGACTGGTTGGGAAGTAAGCTTCTCTTTGAGTTTTTCAAAAGCATTTTGCTCCTTAGCAGTCCATACAAACTTAACGTTCTTCTTTGTTAAGTCGAGTAGTGGTCCTGCTACTTGAGAAAATTTTGCTATGAAGCGTCTATAGTATGCACACATACCAATAAAGCTTCTTAGCTCATGTAGATTCCTTGGGTTAGGCCATGATTTTATTACCTCTAACTTTGATGGATCCATACGAATACCATCGTGAGAGATAATATGACCTAGATATTGAATCTCTTGAAGGAAGAATTCACTTTTCTTTTGGTTGAGAAAAAGTTTGTTCTCCCTCAAGGCTTGAAAAATCACTTGGAGATGTTGCTTATGTTCCTCCAAAGACTTGGAGTAGATGATGATATCATCAAAGAACACACCAGTGAATTTACGATATGGTCTAAAAATTTTCTCCATGAGACGATTGAAAGTAGCTGGTGCATTAGTCAAGCCAAAAGGCATGACTAGATATTCATAAAGACCAAATGTTGTGCGAAACGCGGTCTTTAGGATATCTTCATCCACTATCCTTATTTGATGATAGCCACTCTTAAGGTCAATCCTACTGAAGTAGGTAGAGTCTTGTAGCTTATCAAACAGATCTTCTACCCGAGGCACGGGAAATCTGATTTTGATAGTGATATGGTTTAGTGCTCGATAGTCCACACACATACGGTATGTACCATCTTTCTTTTGCACTAAAAGGACTAGAGAACAAAAGGGAGAGGAACTAGGCCTCACCATCCCTTTGTCTACCAATTCCTGTACTTGCCTCATAATCTCCTCTTGTTGAGCTTGTGAGACTCGATAAGGAGGTTTGTTAGGCGGTGAGCTTCCTGGAAGGAGCTCAATACGATGGTCATCATCCCCTCGTTTTGGAGGTAGGTCCATAGGGATATCATCGATGAACACATCTTGGAATCCTTTTAGAAAAGTAGACACGTCTAACTCTTCTTGATTCCTATCATTTTCATTTGATGAAACATTATTAGCTTTTAGAGACTCTTTGACATAAATCATGTACGCAGAAACTGAGCTCTTCATTGATTTATCAAAAGAAAGAGGATTTACAAGTGGAATAGTGCGACCACGCTCACTAGCATCTATATACATGTTCTTTCCCCTGTAGGTGAAGTAAATTCTCCTTTCAGGGAACTTCATGTTGGCAGCCATGCGATCAAACCATGGTGCCCCTAGGATAACATCCTGATGTTGGAGAGGAGAGATGAAGAAGTCTTCTTTGTCGACATAGCTTTGGACATGAAGCCTCAACTTCCCAATCAAGGGAGTAACGGAGGCTTGTTGTCCCTTGAAAGCTGCATTAGCTGTTACTATATCTCCCATCTCAAAAGCTTGAATGTCCAACTTGGTGGCCAACTCTATTGATATGAAGTTGAGAGTAGAGCCTGGGTCAAACAAGATGAAGGCATCATGCTCTCATACCTTTCCCCACGCATAGGAAAGTTATGATCCTTTGCAATGAGCATCCTCTTTTGGAGCTTCGATGGTGGAAGCCTTAGGAGTCTCATTGCGAGTATTCTTCTTGGGGCAAGAACGATAGCCATGTCCTTGTTCCCCACACTTGAAACACTTATGGTCCTTGCAAAAAGCTTCAAGCTCTTCAGAAGAGAGTTTGTTTTTACCTTTGTAAACTCCCTTCTCCTTGGACCGATTATTGTTGTTGTTATTGTTGTTGTTGGAAGTGCCTTGGGAATTATTTTGAGCATTGGATTTCCCCTTTGCATCATTTTTATCTTTGTTTTCCATGGGCTTGACATTACGTCTAGCCCCTTGATGGAAATTGATGCATGAAGCAACCATGGTGTGGTGGATTACTTCGGTAATAGTACCGGGCCGTTGAGAGTTGATGTATTCGGCCATCTCTTCAGGTAATCCCGCACAGAATTGTTGTCTTTGCGCGGAAAAGTCTATCTTTTGAAAGACAGTAGCTTTGAGATGTAAATCCCAAAACTTGTCTACATACTTGTTGATAGACTCATGAGAGAGAAGCTTCAAGCCGCGCCATTCGGTAAGAACTTTATCTTTAGTATCACTTGGAAGAAATTGCTTCATGATGGAAACTCGTAGAGTTTTCCATGTCTTTGGGGCTTCTCCATTGCCACGAAGGCTAGCCCACCATTGACGAGCTGATTTTTGGAAGTGCATAGCTACATGGCGTAGCTTGGAGGACTCTGTGAAGCCCTCCTCCCCAAAGGCCGCATCAAGTTGCTGGATGAAGGCCAACACTTTGTCGGTAGCACCAAAGGTGCCATCATAGGTGAGAAAAGAGATACTCTTTCCTCCCTCCTTGAACTTATTTAGCTTTTGTGACCTTCGCCATGCAGGAAATGATTTGCGATGTCCTCCCCTCTTGTATTCTCTAGGAGAATAGCCATAACTTTCATCGAAAGAGGAGGAAGGTGAAGAAGAAGGAGAAGAGGGTGACCTCTTCCTAGCCCTTTTCTTCCTTTGTTTCCTCTCTTGCCTTTCAGAGTGATGATGAGAAGGACTATGGGTTGCTCTTTTCCTCTTGGGAGGAGTAGGCGATCGTCTAGACCGCCGTCTTCGTGGAGCCACATCTTCAGAAGAACTTAGACTGTCATTGCTTTCTTTCTCTTCGGATTCCTCCTCTCGAATGGGAGAGAGTCTTCTTTTGGGGGTCTCTTCAAGAGGCCTCCTAAGCTCTCTCTCCTCTGGGAGAGGAAGGGAAATTCCATAAGCACGAAGTTGTTGAGTAACTTCGGCTTGCAAAACAGGGTTGCCCATAGCTTGTTGCAACCTAGTGACGAGATAATTCACAAACATGGGAGCATCATCATTAGCACCTTCATGTGCAAAATCAAAGCTATCAATGTTCATTCTACTCTCTTGATTATTGTCAGCCATGTTAACAAAATTTATGTTTATACTTAGTGTATGCTTTGGCAATATAAAACCTTAGTTGCCACTCCTCTTAGCCTTTGAAAATCGGCTCTTAAGTATCTACACCCACGGCTCAAAGTGGTTAATTATAGAGAGTAGAGGAGTAGGTCTAGCATAGAAGAGTTGCCAAGGGCTAGCTCCTTTCGGACTTCTTAGGGCTCAATAATGGTAAAGCCGTAGGCAAGTCTAAAATGACTCCATTATTAAGTCCAGAGCTCCCGAGGTGTGCACCATCCCCCACATAGTGGGCTTAACAAAACCGATATTAGATCTCAGTTCCACTTACTCTATTATAATTAACAACATCAACCATTTATAGGCTACTTAAGGACCTCTCTTCTTAAGCAAGAAAAGAGAAACCAAATGCTCTGATACCAATGTAATGGAATTTGCCTATTCAATTTGAGAGTAGCGGAATTTAATGAGAGTACTTTCAAGAAATGATTTTGTGAGCATAGCGGGTAGACATAATTGAAGATAGCAACATAATCATAGCAATTAGTTAACTTGGCATAGACAATACTTTTGCAAGAGAGAGAATTTAGAGAACATGACAACAGTTGACGACCGGATTTATGTGGATCCGGTCCCCCCTCCAATAGGCATTTGTATTATGATTTCTCCCATAAAGAGAGACTTGTTACAATACATTCTTTGTGTTCCTTGTGAAGATGGAAAGCTTCATGCATCACCATCATAGCAAAACCTAAACTTAAAGAAAGCTTTAACTATACCAAGCCTCAGTCGCAAGACCTCAAACACCTTCGAAGGTGGAGAGAGCTAGCAGGGAATGAGGGTAGGGAAGAGGAAGAAGAAACATTTCATACGAGAAAGAGCTAGTTCCTCACTTATCATAACTCTTGTGCTAGCATACATAATAGCCTAGTAATGAAGAAGAAATAGATGGCAAGCTCAAGCATTGAAGCATGGCTCTTGGATGGATTTGCACTCCATAGCCATGAGTGTTGGTGTAGGCTCTCAACCTCTACTTGCTTGGAGAAAGAGAGGGAGCTCTTGCACTTTGCATAGTACACAATGAGAGTGTTTGTGAGTGTGTGTGGGTGAGTATACCCCCTAAGCACCCCCCTAGCTTGCTTGGGTCGACCCCCCCTTATAGCTCATGCTTGAAGCTCATTGGACCCCTCTAGGCCTAGCCAATCACAAGCAGGAGCCATTACAAGCAACAGGGATAGCCTTGGGACAAATTTCCCCCTTTCCCCTTTGAGAGAGAGGACTTGATAAATGCAAAATCAATTAATTAAATATCTCTTATTATCATTGGACCCCTTGGGTGGCCAACCAATAGGTTTCAGGCACACCATGAGGGCAACATGAGGAGGAACTTGACAAGTGTCCTTGCTGCCTCTTCAAGCTGGTGCTTCCCTTATGTGTGTGTGTGTGTGTGTGTGTGTGTGTGTGTGTGTGTGTGTGTGTGTGTGTGTGTGTCATCCCCCCCCCCCCCCCCCCCCCCCTTGTAGGCTCGCCCCCCTCCTTGTAGGGATCTTTTTGACTTTGGATGAGCAAGCCCCTTAGTCATCAAGCATGACTAAGCACTTGAAGTAGGGGGTGTTCCCACAAGCATCTCAGGCAAGCTTCTCAAGGCACCTCAAGCACCTTAATCATGCACCAAGTCAAGAACCTCAAGCATGGAGCCAGTCAAGCACCTCAAGCATCTTAATCAAGCACCTCAAGCATGACAAGCACCTCAAGCAGGACAAGCACCTCGAGTTTGGGCCGGGTTCCCACCTCAAGCTCAGCCCTAGCTTACCTAAGGTCAAAGGACTTTTACACACATTATTGGAGGTCTTCAATGAAGCTAACCCTAAGATCTTATGCTCCATTGGTTAGCCTTGCTCTTGATAGACCATCTCCCATTTGGGCCCCTTTACTATTGGCCCCGTGTTGAGATAGATCTATAAGCACATATCTATATCTTAACACTTGTTCCCGTTTATTCTCCCACATTAAGTGATCAATTTAATATGAGAAAATCATTTGGGTTGGTTAGATATTAGATTTTATGACACTAGCTGAGTCAAGTCCCGAGAGGTGAGCCTAGTGATCTCGGATTGTGTAAGAGTCAGAGAGGGTGCATCCAATGAGTACTAGACGGGGGAAAATTTGTCCATGTTGAACCCGTGTACTTGAAACCATGATGTCATCTCTCCATACCAGCATATTGTATCTTGTTACACAACTAACTTTTGAGAGGATTAAAGTGCTAGGCAGACATAACTATCTTTGGGGAGGTCCCATAGGCGGTGTATAAAGGAGACTGAGCTAGTGAGCTCAACCACTAGTGGGGGGTCAGCTAGCTCTGCTCAAATAATGTTATGTGGTACTAAAGCCTTGGCTTTAATAAGCCACCATATCATAGAGACCGAAGGCTTCTCCATGTCTCCCCATCCATCAGTCGATGATGCGGAAGCGTAGAAACCAACGAGAGACATAGAGAGAGAGAGAGAGAGAGAGAGAGAGAGAGAGAGAGAGTCTCGTGAACCAATCACCCTTGGCAATGTGTAATACAATGGAGGCTTGGGATCACCAAATAGAAGCATATTGTGTGCATTTCTATCCATACAACCCTATGGTGATGGAGGGAAGGGGGCAGGGCCTCAGCACTAAAGGGGCCCTCAGCACTAAAGGGCACGAGAGGTTTAATGAAGCTCCGGTGCTAGGATCTACAACATCGAAACTAGGATGGGGGGATCAAGGCACGTGCAGCCCTTGATTTTGGGGTTAAACTTGGACAGGCGGGGAGCCTGTCCAAGTTTATTTATGATTTTATGGTCTGTTCACATGTTCACATGGCCGTCGCGGACGTAGCGGTTAGTGCATTGGACTCTCATGCTGATGGCCCGGGTTCGAGTCCCTGTGCCTACGATCGGTGCCCATTTTTTTCTGCCATCCATTCGTCTCGAGATTCCCCCTTTGGATCCCCACCGCAGATCCCATCTCTTTCCTCCCGTGCCCTCTAGTGCTGAGGGGGGCAAGAGGCATACGGGGATGAAAAATGAAGGTTGGAAATGTTGGATATTCGGGAACATTCCGGCTCGTCTCCCGCATTCATCATTGCACTACTTTTTTGCCACCTCTTTGATACATTTATTCAAAACCAGGTAGAACAAGACTACGGCCCATGGTGAGAGAAAGAGAGACTTTGTGAAGCGTGATCTTCACACACACACACACACAGAGAGAGAAACAGTGGCTAGGACACTTCGGCTAAAGGTCAGAGGGTTCAACAGACGCATATCAAGCTTGTTGACGTAGACACCCTGCAGCGGACACTGACGGCGCATCCACGCTCGAGAGAGAAAGATGCAGGGATCCGACCTCCACTCTGAGAGAGAGAGAGAGAGAGAGAGAGAGAGAGAGAGAGAGAGAGAGAGAGAGAGAGAGAGAGAGAGAGAGAGAGAGAGAGAGAGAGGAGAGAGAGAGAGAGAGAGAGAGAGAGAGAGAGACGACATCCATGCTTCGACCTCCACTTCGGGACCATGCCTTGCAAGTTGAACGCCTTGTGTGTGTGTGTGTGTGTGTGTGTGTGTGTGTGTGTGTGTGTGTGTGTGTGTGTGTGTGTGTGTGTGTGTGTGTGTGTGTGTGTGTGTGTGTGTGTGTGTGTGTGTGTGTGTGTGTGAGAGAGAGAGAGAGAGAGAGAGTGGAGGAGGGAGATAATTAAATTCTGTGGGAAAATTTCTATTTTAGTTTCCCATTTTTCAAAAAATAGAAAGTTTCCTCTCTTTTCATTTGTAAAATCAAAAGGAACGTCTCCTCTCAGCATTTCCTTTGATTATTCCAAAAAAGTTTACTTACGATGTGGCTGCCCTATTGAGAATAAAACGTAAAGAAACAATTGAAAGGGTCACGACGGCTTTCAAAAACAATAAGAAATTGATAAAATTGTTTAAACTGGTATCAGTGTTTGGGAAAGGATTGCATCAGCTTAGTCTTGAGCTGATTGAAAATCGAGACTAGCTAGCTGCAAACCATGGTAAACGAAAAATGGATGAAATATGTGTGAAAGTCGTCCAAACATTTGCAAATCTCAAAAATTTTGCTAATATTTTTGGTTTTTTTCTTTGTGAGGAGGAAAATCGATCAGCAACCAGCTTATTGAGATGTTTTGAAAGACTTTTTATTTTTTCGAGATTGGATACATTGCTATTTATTTGGCCTTGTTAGACTGTTATTGACACTAAAGACCATACATGCTCTTCTTAAGAGCTCTCTATATAAAAAGGAAACCATAACCATAAATGATAAATGGCTTGTACACTTACAAGAAATCTCACACTCATCAGTTCCCCTAAACATCAGCACAAATGAGATAGACTACGAGGAAGTATTCACACTGAAACGTTGTGTCTTTGAATAAACACATAACAAAGATTGCAACAAATTTCATCCTAATTGCATCACATGTGCTCTGTTTGAAAGAGACAATGTTAACAAAAAAAATACCACATGCAATACCAGGCTTTCTACAACACCAATTTAATGGAAAAATGGGTGTCTCAATTCTCCACCAAAAAACACTTATCCACTTTGATTATGGGAATACCTCTTGTCCACGAATTAAAATATTGTATACAACGATCAAGCTAACAAATAACAAAATCATCAAGATAGTTTCTCTTTACAATTCACATTCAACACCAGTAATAAATTTAATGGATGCATTAACATCGTTGCCTCAACAACACATTTTGAAAATTCCAATCATTGTCTTGGGTGACTTCAACTTTGACATTAAAGCTCATAATACTTCCTATACCCATCTCTCCTCTTTCCTAAACAAATATAGCATTAGACAATTAATAACACATGTTATGATTATCCATGGATCTTGTTTAGACCATGTTTGGGCTACCTCAACAATCTCCAACTATGAATCAGAGACCAACTTCATGTATTGATCTGATCACTCTGCAACATACATAATGCTACCTTGTGACCACCCTTAACATTGCCACTCCCCATTCCTTTTTCCTACTGCAGGCCACTGTGAACTTTCACCTTGTTTAAAATGTGTACCTACTAGCCACGTACTTCCATATTTTTTTCTATTATGATCAAGATTCCCCCCATCACAACTTTAGTTCTCAAAACCTCATTACCCTTTCAAACAAAGTGTAACACTCGAACCCACACACACTAATCTCTCGTCAGCGTTCTTGGAGCTCTCTCGTAACCAGCCGGGCATCCACGTGAATTTGCACAAATAGAAAAAATGATAGTCTACCTCTACGTCCTCGCAATGACTTGCTAGACGCATGGCCGCTACCCTCTACATGCTCCCTCCTCGTCCCGCCCCCATCTCACCCAACAGTGGCTCACGCTCTCCTTGTTTGCTCATCGCCTCACCTTCTCATTCTACTCTCCCCCGTAAAAAAAAGGGGCGCTCGTATCTTGCTCAATTCCTTCTATTTTTTGAATTTCCACCAGCTTGTATCCCATACTCAATAAAATGTGAGTGCTTATACTACTCTATCCTCTCTCATTACATGGAATCAATAACATTTAATGGTCTAAAAACTTATGTGTAGCGGAAATTAGCATGAACATAGTGGGCATTTCAGTAGAATAGATTCCTAATGAGAATTACAAGAGTGCTTGGGTGGAGAGAGCAACAAAAAGCATAACACCTAGTTAGATAGCATCAAAAATACTTTCAAAAGAGAGATAAACTAAGCTATTGACAACAGTTGAGGACCGGATTTGCATGGAGCCGGTCCCCCCTCCAAAAGGATTTGTATTATGGTTTCTCCCATCAAGAGAGACATTGTACAATACAATTCTTTGTGTTCCTTCAAGACTAGCTAGTGCAATGAAGATGAAATCTTCATGCACTAAGCAAAACACTTAGTAAACATAACTTTAATTATCCCCGTTCTCAGACCCAAGGCCTCACACACCTTCGAAGATGGTGAGAGCTAGCAGGGTATGAGAGTAGATTGAGAGGAATAAGGAGTATCTTACGAGAAAGATGTACATCTCCTTACATAATTACTCATATTAGCATAGCTTTAGCTTAGTAATTAGCTTGGTAGAGGAGATGAGCATGCATTGAAGCTTGGCTCTTGTTTGGATTTGCATCCACAAGCCAAGAGTGTGTCGATGTAGGCTTCTATCTCACAAGCTTGGAGTAGGTGATGAGCTCTCCATTAAAGCTTGGGAAGAGATAGTCTTCTCGTTCTTCACACATGAGATTGTGTGAGTGGGTGTGTGATAATGCCTTGCAAAAATCAGCCCCCTCTCTGTCTTGGGCGAGCCCTCTTGCTATTTGCTCTTGCAGGCTCCGCATTGGACCTCCCCAAGTCAAGCCAATGGCTATTAAGCAGCATAAGTGATAGCCTTCTGACATGTGTCCCCCTTTCCCCTTTTGTGAGAGCTTTAGGTAATTTAATAATTAAACTAAACTCTCATTGGACCCCTTTGCCTCCTGGCCAATAGGAATCAGGCAAGCCATTGGGCTCCTGAATGCTCATTGGACCCCTTGGGAGACTGTCCAATAGTCTTCTAGGAGACTTAATTCTCATTGGTTCTTTTATTAAGTGTTTTTAAATTAATTAAACTAGATTTACTCTAGCCTAATTCTCATTGGTCCACATCCAAGGCCATCCATTAGGAATTGGGCACACCTTGTGGGCATCTAGGCTAGGGAGCTGACATGTGTCCCTGATTCCCTTTGTGTAAAGGGAGCCTCTGTGTGTGTGTGTGTGTGTGTGTGTGTGTGTGTGTGTGTGTGTGTGTGTGTGTGTGTGTGTGTGTGTGTGTGTGTGTGTGTGTGTGTGACTTTCTCTCTCATCCCCTAGAAGAAGGGCTCGCCCCCTCCCATGTAGGGATATGCAAAGACTTTTTAGTTACACAAAAAGCATCAAATTTCCCCTAGGGTTGACCTTTGGACACAACCTTTGAATTTTGGAACCTTAGCATTTTGGAAGTCTTAATGGGCTTAACTTTAGGGTCATATTAGCCCATTGTTGCACATGGCTCTTTTGCAGATGGCCCCCCCCTTTGGATCCCTATTTTCCCTCCTTTGGATCCCTACTGTGGCCGGTCTGCTAGCTTAACCAATATTCTCGCTTTTTCTCCCCTAGCACTTTCCCACATTAAATGATCAGTTTAATATGAGAAAATCATTTAGGAGAATTAGATATTGATTATTATGACATTACCTCTCTCTTGAAATCATAGTCGTCCTTGACTATGGTGTAGAGAAGATAAAGCATATTCATGAGTCCTTTTCTTAGCGGGTAGAGGATCCCTATGTTACCCTACGACATCATTCCACAATGGATGACTAGTCCATTTGGCGCTTGAGAGCCTGAGGCTGTCGCAAGCATGTCTGCACATTAGTCCTATCAGTCTTCCATAGTAGAGTGACAAGCTCTACTTGGTGTTTGGGAGACGTCGTCTCCGCAAACTTGATCTAAGCATGCATACTACTTCATTTTTGTGCACAATAAAGAAAAAGAGAGTCTTATAAGACAAAAACTTTGTTCATTTTTAACATTTTGTACATTTTCTTACTCTTGGGAAGCATTGTAAGCATTGACAAGGTTTAGGTTATCCTTTAATTATATGCCTTGCATCCATCTAGCATCTTCAAAAGGATAATTCTTAAACTTAATAAGATATTGTCGGATAGTCTTACCGCCTCTTAATACCTTGTCTTCATGTCGGAGAATGGACTCGGGCTGAAGCACCTCCTCTTGGTCCTCGATCTCCGGTCAGTCTTCAATAGTTGGTTCTTGAGGTGGCTCTCCTTTGTAAGGCTTTAATAGGCTCACATGGAAAGCATTGTGTATGAGCCAATGATTGGGCAATTTGAGTTGATAGGCCATCTCATTGATTGGCCTAAGAATCTAGAAGGGACCATAGTACCTTTTTGCTAGTTTAGCATAGTACTTTTGGTGGCCCGTAGGATTCTTGCCCGTCGTGTGCCTTAATCGAGCCTTGGGAAACTTTAACAAGACCCAATCGTTTTCTTTAAAGGCTTGGGCTCTTCTGTGCTTGTCAACAGAGCAGACTTTTGCCTTTGTTGTGAGATAGAGATAGCATCCTTAATCTTTTTAAAAGATTCTTGTAGGTCTCGGCTATACTCATCTGCAGCTTCCCATGTACCTTAAGTAGCAAGGGACTTTTTGATCTCCCCTCAATTACCTCGAAAGGTGCTTTTCCCGTGGAAGTATGTACAGTGTTATTGTAAGCATACTCCACTAAGGGTAAGTACTTCTCCCATTGGGATCTTTGATCTACTTCCGTTACATAGGCTTTTAGTAGATCGAGAATTGTTAGGTTAGCTATTTCACTTTGGCCATCCGTTTGTGGATGATAGGCCGAAGAGAAGTTTAGCCTTGTTCCTAAATTCTCAAAGAGACCCTTCCAGAAATTACTGGTCATTCTAGGATCTCTATCCGACACTATAGACATTGGCAAGCCATGGTACTTGAAAATTTGTGAAATGAAGAGGGTTGCCATTTGATGGGCTTTTATAGTCTTTTTGACAGGTATAAAATGAGCTTGTTTACTGAACCTGTCTATTATCGTCCATATTCTCGTATTCCCATGGATAGACTTAGGCAATCCATGGATATGCTCTCCCATGGTGAATTAGGGATTGGCAAGGGTTGAAGCAATCCAAGTTGCTTCCCTCTATCAAATTTTGTCTTTTGGCAAACCACACATTTAGAAACATACTCTTGTATGTTCACTTTCATGGTAGGCCAATAGAAATATGTTTCAATTCCCTTTAAGGTAGACTGAATCCCTCTATGCCCCGCATACGGTGGAGCATGAGATTCATACATTACCTTCTCACGTAGTGAGTTAGTAACGCATAGTCTATTGCCATAGAGAAGATAGCCATCTTGTAAAGTAATGGTTCTTCTTTCTTCCCTAATGCAAGGGCTGAAATCACATCTCTAAAATCGGGATCAATAGCGTACTCATCTATCATTGAAGATAGATCATTGTGAGTTGCTATGGAAACCGCATTCACTCTCGGCCGTCTTGAGAGTGCATCAGCTACTTGATTATGCTTGCCAGCAATGTGAGCAATATGAAAATGAAATTGCGAAAGGAAATTTTCCCACCTCATTTGTTTGTCGGAGAGCTTGGTCTGCGTCATGAAGTACTTAAGACTTTGGTGATCCGTTCACAGAATGAAAGGAGTCCCCAATAAATAGTGCTTCCATGAGTCTAAGGCATGTAGAACTACAAGGAGTTCCTTTTCATATATGCCTAGAGCTTGCTCAACAGGGTCGAGCCTTCGACTCTCATAGCCTATGGCGTGCCCTTCTTGGAGTAAAACAGCTCCAAGGCAATCACCACAAGCATCACATTGGACCTCAAATGGTTTTGAGAGATCCGGTAGTGTAAGCACAGGTTGAGAGATAAGCTTTTCGAAAGCATTGTTCTCCTTAGCAGACCATGTGTACCTAGCGCTTTTCTTTGTTAGGTCATGTAATGGTCCCGCAATTTGTGAGAACTTTTCTATGAAGCGTCTATAGTATGCACACATACCTATAAAGCTTCTTAGTTCATGAAGATTCCTTGATTTAGGCCATCCTTTTATTACCTCTAACTTTGATGGATCCATTTGGATGCCATCTTGAGAGATAATGTGACCTAAATACTCAATCTCTTGCAAGAAAAATTCACTTTTCTTTCGATTAACATAAAGTTTATTCTCTCTCAAAACTTGAAATATTACCTGGAGGTGTTGCTTGTGTTCGTCTAATGAATTAAAGTAGGTGATAATATCATCAAAGAACACTCCAGTGAAGGTTTGATGAGGCCGGAACAGCTTCTCCATCAAGCGGTTGAATGTGGCTGGTGCATTGGTCAAGCCAAAAGGCATGACAATGTATTCGTAAAGACCAAATGTGGTGCGAAATGTGGTCTTTACAATATCTTGATCAACTATCCTTATCTGATGATAGCCACTTTTTAGGTCAATTCTACTGAAGTAGGTCGATCCTTGTAGCTTATCAAATAGGTCTTCTACCCGTGGAATGGGAAACTTATTCTTGATAGTGATCCTATTTAGTGCTCTATAGTCGACACACATACGATATGTGCCGTCTTTCTTTTGCACTAATAGCACCAGTGAGCAAAATGGAGATGAGCTAGGCCTAACCATGCCCTTCTCAACTAACTCATGCACTTGCCGCATAATCTCCTCTTGTTGAGCTTGAGAAACTCTATAAGGAGGTTTGTTAGGCGGTGAACTTCCTGGAAGGAGTTCAATTGCATGGTCATCATTACCTCGTTTAGGAGGTATCTCACAAGGGATGTCGTCAATAAAAACATTTTGAAACCCCTTGAGAAAATTGGATAACTCTAATTCCTTTTGGTTGATTTTATTTTCTTTTGCTAAAGCATTAGGTTCATTTTGAGAATATTTAACAAAAATCATGTATACGGAAATAGAGCTCTTTATTGACTTGTTGAAAATTGGTGTATGTACAATGGGGATAGTGTTACCCATTTCCTTAGCATCTATATACATGTCTTTTTCCCTGAACTTAAAGGAGATTCTCCTTTCAGGAAATTTAACATCGGCAACCAGGCGGTCAAACCATGGTGCCCCTAGGATTACATCCTCATGCTTGAGAGGGGAGATAAAGAAGTCCTCTTTGTCCACATAGCCTTGGACATGAAGCCTCAATTTCCCGATTAGGGGAGTGACTGAAGCTTCTTGCCCCTTGAAGGAACTGTCTGAGTAGGACATCTCCCATCTCGTAGGATTGTATGCCTAGCTTGGTGGCCAACTCTAAAGATATACAATTGTGAGTAGAACCAGGGTCAAAGAGAACAAAAGCATCATGTTCTCTTACCTTTCCCCACGCATGGCATAGAGGAGATCCTTTGTGATGAGTTTGGTGAGTCTCCTCCTCTTGGATTTCAACCAAGGAAGCTCTAGGAGGATCTTGACGGTTGTTCTTTTGGGGACAAGCGCGGTACGCATGCCCTTGTTCGCCGCACTTGAAACACCAGTTATCCTTGCGATAACGCTCAAGCTCTTCAGGAGAGAGTTTGTTCTTACCTTTGTAAACTCCCTTCTCTTTAGCTTTGTTGGAGTTGCCCTTAGGAGACTTTTGGACATTGTCCTTCCCCTTAAGCTCATTGGAACCCTTGTTTTCCGGGGGCTTATTATTTCTTTTAGCCCCCGTTTGGAAATTGATTCGTGAGGCCACCATAGTATGGTGTATTACCGCCGATATGGTACGTGGCCTTTGGGAGTTGACATACTCCGCCATTTCTTCGGTTAAGCCCGCACAAAACTGTTGCTTTTGCTCTCCAAAATCCAACTTTTTAAAGACAATGGCTTTGAGTTGTAGGTCCCAAAACTTGTCCGCATATTGTGGATGGATTCATTGGGAGAGCTTTAAACTTCGCCATTTGGTGAGTACTTTGTCTTTGGCATCGGTGGCCAAAAACTGCTTCATAATGGAAGCTCTTAAAGCTTTCCATGTTCGAGGAGCTTCACCGTTGGCTCGTAGGCTAGACCACCATTGCCTGGCGGACTTTTGAAAGTGCATAGCTACATGGCGTAGCTTAGAGGACTCCGTGAAGCCCTCATCTCCAAACGCCGCATCAAATTGCTGGATAAAGGCCAAGACTTTGTCCGTAGCACCAAAGGTACCATCATAGGTAAGGAAAGAGATGCTCTTCCCTCCCTCTTTGAATTTCTTCAGCTTAGATGACCTCTTCCATGCAGCATAGGATTTCCTATGGCCTCTTCTTTTTGATGGTTCAAAGGTTGCACCATCACTTTCTTCAAAAGGTGAAGAAGTTGAAGAGGGTGGAGAAGAGGGTGACCTCTTTCTCGCCTTTTTCTTGTCTTGATCTTCGTTGTCTTCACCATCACTTTCATAAGAGGAAGAGGATGAAGAAGATGGAGAAGAGGGTGTCCTCTTTCTCACCTTTTTCTTCTCTTGCTTTTTATCATCCCTCTTTGAATTATGGTGTGGAGAAGAGTGTGATGGTCTTCTCCGCTTTGGTGGTGATGGAAAGCGTTTAGCCCGCCGTCTTCGTGGAGCCATCTCCGACGAGGTGGCGGGAGACTCACTTCTTTCTCGTTCCTTCGGTGGAGGCTCTTGAGTTCTCCTTTGGGAAGGAGATGCATCATCAAGAAATAATTCTTGAGCCCTTCGTATGGATTCTCTTCTTCTTCCCGAATCGGAGAGAGACCTCTTTTGGGAGTCTCACAAGGAGGCTTCCTAGGTGTTCTCTCGTCATGGTGATGAGCTTGAAGAATCCCGTGAGCACGGAGCTGCCGTTGCACTTCACTTTGGAGAGATGGATTGCCCATGGCTTGTTGAAGCTTAGAAACAAGATAGTTAACAAGCATTGAAGCATCATTAGTAGCTTGTTCATGAGCAAAATCAAAGTTATCAACATTAATTTCACTCTCTTTACTATTGTCAGCCATTCTAACAACTTTTAGGTGTAAACTTTTTAGGTGTACTTTGGCACTTCAAGCCCTAGTTGCTACTCCTCTTTACCCCTTTAGAAAAAGCACTCAAGCTACTGTACCCGCGGCTCGAATACCATTAATTGCAAGGAATAGAAGAGAGGGTCTTTCGACACCAAAACAGCACCGACTCGTGTCAAGATTCTAATAGCTCAATAGTGGTTAAGCCGTAGGCAAGCCCCGTAGGACTCCACTATTAAGACCATAGCTCTCGACGGTGATGCCCCGTTAACTGCACAAAGCCAGGCACACTACAAGGCTGCAAAATCCCTATTCTACTTACTCACAGGCAATTATTAATACCAACCATTTATAGCTAGCTTGAGGACCTCCCTTCTTGAGCAAGAAAAGAGAAACCTTGTGCTCTGATACCAATGTAACATTTAATGGTCTAAAAACTTATGTGTAGCGGAAATTAGCATGAACATAGTGGGCATTTCATTAGAATAGATTCCTAATGAGAATTACAAGAGTGCTTGGGTGGAGAGAGCAACAAAAAGCATAACACCTAGTTAGATAGCATCAAAATACTTTCAAAAGAGAGATAAATTAAGCTATTGACAACAGTTGAGGACCAGATTTGCATGGAGCCGGTCCCCCCTCCAAAAGGATTTGTATTATGGTTTCTCCCATCAAGAGAGACATTGTACAATACAATTCTTTGTGTTCCTTAAAGACTAGCTAGTGCAATGAAGATGAAAGCTTCATGCACTAAGCAAAACACTTAGTAAACACAAATTTAATTATCCCCGTTCTCAGACCCAAGGCCTCACACACCTTCGAAGATGGTGAGAGCTAGCAGGATATGAGAGTAGATTGAGAGGAAGAAGGAGTATCTTACGAGAAAGATGTACATCTCCTTACATATTTACTCATATTAGCATAGCTTTAGCTTAGTAATTAGCTTGGTAGAGGAAATGAGCATGCATTGAAGCTTGGCTCTTGGTTGGATTTGCATCCACAAGCCAAGAGTGTGTCGATGTAGGCTTCTATCTCACAAGCTTGGAGTAGGTGATGAGCTCTCCATTAAAGCTTGGGAAGAGATAGTCTTCTCTTTCTTCACACATGAGATTGTGTGAGTGTGTGTGTGATAATGCCTTGCAAAAATCAGCCCCCTCTCTCTCTTGGGCGAGCCCTCTTGCTATTTGCTCTTGCAGGCTCCGCATTGGACCTCCCCAAGTCAAGCCAATGGCTATTAAGCAGCATAAGTGATAGCCTTCTGACATGTGTCCCCCTTTCCCCTTTTGTGAGAGCTTTAGGTAATTTAATAATTAAACTAAACTCTCAATGGACCCCTTTGCCTCCTGGCCAATAGGAATCAGGCAAGCCATTGGGCTCCTGAATGCTCATTGGACCCCTTGGGAGACTGTCCAATAGTCTTCTAAGAGACTTAATTCTCATTGGTTCTTTTATTAAGTGTTTTTAAATTAATTAAACTAGATTTACTCTAGCCTAATTCTCATTGGTCCACCTCCAAGGCCATCCAATAGGAATTGGGCACACCTTGTGGGCATCTGGGCTAGGGAGCTGACATGTGTCCCTGATTCCCTTTGTGTAAAGGGAGCCTTTGTGTGTGTGTGTGTGTGTGTGTGTGTGTGTGTGTGTGTGTGTGTGTGTGACTTTCTCTCTCATCCCCTAGAAGAAGGGCTCGCCCCCTCCCATGTAGGGATATGCAAAGGCTTTTTAGTTACACACAAAGCATCAAATTTTCCCTAGGGTTGACCTTTGGACACAACCTTTGAATTTTGGAACCTTAGCATTTTGGAAGTCTTAATGGGCTTAACTTTAGGGTCTTTTTAGCCCATTGTTGCAAATGGCTCTTTTGCAGATGGCCCCCCCCTTTGGATCCCTATTTTCCCTCCTTTGGATCCCTACTGTGGCCGGTCTGCTAGCTTAACCAATATTCTCGCTTTTTCTCCCCTGGCACTTCCCCACATTAAATGATCAGTTTAATATGAGAAAATCATTTAGGAGAATTAGATATTGATTATTATGACACAATCTCCATCGATTATAGGTTGAAGTAGTCAATCCAAGGAAAAATCACCGAGCAGCAAGTCAAAGTTGACCCCATGACCTTGACAACAGAAATCGAATCTTTGGTTTGAGCCAAGCTAGTGTGAGCAATTGCTCATCGAAACGGTTTTGATGCTCCCTCATCTCTCGTAGGTCTGAGCCACCCTCCAACTCACGCTCACCTCCTCTTAGCATGGAGTCCCTTCTCGTTCCTTGGGGCCCACATCTCCCTCTTCTTGCCTCGCCCGTCTCGTGTTGCCACTTGACGCCAAGCTCACCTCCATTATGTTGCTTGCTCCTTACGCGTTGATGATCGTCCATAGTTGGCACCTATGTGTCTCTCCACTTTTCGCCCTCTTCCTTTCATTTTCGAAGTTTCTTAGTATCTTTGTAGATACGCATTAATAAAACATGCGTGCGACCCTAGTCAGCGACCCTAGTCAATACATTTAAGAGAAGCATTTACATCGTGAAATAAGAAAATTC
>NC_140934.1:17995519-18138019 GCF_014529385.1 Adiantum capillus-veneris
ATCCTAGTTGGCTAGTCCACCTCATACAAGGAGGTCGCCACGTCACCAAAGGTCCATGTCATCACCCCATCTCACCTCCACATCACTACAATCGATAATTATACCTCAATACTTGGCTTGGCATGTCACTCTAATTGCCAACTCATCCACCACCCTCCATTGCCACCTTGCATACCACTTCACCTTATGTTACATTTCATCCACCACCTCACATGCCACGTGTAAGTATTGCTTGCATGGCTTGCCAAATCACTCGCCACCTCATGAGCCACCAAGCATGACACATCGCCAACTCACCAGTCTCCTTTTTTACCACCTAATCATTACATGTCACCATTTTGACACGTCATCATATGACATGGCAGATGAGGAGATCCCATATGTCACCTCATCTTTTCACCTATTCATTCCATGTCATCAATCATCCACATCAGCTTACCACATGGACGACCATGTCATTCATGCATGGCCACCTCAATAGCCATGTCATTTTTTAATTTAAAAAATTAATATAAATAAAATAAAAACCTCAACCTAATTATTTACATGACAATTTAAGCAAAAAAATTATATTTTTATGTAATTTTTAAAAACATGTAAATTAAAAATAAAATTTTATTTATTTGAAATATCATTGGAACACATTTTGGTTTACATTCATAAGATTATTAGGACTTAATTAAAATTAATTTTCTAAAATAAGATTGGTGTAATCTTATCAAGATTTACCTTTTTCAAATTACACTTTAAAGCAAAGGTATAAAAACCCTTTTTTTAAAGCACTTCATTTGTGCATGAGTGAGTTTTGGAGCCTTCCATGTCTTATGGATTCAATCACTAGCCATTCTAACTTTCATCACTTTTATAACTAAGCATGGGTTCACAGTCGGCGAAGGTCTCGAAAGCAAGATACAAGGAGTCCATCCACAAAGTTCGAATCCTGGAGGAAATTGTCCTTGCGAAAGAAAAAAGACAAAAAGCTCACGAGCGCAAGCAACACTCTAGAGCAAGACTACGTACATATGTGTCATAGGAGTCCATTACCCTCCCTTTGATCAAGGATTTTGAGGTTGTTCCCATGCATGCATCACCTTTTGAGCACGTGACATTTCTTCTCTCCCGCTTTGCCTACCTTTTCTCTTGTATCCTCTGCATTGGCCCCCATACCATTGACATGAGCATCCATATAGCCACCAACACATGCGACACCCATTGGCGAGCACATGCCTCCCATAGTGCGTGCCTTATGACCCATTTTAGTGCATAGTATGGGCCTTGACCACCCAAACTATATCATATGGCTCTGTAACTTTGCACATTGTGAGAATGATGCTCAACCCTTCTCGTGCAAAGTCTCACGGCCATCCGATATAGTATGGTTATACACATAGTATGGAAAATGATTGCGCATACTATTTTGGATGGCTACTTTGCACATGTAAGAAAACAGTGCTCATCCCCATCCATGAAAAGTTCGGTGGCCATCCAATATGGTTTGGGAGGCCCCAACCCATAAAATACGTTGAAATCGACTATATGGGCCATATGAACCATTTTATCACATAGTATCGGCCTTGATCGCCCAAACCATATTCGATGGCTATGAAAATTTGCACAAATGGGAAAATAGTGCTCACCCCACCCGTGAAAAGTCTCACGGCCATCCAATATGGTTTGGGCGGTCATGACCCATACTATGTCCTAAAATGGGACGTATGAGCCATACGACCGATTTTAGTGTATGATTTGGGTCTTGATCGCCCATACCATATTGGATGGATATGCAACTTTGCACAAGTGGGAGATTGATGCTCAACCCAACCCATGTAAAGTTTCAGAGCCATCCAATATGGTTTGGGCAGTCCGGACCCATAATATGCGCTAAAATGGGCCATATGTCTCAAATGACTTATTTTAGCACATAGTATGGGCCTTGACCACCTATACCATATCAGATGGATGTACAACTTTGCATGGGTGGATGAATGGTGCTCACCCCCACTCATACAAAGTGTTGGGGCCATCCAACATGGTTTGGGCAGTCATAAACCATACTATGCGCTAAAATGGGTCGTATGGCTTATATGGCCCATTTTAGCACATAGTATGGGCCTTGACCACTCATACCATATCGAATGGCTCTGCAACCTTGCAAGGGTTAGATAATGGTACTCACCCCCACCCATGAAACTTCTTGTGGCCATCCAATATAGTCCAGGTAGTCCCGAACCACACTATGCGCTAAAATGGGCCACATGGCCCATTTTAGCACATAGTATGGGCCTTGACCGCCCATACCAGTTTGGATGGTTGTGCAATTTTTCAAGGGTGGGAAAATGGTGCTCACCCCCACCCATGCAATGTCTCGTGGTCATCTGAGCGTCAAGATTCATACTATGCGCTAAAATGGGATGTATGAGCCATACGGCCCATTTTAGCACATAGTATGGGCCTTGACCGCCCAAACCATATAAGATGGAAGTGAAAATTTACAAGACTGGGAAAATGGTGCTCACCCCCACTTGTGAAAATTCTCATGGCCATCCGATACGATTTGGACAGTCTCGATCCATACTCTGTGTTATAAAGCCCTGAATCATAATCCCTAAACCATGAATCCAAAACCTTAAGCCTAAACCCTTAGCCCTAAACCCTAACCCTATATCCTATACCTTAAACCCTAAAGCCTTAACCATAAACATTAAACCTTTAACCTTGAACCACAAAAGCTAAACTATACTCTAAGCCTTAAACCCTAAACCATAAACCTTAATCTCGAACCATAAACCCTAAACCCAAAACCTTGTACCCTAAACCCTAAGCCATAATCCCTAAACCCCAACCCATAAATCTTAAACTCGGATGGTTGTGCAACTTTACACTCGTGAGAGAATGGTGCTTCATAGCCAATCGATATGGTTTGGGCGGTCCTGACCCATACTCTGTGCTAAATGGGTCGTATGGCTACCCTATATCCTTAAACCTAAGTCCTATACACTAAACCCTAACCCATAAACCCTAAACTCGAATGGATGTACAACTTTTTTGAGTGGGAAAATGGTGCTCACCCCAGCCTGAAAAGTTTCACAGCCATCATATATGATTTGGGCGGTTTCGACCCATACTATGCGCTAAAATCGATTGTACGGCTCATACGGCCCATTTTAGCGTTTAGTATGGACCTTGATCGTCCATATCATACTGGATGGCTCTCCAACTTTGCACGGATAAAGGAATGTTTCTCACCCCCACCTGTGCAAAGTTTCACAACCATTTGATATGGTTTGGACAGTCCTGACCCATACTTTGCAGTAAAATGGACCATATGACTCATACATCCCATTTTAGCGCATAGTACAAGCCTTAACTGTGCATACCAGTCCAGATGGTTGTGTAACTTTGCATGGGTGGCACAATGGTGCTCATCCCCACCCGTGAAAATCCTCATGGCCATCCAAAATGGTTTGGGTGGTCCATATCCATACTATGCGCAAAAATGGGCCATATGGCTTATACGGCCCATTTTAGCGCATAGTATGAGCCTTGACCACCCATACCAGTTTGGATGGCTGCAAAAATTTTCATGGGGAGGGGAATGGTACTCACCCCCACTCATGAAAAGTCTCATAACCATCCAATATGGTTTGGGCAGTCAAGGCTCATACTATGCGCTAAAATGGGCCGTATAAGCCATACGTCCCATTTTAGCGCATAGAATGGTTCGGGACCACCCAAACCATATTGGATGCAACAAGACATTGCATGAGTGGAGGTGAGTATCATTCCAAAATCCATCCAAAGTTTCATAGCCATCAGACATGGTATAGGTGATCAAGGCCCATAATATGTGCTAAAATGGGCCGTATCACTTTAACACATAGTATGGTTCGAGACCGCCCAAACCATATCTGATCACCACAAAACTTTGCATGGGTGGGGATGAGAACCATTCATTCACCCCTGCAATGTTGCACATCCATCGGATATGGTATGGGCAGTCAAGGCCCATACTATGTGCTAAAATGGGACATTTTAACCCATGGTATGGGTCCGGACTACCCAAACCGTATCAGATGGCTGTGATACTTTGCATGAGTGTTGGTGAGCACCATTCACCCACTCCTGCAAAGTTGAATAGCCATCTGTCTTTTTCGT
This sequence comes from Adiantum capillus-veneris, assembly GCF_014529385.1. Taxonomy (NCBI): domain Eukaryota; kingdom Viridiplantae; phylum Streptophyta; class Polypodiopsida; order Polypodiales; family Pteridaceae; genus Adiantum; species Adiantum capillus-veneris. The sequence goes on from NC_140934.1 coordinate 17,999,675, forward strand.
GGTCAAGGAACATTTTAGCATATAGTATGGGTCGAGATCGCCCAAACCGATGACGGGGGTGAGTAATATTCTCCTACCCATGCAGCGTTGCATAGCCATCCAAAATGGTATGGGTGGTCAAGGCCCATACTATGCGCTAAAGTGTTCTTTAGCATATAGTATGGGCCTTAACTACCCATACCACTTTGGATAGTTGTTCAACAATGCACAAGTGGGGGAATAGTTCTCACCCCCACCCATGTAAAGCCTCATGGTCATCCGATATGATTTGGGTGGTCCCGACCCATACAATGTGCTAAAATGGACCGCTTGGTCCATTTTTAGCACATATTATGGGCCTTAAATGGCCAATGGTGCTCATGCCCACCCTTGAAAAGTATCACATGCATCCAAGTTTATATGTGTGGTCAAGGCCCATACTATGTGCTAAAATGGGTCGTATGAGCCATACAGCCCATTTTAACGCATAGTATGGTTTGGGACCACCCAAACCATATTGGATGGTCACAAGACTTTGCATGAGTGGGGGTGAGAACCATTCCCCCACCCCTCCAAAGTTTCACAACCATCCAATATGGTATCAAAGGTCAAGGCCCTTAATATGTGCTAAAATGGGTTGTATGAGCCATATGATCCATTCTAACACATAGTATGGTTTGGGACCACCCAAACAATATCGGATGGCCATGAGACTTAGCACGGGTGGGGGTGAGAACCATTTTCCTGTTGAGATGTCGAGCTCTACATCTTGAGCTGGCATCGACTACGGGTCTTGGTCGCTTACGGCATTTACTCATTGGTGAGTTAGGTGACCGACACGAAGGATCTCTGCCAGTGATTCTACAGCTGGACTACACTTATAGTGCCAGCCTAGTACGCTTCTAGCGAGTTCACACTTAGTGACCGCATGTACATATGTGCTACTTTTCAGTTTTAGCACTTAGTCATTTTGTACTCTCTTTTCTGTGTGAAGAAGAAGAAGCTTTCCATCGCTGTGTGCTTTGTGCTTGTCTTGTGTATCTCTCTTGCATCCTCATTCTTTACATGGTATCAGAGCGTACAAGTTTCTAAACAGGTCTCCAAAGTGCAGTACACAGAGATTTACTCTACAAGTACAGTGGTTGTATGTACGCTTGATTGTGGACACTCGTTGAGTGTAGAAAGCGTTACAGGTACCACGATAGCAGGTTCAGCAGATTTGCAGGTTTTTGCACATTGCAGCTATTTTGTCTTAGTGCTTCAAGATGTCTGACGGTTTCAGTCAGATTGTTACTGAGAATCTTGAGAAAAATAACTACCCTGCATGGAAGTTCAGATTAACAAATTTCCTAAAAGGAAAAGGTTATTGGGACTATGTAGAAGGAGACAATGAAAAGGAACCAGAGATTCCCGAGGCAAATGCTACAGCAGAACTGAGGAAAGCTTTGAGGGACTGGCAACAAGGCCAGAGCAAAGTGATGTATTGGCTTTCTATAAGCATCACAGATGGCATGATGGGCTATCTACACGATGCTAAAACCCCCGCCATTGCATGGAAAAACTTAGGCAGAGTGTTCGAGGTGAACACCAAGGCCAAGAAGCTTCAACTAAAGTCGGAGCTAAATCAGGTTAAGAGGAACAACCTCTCCATCAATGATTATGCCTTAAAGATCAAGAGTATCATTGAGGATCTTGGATCTATTAAAGTCTCAGTGGAAGACAATGACATTGTCCGTGCATGCTTGGATGGTCTAGGAGATGAGTATGTACATTTCAGGTCTTCCATGAATACAAGAGATGACATCCCCATGTTCCAAGATTTGATTTCTATGCTTATTCTTGAGGAGAAGAACCTTGGTCTTGACACACCTTCTTCTCGTGGCAGTAATAGTTATGAACAGGCCTTCTATTCTAACTCCAACAGAGGTAGAGGTAGAGGTCGTGGTCGAAGCCCAAGTGGTTGCAGGGGCCACTTTCAGGAAGGTCGATCAAATCAAAACAATACAGGTGGCAGGGGAAACCAGTCTCAAGGCAGGGGAGTCAAAGAGGTCGTGGTGTAGGATCAAGCAGACAGCAACATACTGTAGATAGCAGAGAATGTTGGACTTGTGGTGAAAGAGGTCACATGTCACGTGACTGTCCAAAGGGAAAAGAAAGTGGAAAGAGAGAACATGACAATTATGCATCTACTAGCAGAGATGCAGATAACAGCAAAAACGAGCGCATTTTTGTTATGCAGCATGTAATGAATACAATGACTGCAGAGAATTCCACCCAAGATGATGTTTGGTATGTGGATTCAGGTGCCTCTAATCACATGACGTCTCATGGAGAGTGGTTTAGAGATATGCGCAAACCAGATGTGTCAGGCTATGTGCAGACAGGAGATGACACAGCTCACCCCATTGCTCATGTAGGAGACATACCTCTAAATACGAAGAGTGGGAAATCAAAGTACTTAGCAGATGTACTTCATGTCCCAAACATTACAAAGAATCTTGTTTCTCTTGGACAAATGGTTGAGCAGGGTTTGCAGGCTCGCTTCAATCCGAATGGCTGTTATGTAGAAGATTTCCAGAATGGCTGTAAGCTGATCACGGCGGGCAAATGTGTGGGCAGAATGTTTACGTTGAATGTAGACATGCCTAAGGTAAAAGCTGCATTATTTGCACAGGGCACAGGTGTTGTGGCTGATCTTGACATTTGACACAAACGGATTGGCCATGTCAATGAGCAGAGATTGCACAGCATGCAATCAAAACAGATTGTAAAAGGTTTGCCCAAATTCAAGGTGGATGGTATGCATAAAGTGTGTGCAGCATGCCAGTTTGGAAAATAGTCGAAGGGCTCATTTCCACATGAGCGCAATGTATGTAAAAAGCCACTTGAGGTGGTGTACACAGATGTTTGGGGTCCAACCGATACTGCAAGTATACATGGTTGCAGGTATTATGTCTCTTTCATTGATGACCATACAAGGAAATTATGGGTCTACTTCATGCGTAACAAAAGTGAAGTGTTTGGTCACTTTCAGGACTTCAAAGTCATGATTGAGAAGGAGACAGATATGCAAATCAAGACATTGAGGTCAAAGGGAGGGGGAGAGTACTTCTCCAATGATTTTTCATATTTTCTGTGAATTCATGGTATACGCAGGCAGTTTACATGCAGATATACTCCACAGCAAAATGGGGTCGCAGAAAGGAAAAACAGGCACATTGCAGAGGTTGCACATGCATTGATGAATGAGAAGAACATGCCTCATCATTTCTGGGCTGAAGCTGTAAATACAGTTGTGTACATTATGAACAGGACACCTACAGCTGCGGTGCATGATGTAACACCTGAGGAAAAGTTTACAGGTACAAAGCCTAATTTGGCACACTTGAAAGTGTTTGGCTGCATAGCTTACGTGCATGTACTAGATGAGTTGCGTAGGAAATTGGATCCTAAAGTAGAGAAATGTATTCTTGTGGGATATTCCCTTGAACAAAAGGGATACAGGTGCTACAATCCTACTACACGAGAATTACGAGTGAGCAGAGATGTAGTCTTTGATGAGGTGAGCAGCTGGTACAGTAATGCACATGGCACTATTGGGGCTGATGTAAAAGATGATGTGGTTGTACAAAATGTGAGGCCACAGTCACAGGTTTTGAGTGGACCACAATGGTCCTCTTCTCGTGGCTCTGTTGAGAAGCCATGGAATGGTAGACTACGTACGTAGGTTACTCCACCAGCAGGTACAGGGAATGTATCATGAAAAGGAAAGGAAAAGGTTGATGAACCTCCCTTTATGGCTGATGCATCATCAGATTTTTCACATGTAGACATGGATTCAGATGGTTCTGAACAAAGTCTTGATGAAGAATTTGGAATTTCGACTGTCAGGACACCTGGTGTAAGGAAAGTACAAGAAGATGCTGGAGGGCAAAGGAGTGACCCAGGACCGCGCAGATCTAACAGAGTCAGAAATCCAGTTCAAAAATTGACTTATGATGGGTATCTAGTGCATCACCAAGCCTACATGGCTAAGGTGATACAGGATATGGATCCCACATGTTTTGAGGATGCAATTGGAAATGTGCATTGGGATGACGCAATGAATGAAGAGATGGCTGCATTGGAAGCAAACGACACATGGGAGTTGGTGCCATTACCAAGTGGCAAGAAAGCTATTGGCTGTAAATGGGTGTATAAAACCAAGCATAAGGCTGATGGTAACATTAAGAGTCACAAGGCAAGGCTGGTCGCAAAGGGCTATGCACAGACGTATGGCATAGACTATGAGGAGACCTTTGCTCCAGTGGCAAAGATGACGACTGTGAGAGCTGTAATAGCAGTGGCTGCATCTAGAGGATGGATTATGCATCAAATGGATGTAAAGAATGCCTTCTTGAATGGTGAGTTGCAAGAGGAAGTGTATATGGATCAGCCACTTGGTTATGTCGATCCAGGTTACCCAGATTATGTATGCAGACTTCTCAAAGCTTTGTATGGTTTGAAGCAGGGCTCTAGAGCATGGTATGACAAGATTGCCAAGTATCTTGTCAGTATTGGGTTTAGGAGAGCTCATGCTAATCATTCACTCTATGTACGTGAGAGTGATGTGGGGATTGTGGTCATTACCATATACGTAGATGACCTTATTATTGTGGGTGACAATGCTATGGAGATTGACCATGTGAAGGGTCTTCTCAAACAAGAGTTTGAAATGAAAGATTTGGGCGAGTTGCGCTACTTTCTTGGCATTGAGGTGACCAGGACTCCAGAGGGTGTATGGCTGTCACAGAGACAATATGCTTTGGACATGTTGTCAAAGTATGGTATGGATGATTGTAAGCCAATTTCTATTCCCTTGGATGTGAATGCAAAGCTGAGTGCAGAGAAGGGTGATGTTGTTGAGGATGTCAATATGTACAGGAAGATTGTGGGTAGTCTAATCTACTTGACTATCACGAGGCCAGACTTGAGCTACACAGTAGGCTTGGAGAGTCAGTTCATGCAGCTTCCGAGGAAGCCACATTTGGATGGAGTACGACGCACACTTTGGTATGTGCAAGGGACTCTTGACTACGCATTGTTCTATGCAGCAGATGCGCCATTAGCATTGTATGGGTATACAGATGCAGATTGGGCAGGTAGCATTGTTGATAGGAGATCTACGAGTGGCTTCATGTTCTCTTTTGGGAGTGCTGTTGTTACTTGGAGCAGCAAAAAGCAGCCTACGGTTGCTTTATCGAGCACAGAGGCCGAGTACAGAGGTGCAGCAGTTACAGTGTGCGAGGTAGCTTGGCTATGCACATTACTTGAGGACTTGGGAGTGCAGGTGGACCAGCAGATTGCACATTACTTGAGGACTTGGGAGTGCAGGTGGACCAGCAGATTGTCATCCATTGTGACAACCTCAGCAGCATGCAGTTGGCTAGGCACCCAGTGTTCCATGCCAGGACCAAGCACATAGAGATCCATTACCACTACGTTCGAGAGCGAGTGTTGGCGGGCGACATCGACTTGGTCTACGTCAGCACAGAGGAGCAGATAGCGGATATCTTTACCAAGGCCCTCGGAGCTGAGAAGCTTCGACGTTTCCGGATTATGCTTGGACTCTGCGACATGCAAAGCTCGAGGGGGAGTGTTGAGATGTCGAGCTCTACATCTTGAGCTGGCATCGACTACGGGTCTTGGCCGCTTACGGCATTTACTCACTGGCGCGTTAGGTGACCGACACGGAGGATCTCTGCCAGTGATTCTACAATTGGACTACACTTATAGTGCCAGCCTAGTACGCTTCTAGAAAGTTCACACTTAGTGACCGCATGTACATATGTGCTACTTTTCAGTTTTAGCACTTAGTCATTTTGTACTCTCTTTTCTGTGTGAAGAAGAAGAAGCTTTCCATCTCTGTGTGCTTTGTGCTTGTCTTGTGTATCTCTCTTGCATCCTCATTCTTTACATTTCCCACCCTTGCAAAGTTGCACAACCATTCAATATGGTATGGGCCGTCAAAGCCCGTATCATGTGCTAAAATGGACATATGGCTCATAAACCCATTTTAGGCATCCGATATGGTTTGGGTCATCAAAGGCCATACTATGTGCTAAAATGGAACATATGGCTCATACAACCCATTTTAGCTCTTCTATCATGTATTATGATATGATCATCTGGTATGGTTGGCTCTTTGGCCATGTACATGGGTCTTTATATGGTTGTCTATATTTTCATCTATATGATTATCTTTATGGCCATATATGTGGATCTCTATATGGTCATCTACATTGGTATCCTCTATATATGTGGACCTTTAGCTTTATGGCCATATATGTAGACCTCTATATGGTCATCTACATTGGTATCGTTTTATAATGGATTAGGACATGCTTGTCTATGTAGTTTCTATATGGGTGTTTATATGGTCCTTTACAAGTGCATTTACAATGTTGTCTCTATGGCCATCTATAGAATTGTCTGCGTGGACATATACATGCTTTACTTTGCAAAGATTGGTTGCAAGGTTGTACCAAATGTACTGTACGAGGCGTATATGTACGTAGTGTACGTTGTTCCGTACAGGAAAAAAATTATGTACATAAAAATACGTACTCTTGTGAAAAAACCGCAAAGTACTAAATTTTCTAGGACACTTCCAATAAAAAACAAGAGAGAAGTCAACAACTTATAGAGACATTCAAAGACACGTTTTACAAGACAACCACATATTGTGTAACTACTGCAAGAGACTTAGATTTTGATTTTAAATCGGCACCGTACGGGCTTCCCACCCACCACCCCAAAAAAAAGGGGTACAAATTGTTCCGTACGGTAGGAATCTGTACAAAACATCCGTACGGTACGAAACCGATCCGTACGTACGTTTTGATCCAACCTTGATTCGTTGTCTATGTGGATCATCAATATGATCGTCTAATGTCATCAATAGGGTAATCTTCATTGCTATCTTTCTATGAAGGATTATGATATGATCATATTTATAGTGGGCTCTATGGAAATCTATATTGGCCTCTATATGGTCATCTACATTGTCATCTATACGGATTAGCATCTGATTGTCTATAATATGATTGTCTCTATGACTAGCTACATGGGCATTTATATAGTCCTCTACATTGGCATCCATATGGTCATCTAAATATAGTGCCATCCTTTTGCCATAGAAAACATGTATATGGTAGTCTATATGGTCAGTTCTACGATCTTCTATATAGGCATACATACGGTCATCTATATGATCATTATATGGTTGATGGTATGATCCTCTATATGGTTGCTTATATGATTGCTCCAAGCCCTTTTAAATGGTTCTTTGTATGGTGAACTAGATTTATATCTATATGGTCTTTTAATTTATTTTCTATATCATCATCTTTATTGTCAACAGATATGGTCAACCAGATTGGTGTCTACTTGGACAACTAGATCATCATCCATATGGACAACTAGATTTTCATCAACTAAAATTTAAAAAGAAAAACATTTATCTCTCCGTCCCTCTCTCTATCTCTTTATTTTTGTCACTAGGGGAAGGAATCCAAGAGGGAGCAGCGACTAAAATTTAAAAAGAAAACTCTTTCTCTCTCCCCTCTCTCTCTCTCTCTCTCTCTCTCTCTCTCTCTCTCTCTCTATATATATATATATATATATATATATATATATATATATATATATATATATATATATATATATATATATATATATATATATATATATATATATATATATATATAAATTTAAGTCGCCAAGGGAATCCAAGGGGGGATGGTGACTAGAATTTAAAAAGAAAACCCTTTCTTTATCTTCTCTCTCTCTCTCTCTCTCTCTCTCTCTCTCTCTCTCTCTCTCTCTCTCTCTCTCTCTATTTTTGCCGCCAGGGGAACCAAGGGGGGTACCACTTTTGGATATGAATTTGTATATAATTTTACAAAAAATGGTATGATATTTATCATGTGGTGGGAGGGACTCTTATACACATTGTATGAGGAGAGAGAGAAAGAGGGAGAAAGAGTCTCAGTAGAGACAAGAAGTGACAAAGATTTGATCCAAACATTTTGTAAGTTGGAAGATCATTAAGATTCTGGTCAAAAAAGTCCATGCATGCATGTGGGTCCATGTTCAATCATCTCTACAGGTATCACCTGTCTTTGTCTCTACATGCTTGAAATAAGGTTCATCCATCATCCACGTAACTCAACGAGTTACGTGGACTGTCCATGTGGCACACCGAGCTCAGTGCCATGCAAAACATCCACCTAATTCAATGAGTTACATGGACCCTCCGTGTGGCATCGAGCTCCACTTGGCATTGAGATCGATGACACATGGCCCAATCATGTAACTCGACAAGTTACATGGAACGTCCATGTGGCACTGAGCTCGATGCCACGCAAGACGTCCACCTAACTTGATGAGTTACGTGGCCATACTACATGGCACCGAGCTCAAAGCCACATAAGACATCCACGTAACTTGATGAGTTACGTGGCCATACTGCATGGCACCGAGCTCAGTGCCACGAGGTATGGCCACATAACTTGTTGAGTTACGTGGCGATGAGTTACGTGGCCATCTTGCATGGCATCGATCTTGGTGCCACATGGACATTCCACATAACTCGTCGAGTTTTTTGAAGAAACCATGTGGCATCATTTGAGGCTCAAAAGGCTGCATTTCTTGACGAGATATGCGGCTCGAGTCACATTGTAGTGTCACACTTGGGGGGAACCTCAAAAACTGGGTACGCCTGATCATTCATACACCCAGTGATTTTTGCATCTCTACCCCAATTTCTATCATTGAGGTGACTACCTCAGGCCGTACTTCCCCGTTCATTGGCCATGCTACACCGCAAGTTCAATTTTGTTTTAGGTACTATTTCCATAATGACTTCTCGGATTGAGTATCCGTGGTATTTTGTCTGTTCAATCTCTTTTGGGGTCATCATAATGACTTCTTGGGTTGAGTACTCCTGGTATTTTGTCTGTTCGATCTCTTTTGGGGTCATCATAAAAAAATTATTATTCTAACAATCCCTAAAGAGATGGACATGAAGGTCAGCTAAGCGCTTTTCCCTTATCTTGAAAATATACATGATTTTCAACGGTGCTAACTGCCTTGGTTTGGCATGAGTAGTCCAGATCAAGTCCATAACATTGTTGTCCTCCCAACAATAGACTCAAAGTCTTGGGTTGTTGGTAGGTATGCACTTTAGTGGTTTGGTATCTATCAAGTCATGTCCTAGTAGCTCTAACATTGGTGATCCCTCTTTCACGACCATGTTTGGAAAAATCAAAGTGTCAACCTCAAATCCCCATTGGTTTACAAGGTCAGGATTTTTTATTTTAAGGTATTATACCCCATTTTGGTCCATGTAGAAGGTATCTTGCTTGTTCTACCTAACCTCCTCTTCAAACTCGACAATATGGTCATCTACTCTTACTTTATACTCCTCATTAGGATCCAGATAAATCAAAGCCCCGTGCTTGTTAGCATTATAGAAGGTCAAAATATGCTTGAATCTGAAAGAGGTTCCAGTGGCCAACTTCGAGAATTTTCTTGAAAGCTGATTTTTGACTTACCTGTGGGTTGTCATAGCTTTTCCAAGATTAATTTTGACCAGGAATGCTATTTTGAAGCTTTGGACTCATCTTATGATTTTTGAACCTGAAAACCCTGGAATTTTTTGCAAGTACTTTAGTGATGTCAATTCAGAGAGTGAGATAGATCGAAAACCTTCCTTAATTCCTACTTACCCTACTCCTAATCACATCAGCCAGAAGATAGTGGAAAGTGTCCACCAAGTGCTATTTTTTTGTTTTTTTTGCTTGAAAAGTGCGCCAATTCTTAGACTTTGACATAGCCTAAGCTATCATCCACTCAAAACAGCCTAATTTAAGCCTAAAGGTCTGAGCGACTAAGACTATTCCCAAGACACCTCTACACAGCTGAAGTACACAAACCTCAACTGTGCGGTTTCTAAAAGTGGATTTTTGTATTCCAGGCAAACCTAGAGGAAGCTTTTGGACAATTCTACTTAGCATTGATTTTTTTCCCTAGTTTAGGTCACCTCATCCCCAACAACGGTGGCAAAATGTGGGGCTCTCCGAATGCCAATCCTCGCTATTTGATTGTAGTGACAGTGAGAACCATGAACATAAATGTCATACCGTGGGATGGAATCGACTTGACTAGTGCACAAGGGGCAACAAGAGTTTGTCAATCTCTTAGAAAAGGCACTCAATCCCTATCTAATTCAAAGCTACACTCAACTGCATGTCAGACAACAAATACTATCTACAACACCGCAAACAAATCTCACTAGTTCACCAAGCAAACTTAATCTAATTGAGAGGAAACTTATAGGACTGGTCAACAACATCTAAAGACATATGCTTGAACCCTTAAATCCCCCTTTCGGCCACTTACCAAAATCGCGCTCATTATCTACAGGGTAAATTTGACCTGATCGTTTTCAATCCCGAATACACCCTAGAGCTTAGCAATGAAGCCACTACACCCCTCCAATGCATAAAATGCATTTTGGTTATGTAAATATAGAGTTATAAGTAGATTAAGGAGTAGGTGAGCAACAACATAAATAGAGCTTTTCCATGAGAAAAGCACAATGTCACTAAGAGCTTTCACCTATGAATGTAATGAAGCAATTGACACTTCAAACAAACACTTCACAAGGGAGATATGAGCTTGAGAAAGAAGAAGGAGAGTACACAGGGCCCTACAAGTCAATGGTAACATTTATTATCGAAAAAGTCTACTTTAGGTTTTACAATTAAGTGTTTTGATGGTCTCTTTGTTGTATCATTAGTCTGGTTACTCATTCCACGTGGAATCACATGATGTCGACAATGGAAGTACAAACACCCTATATCTTCCTGCATTGTCGATTATACAACACACCCCAAGGGAACTTTTGTCGGTTCTACAAACTTAATGGTCTACAAAGAAGAGGGAACAAAGAAGCATTTAGAAGAAGATGGCACAAATGCGTGAGGATGGTGACATTGATGAGCAAGAGGCAAAGAAAACCTATAGGGAAGTTGATAAGTGTTGGCATAATCAAACAAATGGGCTTTCTGAGGGTCTTCAAAAGAAGATTCTACAGTAACTCCTCCTTCATCCAACGTTCTCAGTGTTGCAACCCACATCGAAAACAGTCAAGAGAGTCAATTTCTCTAACATTTGTCATACATTATCTGAGGTGAAGACACCTCATGTTCAAATAATGAGCTATTTTTGAAACGGGCTACTATCATGGCATGCCTCAATGGAGCAAGTAGGGGTAATAATCAAATAAGTAGTAGAGATGTTGTAGGGCTTTAGGACTTCACCGGTGAAATGTCATTGCTGCCAATTTGTGGCTGAAACATAATGTGGAGGAAGGGGCACTTCCCTTAGACGCTTGTCACTGGCAACTGCATAGAGGAAGCATCTTAACGACCAAAATCAGAGAAATTGTGTTTCAATTGTGGTCAGTGGAAACCCGCATCTCACTAAACAAGAAAGATGTTGCTCAAAAGAGAATAGACAAGAGTGTGCATATACTGCATCCACTACGTCTACTTGATTTTCCTCAGGTATATTGACCTGAACATCTTGGGAGTGTGTCATAATGCTTTACTTAGTGTTATTTAGGTGCTTTACTATGTGCTTGTAATCTTTCAAAATGCATTTACAACTTGAAAGTGCCTCCAACTATTTTCATGTGGTAGTCCATTAAAGTACTTAATTGTGTTATATAGTGCTCGACTGAGATTGATAAATGATTTCAACTGCTCATGATTGCTTATTAGTGCTTCCAAATGTCCCATAATGATTCCAAATGCTTTAGGGTCTTCCAAGTGCTTGACAATCCATTCTTGTGTGTTACCATGCCAAGTGCTTCTCAGTACCTGTGTGTGTTGATTAGTGATCATGACTGCTACTTAGTGCTTTCTAAAAAATCAAAGGTTTCCAAGTACTTGGAAGTGCTGTCAAAAAATTTTGAGCAATTTAAGTGTTTCTTTCTAAGTCCTTCCAAGTTCTTTTTAATGCTTTTGAGTACTTTAAAGTGCTTCTAATAACTCTTCCAAATACTTCAGAGTGCTTTTAAGAGCTCAATACAAACTTCGAGTGCTTCAAATTGCTTCTAAAGAAAGTCATTTGAGTGATATCATGTAATTCTCATTGCTTCCAAGTTCATCCCATTGCTTCCAAGTGCTTTTCAGAGCTTCTGAATGCTTTTCAGTGCTTTCAAATGCTTCCAAGTGATTCCAAGTTCTTCCCAATGCTTCCAAGTGCTTCCCAATGCTTTTGAATGCTTTTAAGTGCTTTCAAATGCTTCCAAAATATTTTGAATGCTTCCAAGTTCTTCCTAGTGCTTCTGAATGCTTCTGAGTGCTTTCAAATGCTTCCAAAATATTTTGAATGCTTCCATGTGCTTCTGAATGCTTCTAAAAGCTTTCAAATGCTTCCAAGCTCATCTGAATGCTTCTCAGTGCTTCCAAAGCTTCCTAATATCTCATAGTGCTTTGGGGAGCAAATGAAAGACTCCAAGTGCTTCAAAGTTCTTCTGAAGATAGTCCTTTGAGTGCTCTTGTATGCTTCCAAATGCTTCCATGTGTTTTTTAATGCTTTTTAGTGCTTACCAATGCTTTTGAAGGTTTTTGAGTGTTTGCAAGTTCTTCTCAATGCTTTAAAGTGCTTTAAAAATCTTTCAAGTGCTTTCAGGTGCTCCCAAAAGCTTTTAAATGCATCCTAGTGCTCATGATTGATTCCAAGTGCTTCTAAGTGCATCTCAAATCTAGCTATATGTGTTTTATTGTTCTTGCTAGTAGTTTCCAATACTTAATAATGTGTCTTCTATTTCACAGAGAGACTTCTACATGCGGTTCTAAGAGGCTCATCCTAACATTAGGATCTCCCTCAGATGCTTTGAGGGTCTACAACCATACTTTGTACGCAGGTTCAAGGACCGCAACACTTGTTGCTGTGAATACCATGTTTAGCTTGTATACTTCAAAGAAACCTTCAATCAGATGCGCCGGGGAAGATACGGGCTACATAGAATGTCGTGCTTTTGCAAGTGTGTTGTTTGCAATTCCTCTGATGGAACAGCACAGTGCACAACATCGAATGTCATATTTCCATGCTTAATAGACCTATGAGAGTTTGTATTGTGTCCAAAGCCCATTGACATTGCTTATCACCATGCAATGTCTTTGAAGAACATGCAAAAATTGTGGCATTGATAGGATGTCGTTGTGTCCAGGGGAGCAAAGTGATGATATCTGTAGGATGACTGTGAATCTTTCTGATGAGGTTCCTACATAGAAAGTGGATGAGAAAGGTAACAAAAAATCCCAAAAAAGACCTTGTGATTTGGTAGGTCACGTCCATGTATTTCATTTCCTTGCTTCAAAGCAAATTAATGAATTTCATTAAACACAACTATGTGTATAGATGGCAAGCTCAACAATTCAAGGACTTTTTGGATAATTCTGACGATGTAATGGTGTTTGTAGTGGATTTTGTAGAGAACAACTCCTTCAAGGTGCAGAATGAGATTCAGTCAATGCATAAGTATTCAACTCAGGTCACAATTTTGGTTCACATTTCATACTTACGTGATACGCTTGGTGCCATTCAAAAGACAAGTCACTTCTACATCTTTGATGACAAAACACATGACACTTTGTTTGTGCAACACTGTTTTCTTTTGCACAATGAGTGGCTGAAAAGTCAAGGCTATACTATTAAGCAACACTGGGTGTGGTCTGATGGTATTGCTTCACAATTCAAAGCAAGGAGCCATTCTATTTGTAGCCCGATTATTCAATATGACTAGTATTGAGATGATGCACAATTTCTTTGCTTGTAGCCATGGGAAGGGTGAACACAATGGGGTTGGTGTAGTGCTCAAAAGAGCTCTCACACATTAGCAGTTGAAATCTAATGGATGGGTTCTTCATAATGCTTCAAGCATTGTTGCATTCCTCAATGCAACCCCCAAAAAAGAATATCACAAAAGCAAGAAAGTCGATCATTTATTTTGGGAGGTCAAGCTTGGTGATGTTGACAGAGACACAGTGTGGGATTTCATCAAAGGGTCTCAATCCTTTCACTGTGTTAATGGCAATAGTCAAACAAACATGCATGGGCTAAGGTGCAAACTATTGTCTTGCTTTTGCCATGCATGCATCAAAGGTCAATGGAGGAGATGCACAAATAAAGAGCACGTAGATGGGTTGGGAGTACTTTCAAATACAGCCAACAATTAAGGATGAAATGATGGACAAGCTTCAAGCGAGGATGAGGAGGAATATGTCCTCATATACATTGGTCACCACGATGACCTGAGTGATGCCTTGATGGTTGGCCAAAACTTTGTAGTGACTGTAGAAGAGCCAGGCGTAGACTTATACATCCTCAAACACACTAAGACAAAGCGCTTGATCATAAACTTTGAAAGGGATGAATGGCACAACCGTATTAAGAAAAAAATTCATTTGTCATTGAGGGACTATTTTACAAGAAGGTAAATGGGTGAGATGATACCTATGTCCTTTTGAACAACAATCCCATTGCTCTTATCTACTCCCACCTGGTGCAATGCATAAGGTTTCCAATGCACTCGAGGGAAGGTGAGCCTAATGTATATGATATGTCAAATGATGTATTTGAACAAATCTATATTAGCATGCCTCTAGAGGAGAACTTGTAAGTTCTATCTATGCGATCATTCACGGTTTGCTCACAATTTGTTTTCACTCAATAGGAGTAGTTTAACCAAGTGACAGCATTTTTTTAGCACTTCACCACCACAAAAGCACCACTTGACAGCACTTTACAGAACCTCACCACCACTGAGTACTACTTTTTCAGCACTTCATCACAACACAACACTCCTTGATAGCACTTTTGCAAAACTTCACCACCAATAAGCATGGGTCATTTCCAGCACTTTACCACCACAAAAGCACCACTTGACAGCGCTTTACACGACCTCATCACCATTGACTGCACTACTTTTCCACCACTTCACCAAAACACAGCACTTCTTGATAGCACTCTCCAGCACTTCCCACCAATAAGCACTACTTGACATCACATTTCTAGCAATTTATCACCACTTAGTAGCACTTAACATCAGTTATCAACACTAATAACAAACACACTCTAGCACTTATTAGCAAGTTCTATTTGATGACCACTTGAACGAATTAACTATGCACTTTGTACTACTTGAAAGTATGTTCACACTACTTGACTAGCACTTTACAACACATCAAGATAAGAATAAAGTAGACACCAACACAAAAGCATTCCTATATAATTCTGGATTCATTATATTTGTTATGAACCGATGTTAACATATAAAGACTATGGAAATTTTCACATCGTTGGGCACTTATATGGGGATTTTGGAGTATGGTTGGGGGCCACTTTTAGGAGGGATCGAGAGGTAATTTTATTTTGGACCGTACCTTAGAATCCACAATATCCCAATTCCATTGTGCAAAGCTCCTTCCTGGCATCAAATGGATACTCACTAATCGTTTTTGCTTTGTCAACACTCTTAGCCCATTGTAACACAAATTCGGCTACATCCTACTTCAAGAAATGTTCCCATTGCCTCTCATTTTGTTGCTCCAACCTAGGAAGAATCACATAACAAAAGGATCATTGAAGTACATCTTATACAAGATTCATCTAGCACTAATTTGTTTGACTTATTGAATTTAGGAAAAAGATATCAAAAATTTTCTAGCGTTTTGAAGAACATTGGCTTCAGAGGGTTCTCAAAAAACCAACTGCGTAATTGACACTTGGCTTGAGTTAGGAACTTGTTAATAGCATGTTCCAACTTTCGTTGAGTGCGAGAGGTCCATAGAAACACTTTTTACATGGGTTCATTTAAAGAACCCATGTGAGAGTAAGTAGCCTTTGCTCCTATTTGGTGTCATTCTCCTCTCCTCTCACTCTCTTCCTTGCGTGCTTGTGTAACACTCCACTCTCAAAGGTACTCTCTCTATTAATGAGCTATGATAGTTACCACGTGTACATGGATTCAAAGTATGCATATTTGGTTTCTCTTTTGCCTATATTAAGCTATGTTTTACAAGGCCACTATGTTCTCCACTTGTTGCAATGGTATTAGAGCCCAAGGCAATGCTCCTACATGATATGGGGACTAGTCAGATGTGGGATAATCCATGGCCATGAAAATTGTCAACAAGCTCATGTAAGCTAAGTACATGATTCAAAGCTAAGTACAACTTGGTATAATAACATTTGTACTTACTATTTTTTCTAGTTGATGGGTGTTGTCCTATAGATACATTATAGATCTTAAGTTTTGCCCCATAGCCACGTCATGATAATGAAAGAGGCTTTGAAAGACCATATTTTTCTCTCTTTGAGTGTTTTTAATATTTGGGCTTTTTTAATCGGCCTGCTAAAGGCCTTAGTATCCATATGGGTGAATAAGTATTTGGGAAAGGTGTTCCTTAGGTTAGCCTTAAGTCTGTTGAAAATCAAGATTGGCCAGTTGTAAATGATGGTAAGGGAAAGAAAATTTGAAAAAATATACAATAAAATAGCTCAAAAATTCTTCACATTTGGAAATTTCTACTGGTATTTCCAGTTTGCATCTGCACAAGGAGGAAACCTGGCCGCTTAGAAAAAAAGAGTTTCCTAAACATTGAGTGAAGGCCTTAGTATCCGTATGGGTGAAAGTCTATTTGTTAGACATGTGTCCCTCTAGGAAGCGTTAAAATTCTTGAAGAGAAGAAATCATGCCCTTTTGAATGCTATTTCCCAAGACACATTCATTTTTGGCCGAGAAGGCCATAGGAGAGTGGTGGAGAAAAAGTGCAAAACTTTCAGCATCCAATTGTCACCATCACACTAACTTTAAACTTTTGACATTTCAAGGCATTTTTCACCATCACATTAATAAAATGGTATTCTCGATGGCTTCAAAAGAAATAAAATCACGGAAGACTCAAAGATTCATTGAAAAATTTTAAGCAGCGGTGTATGAACGCCACCCCCTTCCTAAGTTCGCATAGCCTGCTCTACATAGTTATGCAGTTTTGCATGGTTTCCGCCAATCTTGTCATCATCATTGTAGAAGAACTATAGCTTTGTGTGCAATATGCACGCCAACACATTGTGCCATTCCTAACACATCACGCTCATTCTCGCAAGTGACAAAAAGCAATAACAACAACAAAAATCTCGGGATGACATTAATTAACCTATAAGCTATCCTCTAGTAGTGCCTCATGTGACTAACCTAGCATCATTTTTTTTTTAACGCCGCCCTCTTTAAGTGGATCTCTAGAAATTCTCCAGGAAGCTCTATATGGCATCCTCTAGGGGCCCTCCTTTGTTGTGCTACGCATCAACGAGCTGCTATTGTTTACATTTTATTTTCTCTTTGGTGGCTCACTTTGGTGTACCCACCTATCGGCCGACTCTGTGAAGGAAGCGCCCTGCTTGTGCAACACCTTGCAAATATTCTCCATCAAGAGAAGTTGAAAAATGTTGCTAGGTGTATTTCCTTGTCAAGCGTTCTAGATCAACTCTCCCATGATCAACAAGAATGCTACCGCAAATTACTTTCGACCTTCCATTTTCTTCACACCTTCCAGACCTTCAAAAGTCCTTAGTATGGCCTCCCAAATTCTTTAGTTTTCATGTTAAGAATCTTCGCGGTTTTCCAACATTTTTCCCTTTTTTTGTTTGAGATTGGGGAGGCCTACTCACCATCACATTAACTTTAATTATATTAACTTTAATTGTTGACATTTCAAGGCATTTGAAACAAAGCTCACACCATTTTATTTAGTTTATTTTATTTTGCAATATTCACCAATAGGTGAGTTGAAATTGAGTAAACACCAAAAAAATTTACAAACAAAAATCTCATGCACAACAGTGTCACGAGAGTCCATCATAACAAAGATAGTTACGTTTGACAAACCATTCAATAGACTGGGGGTTTTACAGGGACTCAATACTTGTACATATCAAAAAACCAATAAAAGACCACAAAGGCCTGCTAGAATCGGGCATACCAACAGAGAATGTCGACCCGAAAAGAGTGCCCAAGGTTGCCACCAGGAAGTTATCCCTGCCACAAACAGCTTCATGACCCAAGCAGAACTTCCATAAGGCAGAAACATACCATCGTACGCTGAAGCAAACCAAAATCGAACTTCCGACATGGATGCGCATAAGCGGGGAGCATTTATCTCCATCACCTCAAACAAATCACCAGCTTCATGCTTTTTTGGTGAGCCACGCATCGTCAGACAAGTAGAAGACCAAAGCAACCACCACCAGAAACTCAAGCTGCAAGGGGAGCTCACCCACCACAGAGAGACGTCCCATGCCACCATGTAGGGCAAATCCTACCGCTTGCATGCTAAAAGGACTCCAACAAACATGACTCGGACCCCAATCAGACAAGTGAAGAAGTCGGGGAACCGCCAATCCCGCCAAGAAAAAATATGCCATTTGAAGCACCACCAAACACCTAGGGCAAGGGGAGGAGCAATTGGGTGCTCCTCTTTCGAAGCAACCCCTGTCCCCAAGGCACATTCGGCCAATCCCTCTCCCATGGTAGCAGATCTGGCTCCAAGATGTGCTCCATACACACAGCAACCCCCTGTCCCATAGACGACTCTCGCTATGGCCCCTCCAAGCCTTCGAACAAGTGTTGTAGTCGACAGAAAAGCCTCTGTGCACAAGGGTCTTATTGTTCACATCATGGCTTACTTAAAAAATTATGAAGAATATTTATTCACATTTTATTTTCTCTTCGGTGACTCACTTTGGTGTAGCCATCCGTCGGTCAACTCCATGAAGGAAGCGTCCTACTTATGCAACACCTTGCATATATGGTCCATCAAGAGAAGTTAAAAAATGTTGATAGCTGCATTTCCTTGTTAAGTGTTCTAGATCGACTCTCCCATGATCAACAAGAAAGCTATCGCAAATTACTTTCGACCTTCCATATTCTTCACACCTTCAAGACCTTCAAAACTCCTTAGCATGGTCTCCCAATTTCTTTAGTTTTCATGTTAAGAATCTTCATGGTTTTCCAACATTTTTCTTCTTCTTTTTTGAGATTGGGAGACCTACTCACCATCACATTAGCTTTAACTACTGGCATTTCAAGGCATTTCAAACACAACTCACGCCATTTTATTTATTTTATTTTATTTAGCAATACTCACCAAAAGGTGAGTTGAAATTGAACAAAACCCCAAAAATTTTACAACTAAAAGTCTTATGCACAACATGTGTCATGAGAACCCACCATACCAAAGATAGTTACATCTGACAAAACGTTCAACAGACCAGGGGTCTTAAAGGGACCCAGTACTCGTACATATCAAAAAAACTAATAAAAGACCACAAAGGCCTGTTAGAACATGGCATACTAGTAGAGAATGTCGATCGGAAGAGAGTGCCCAAGGTTTTGCACCAGGAAGTTATCCCTACCACAGACAGTGTCATGACCCAAGCAGAACCTCCATAAGGCAAAAACATACCATCATACCAACCGGAGCAAACCAGAACCGAACTTCCTACATAGATCCGCATAAGGGAGGAGCATTTAACTCCATCACCTCGAACAAAGCACCAGCTTTAGGCTTTTTTGGTGAGCCACGCGCCGTCAGACAAGTAGAAGACCAAATCAACCACCACCAGAAACTCGAGCTACAAGGGGAGCTCACCCACCACAAAGAGACCTCCCTTGCCACCATGCAAGACAAATCCTGCACAACTTGCCTTTCATGCCAAAAGGACTGCAAAAAACATGCCTCAGACCCCAATCGGGCGAGCAAAGAAGGCCAAACCCGCCATCAAAAAATATGTCATTTGAAGCACCATCAAACACTTAGGGCGAGGGGAGGAGCAGTTGGGTGCTCCTCTTCCGGAGCAACCCCTGCCCCTAGGGCACATTCGGCCAATCCCTCTCCCGTGGTAGCAGATCTGGCTCTAGGATGCACTCCATACACACAGCAACCTCGTGTCCCACATACAACTCTCATTATGGCCCCTCCAGCATTCGAGCAGGCGTTGTAGTCAACAAAAAAACCTTCGTTCGCAAGGGTCTGATTGTTCACATCATGGCTTGCTTAATAAATTTTGAAGAATATTTATTTGAATATATGTATATGTATATGTATATGTGTGTATGTATATATTTATATATATATATATATATATATCTGTATATGTATATGTGTGTGTGTATCTATGTATATATGTATATGTGTGTGTATATATGTATATATGTATATGTGTGTGTGTGTGTATATATGTGTGTATATATATATATATATATATATATGTGTGTGTGTGTGTGTGTGTGTGTGTGTGTGTGTGTGTGTGTATACATATATGTACATATATGTATATGTATGTGTGTGTATATATATATATATATATATATATATATATATATATATATATATATATATATATATGTATATGTATGTATATGTATATTGATATATATATATATATATATATATATATATATATATATATATATATATATATGTATAAATGTGTGTGTGTGTGTGTGTGTGTGTACAGATATACATATATGTACATATATATATATATATATATATATATATATATATATATATATATATATATATATATATGTATGTGTGTGTGTGTGTGTGTGTGTGTGTGTGTGTGTGTATATATATATATATATATATATATATATATATATATATATATATATATATATATATATATGTATGTATGTATGTATATACATATATACATACATATATGTATATATGTGTGTGTATATATATATATGAGAAAGAACCTTACAAATGTGCTGGCAATCATGAACCTCTTTGTAATGAAGCCTTACTATACTCAATTGAACATTTTTATAATCAAAGTGAGTGAGATGTGTGTGTGTGTGTGTCCCTCTCTCTCTCTCTCTCTCTCTCTCTCTCTCTCTCATCTTCACAATTTAATGCATAAAAAAGAGCCTCACTATCTCTCTAGCTAGAACTTTTCTCTCTCTAATCTCTCTCCATCAACATGTCAAATGTGTTTTGATAATCACTCAATTTATAAGAGCAAAAAATGTTGCCTCCTTGAGGCCATCTTGAAGTCTTCACTTTGTTTTGGCATAATAAAAAAGACACAAAAGATTAAAGAGTGTATTCATAGGAGTTTGATCCCATGATGTGTAGTATTGATTCAATCAAAATTTTCTTAACATTTTAATTTGTAAAGAGTCGTTTTATTTAAAGACTTCACAAAGATTTGTTTCATTAGATTGTTTTGCTATTTTCTATGCTTATTAAATATATGTTTTCTTATGAAGGCATTGAAATATTCTTTTGTTTTAGTTTTTCAATGTGTCTTTTTATTTTATTTCTTTTTTATTTTCCTTTGTTTTAAAATGCTAATGTGCAATGTGCACCTTTCACTTTATTATTTAAGTGGAGCATTTCCTAATATATAATCCATTTGTGATTATGTATGTATAATGGATTATATATATTTATATTAAAACACAAAAAAATTACATGTGATTGTAGGTACTCATTTAACATACTCTCTCTAAATCTCATCCCCCCTTAACTTAGAAGGCCTTCTTGTCTCCTCGCCTTGTTATAACAAAAATTTGGTCAAAGAACTAAGTTATGAAGCTCGAGTGCTTATTATAATAAGTTTTTTCCTATCCATAAACCTTGAAATTAATGCAAAACCTTATTTTGATGAGAAGCTTTATTCAAGTTATGGAAAGTTTGTTAAAAATGCACTAGATTTTTGCGATTTTTTCCTCTTAGAACTTATCATCATAACTTTACTATGATATTATTTTGGTAAAACAGAAGAATTGTCTATGTTCCTCACCTCATAATTGACCTAAGTCATGAACATGACCTATCAATCTTGTTTTTCGCTTCACCAAATAATTTTGACAAGTAATTAAAAAAACAAGACACTTGAGTGTTCAATTACAAAACTAGTGCTAACAACACAATAGGGGAGTCTAAGAGCTCCTCTTCTCAATATGGCCAACGAGATGAAGCCATGCACAAGGACAAGAACTAAAGATGATACTTGCGAATACTAATTGCGCAACTACATCTGTGGTAGTTCAAACTAGGGCCGGACAGTAGCAATAATGAGGTAGCACAACAGCACCAGTCGAGTAACTATAAAAACAGGTAATCAAGTGACATCATGTTAGCAAAGTGAGCAGCGATAGAAGGACATTCCCCTCCATTTTAAGTGGAGAAACTGGGGAATGACAATGAAGGAGGGAGCAACGCCTTTACCATTTGCACACTATGTCATGCAACATAGGTTGCATAGTATGCACACATCATGCTACATGTAGATTTTTTTCAATTGCACAATATATTTAGAAAATGCATGAGGTAAGTGGGTTTGCTAAAGCAATTTTTTTAGGTTCACACGAAATGCTCCATTGAACTCTCTCTCTCTCTCTCTCTCTCTCTCAATTTGACAATGGGCATACATTAAGTTAGTGTCAAAGTCCCTTCTCATGAGGTGATTATAGCGATTACAGAGCATCACACCCCATGCGCCATGCTCCACAGCCACTGCAAAAAAGTGCTTATTTTGTGGAATTTTGCAACGTCAAGGCCTTGTCCAGTAGGTCATGTCCTCCGCTGACCAACTGTTGGAGGTTCTTTGGATAAATAAAGGCATTATTCAATAGATTCATATCATATGGAGCTAGATGTCTTGCAGTTGTTGTGCAACCCAACGCTTGAGAAAAACATTTTTTTGGCTTTCTAAAAGAAGCCTTAGAGGAGTGTTGGGTTAGGCATACTTTCAATGTTTTCAGTGATGATTAAGACTTACCTTAAATGTTATTTCAGTTTGAAAATAGTAAATGGATCTTTTTATTTCACCTTTCATTTCACATCCTATATGTCTTGACTTTTCTTGCATTCTATTGTTTTAGAATGTTAAAGTGAAGCTTCACCTTGTATAATTCTAGTAAATTATATAAAAACACACACACACACACACACACATTGATGAGTTTTTTATTTCATAGCTTCACATGGCTTGACTTTTCTTGCATTCTATAAATTAGTTATAGTCAATATTTGAGAAAGTCTCTTTTATTAAGCGGTCATCGGTCAAGTTTCCTCCTCACAAAGAAACAAACCAAAAATACTAGCATAAATTTAAAATTAACAAAAAAATTAGCTATTTTCTCACATATTTCACTGTTTTTCTTGCCTTTACCATGTTTGCAAACGGCTAGTCTCTATTTTCAAATGGCTCAAGGCTAAGCTGAGGCAATCCTTTCTCGAACACTGATTCCAATTAAATTCAACCTAATGACTTTATCACTTTCTAAATTTTTTTTAGAAATCCACCGTGACCCTTTCACTTGTTTTTTTTTAAAGAATGCCAACCTTAGCTTTGTTTAGTTGTTCAAATGGTCCTTTCAGTGCAGTTCTTCATAACTTCCTTTTTAACTTCTTTTTTTGGGACTGCATAAGGCCTTAGCCAAGTGTTGCATAAAGCTTGATGAGTAAGTGCCTCAAAGAATTTTTCTTTTTAGCTTTATAAAAGAAGAGTTGAGTTAAACTTAGGAATACTTTGAATGTTTTCAGTGATGATGAAACTTACTTTAAAAGTTATTTTGGTTTTAAAATATTGAATGGATCTTTTTATTTCACTTTTCATTTCACATCCTTGATATGTCTTGACTTTTCTTGAATTCAATTGTTTTAGAATGCCAAAGTGAAGCTTCACCTTGAATAATTCTAGTATATTCTATACATGCAAACACACACACACACACATATATAAAGCGGTCGCTAGTGTTTGGAAAAGTCTTTCTTACTAAGTAGTCGAGTCTCTTACATGTAAAGATGCAAATCGGAATTACTAGTAGAAATTTCTAAATTTGTAGGATTTTGAACTATTCTCTCGTATATTTTATCGATTTTTTTTCCTTGCCATTGCTTGTAATCAGCTAATCTTGATTTTTAGTTGGCTCAAGGCTAAGTTGAGGCACACCTTTCCTAAATACTAGTGGCCAAGATTCCTTCTCGCAAAGAAGCAAACCTGAAATACTAGCATAAATTTTGAAATTTGGAGGATTTTTTAGCTATTTTCTCACATATTTTATTGGTTTTTCTTTCCTTTACCATGGTTTGCAACCGGCTAGTCTCGATTTTCAACCACGTCGAGGCTAAGCTAAGGCAATCCTTTCTTGAACACTGATTCCAACTAAACTCAACCTAATGATTTTTTCACTTTCTCATTGTTTTAGAAAGCCATCATGATCCTTTCACTGGTTTGGAGTTCAAGGCATCCCTAAATAGAGTGGGACAGGAAAAAGGTGCATGGTGCCATATTGATGTGCAAAGCTTCCATTAGGGTTGCAGATTCTATCTTGCCTCTTTCTAGGCCTTTCCTGCACACCTCCCTCAACAGACCTTTCTGCCTCCCCCTTGGGGGGGCATACAATGGTGCTTCATGATGCTCTCTTGAACGGCCTCACCACTAAACCTCTGAGAAATTTTGTAGTTCCCATGGCGACCTCAATCTCATCTTCGTCAAGACGACAAGCTCCATCAGGCCCAATTGCTGCCTACATTGCTTATCAATGATGCAATGTTGCACTATCATAATCAATTACCTACTTTTCTTCAACTTTCAAGCTACACTCATCTGAGAACTCGTGCTTCACCGCTCGTCGTTACCAGTCCTACTCATCATCACATTGCAAGATACCTACTAGCTGAATCTCACAATCAAGAGCTTGGCAGCTTGTGACCTTCAAATTTTGAAGTTTTGACTTATATTAACCTTTGTAAGGTACCCTTCCCATGTTCACTCCATCACCCACTAGCCAATTGACACTTCTCAAGTAGAGGTTCTTGCAACCCTGGCCTACCTTGGGGTCCCCCAAAAGTCAAACCCCTACTAAGGGTGCTTTTCCCACATTAACTAAAGAGCGTTGTCACATTGTAGAGTATCACAAAGCAATCAAAACCTAAGTAGCACATCAAATTTTTTGGGCTCATTGAAGTAAATCCATTGAGTCTCGAGTTTTTCTCAATTTTGGAAGCCTTTCCACGGTGACCTTCAAGTAATTTGCCTCAAGCTTCAAGGCTTCAATAGTTGTGAAGAGGTGCTTCTCAAAAGAGAAGAGTGAATTCACACCCACTCAAAGTTTTATAAATTCTCTTGAGGATTCATTTTTGCCCTGATATGTATGTGATACTCATGTACAAAAGCACAATACACACGGGACTAGACATTGCCATCAAAAGGTATGGTAAGACCTTCCCGCACATGATGAGCATATTGCATGACATGTATGAATGATTTGACCTAAGCACAAGCATACACATGAGCACACAAATTGGTATGTATGTGTGTTTTCCACCATTGGCCATAAAGATTGCACTCTCAATAAATCGGTCCAACAGACAACATCAACATGAAGATCACGACATAACGATGAAAAAGGACAATGACATGTACGCCATGTATGACATGAAGACCAAGACTGTTAGGTGGCAAGGCTATGGTGGGTGCCACCTGCTGCAAGCCATGGCGAGAGAGAAGGTAGAAGTAGAGAATGAGAGAGATAGAGACAGAGAAAGAGAGAGAGAGTCGATACTGTAAGGAGAAAACTGCACGCTATGCTTAATTGAGAGTTTGTTAAAAACAAAACTTACAATATATGGAAATACTTGCCTTTCAGAAGGTAACTAAAGGTTTATCAACATGTTGTAAGCGGTGTTCCCATAGGCAGATGCCACTGAACCCGGGATTGAATACCCAACAACCCCCCCCTCAAGCCCAAACCACTGACAATGGACTCGAAACAGACCATGGCAGAGTTCAATCACTTGAAACTATGAGTAGAAGGCCCCCCCTTGACAATAACATAGGTGTTTGTGTGCACTTCCCTCAAACAACCATCAATGTGAGACAAACCATAACTCGACCAAACAACAAAGGGCGGTCTTACCACTTTTATTTGTGGCAGTGTCTATAACCCTGTACAAAATTTTGAGTACATGGCAATAACTGACAAATTAAAAGCTAAAATAAGGTTTTGACTAAAAATTGTATGATGGTTTTGACAATAGATAAAGAGGACAAATCTATGACACTAAACTGACAAAGATAGTTTGTGAAATCTGGTACTGCAATCTTGACGTAGTTCTTCATGTATGCATGTGTTGAGTGACCAACTCGTTGTAGCAAACCTGTTGATTTGTGCGGTCTTTGACTTCCTCGAGAATTGGCCGCTTAACACCGATTGGGATGACCACGTCGATAATTCTATACCATTTTTGGGGCCTCGTGTCTCTACCTTACTTGAACCACATCTACTCTCATGTTTATTTGATAATTATCTTATGTATTTTCTCTAAAAGCCTTTGTTGTGGCGGCATCTAGCTTGCAAGCCATATTGGATAACTGGTCCTCTTGCATGTGGAACACATATGATCTTTGTAAAACCCCAATTTTGGCTTAAGGGGGTAATTGTTAGGGTAAGCCCAACTTGTCGCACCATATGGGAATGCTCTCTAGCCGTATGAAGAGATAAATGATGACATGTTCCAATAGCAAGAGGATACAACCTCTCTAGCCAATGATTGTAAAGCACCAAGCCTATTTCAGAGGCTCTTTTCTAATCAATCAATTGCAATTTTGAGTTCTATTAATTGTGTCTATACTCTCTTTCTCTTTATGCTCTTGCCCTTTGCATAACCCTAACCCTAGTTTGCAGTGCATTAACCCTAACCCTAGCATCATGGTGAGCTCAAGGCTTCATCCGCCATGGCCTAGCTCACTAATGATGCTTAGGGTTGGCACAACGCTTCCTTCTCAACAAGAACTAGATCTAAATAAATCTCCCAAAACCAAAATACCCATTAAAGATTGTGCAAGCAACCTTTTACATGAGAAAAAACAATTGTAAAGAGATCTACCTAACTCCTGTTTCCATCGCTACCAACACAGACATCTTATCAAAGACTACCCAATTCTCCAACAAGAAAAACGACATAACCATGTAGAAAAAGAACCTAAGAAAAGCAACTCAAGATAGTTTCAATAGGTTAGTAGAAGAAATGCAGCCAAAAATTAGAGAAGGAGACCAGGGATGAATCAAAATTCTAACTATTTTGATGTTCTTTTAGATGCGTTTGAATTTTTTCCTGTTTCTGATATACCCAAACACATTGACAATGATAAGGTCTCAGAGAAAGAATCATCAGAAGTCTATAGCCCCAATAAACCTACCCAAGCTACTCAGGAACCTCTTGTTGAGAGTCCTGTTGATAAAGCTAGAGGCACCTCAGACTCTGAAACTGAAGGGAAATATGTCCAAAAGTTCTTAACTAGGTCTTCAAGATCTCTCAAAGGATGTGCCAAGAAGATAGAAGAGAAAAATCAAAACAAGAAACTGGAGCTTGTCAATTCTCCAGTGCCCTATGTAGACATTCTTACGACACAAGCTAAAGAGGAAAGCCCACCCAATCCTTAGGTGCCCAAATTCAAAAGAAAGGTAGAAAAATGTACAGATCCTAATAGAGCCTCTATAGCTCTGGCCAAACCTGATAAAATCTCAAAAAAAATTAAGTGTCCTAATCTAAAAGGGTTTATGTGAAGGTCTTACAGATCCTACAAGGCCCATGGCTATCAAAAAATGGATATTAGATATGTCACTACAACCTAACTTTATCTGCTTTTGCAGGAGCTGAAGCTAACAAGTAAAGTTTTGGAGAATAATTTGGGCATAATAGGCTCTGGGTATAAATGGCATATTACCAACCATGCTGCTAGCAGAGGACGTTCTATTGTGCGTATTGCAAACAAATGGGGCAATCTCATTACCAATACTCAGACTTCAGAAAAAGGTTTATGGGTATCTATCACTTTGTCTAACCCTATTACTAACAATGTAGTTAGTGTATATGATCCTAATTCCATTTTTGACAAATCACAATGCTAGCCGAAGTTAGCAAAATTGCCCAAAAACATTGTGATTGCAAGAGATTTCAATATGGTAGAGAAATCACATACAGATCAAGAGCACTTGGAGTTAAAACAAGAGTTGGTAAGAAGCTATTAAAACAAGAGCTTTAAGGGGATTTAACATTTGCGAGTTTTTCATTTCAATTTTTTTTGACAATTTTAGCAATCTTTAGAGTTTTTTTAACCAAATATGTGTCATAGCATAAAGTATCTATTTAATGTAATTTTCAATCGTCATAAGACTCCATATATGTGTGGTTGACGGAGAGAGAAAGTATAAATTCTAGAGAGATAGTATTTATGCGAGTTACCATTGGAAGAAGAGATCATAAATTCTTGAGAGAGAGAGAGTGACTTCTCTTCTAGAGAGAGAAAGTAAAATCATAGAGTTGTATATCACTACGCAGAGAAAGAGAGAGAGAGAGACCGAGAGGGCATAACGACGGAAAAATTGTAAACAAATAAAATCACCATTTCACAACTCATGCCATTAGAGTCAAATATGCTCGCAACGCATGTGATCAAAGTCAAATAATCCACAGCATATAAACATGCGATAAAGTAAAAAATCATGCAGAATAGAGACAACACTAATTTCAGAGTTAAATATAATCCACAGCATATATAAATGTGATGAAGTAAAAAATAATGCCAGATAGAGACAATACTATTTTTCCCAAGCAATTGCTTTTTGAAACAACATAAGTTTGAGGATGTAAGTACATTCGGAAAACTACCACAGGATAAGATCAAAATTAGAGTACAAAAAAGGATAGTCGCCATAAATGTAATGGTCACTCTAAAAGGCAAGTAATTTGCTCCCAAATAGCTTGGAAGATGCTTCATATCTTTTTCTTGAAATTTGAAATCCTTTGCTGCATAAACAATGTTTTTTCAAGATAAATAATCACAAGTATAATAAACCAAAATAAATATAGAAAAACACTTTCATATCATAGATCAATATTCTAGTTGAATGAAAGAACCATACCAAACCAGTTGTAATTAAATGGAGGGAGAAATCATCCTTGGTTGTCCAAGAATAAAAGCGATGTCCATTGGTGAGAGGGTTGGCTGATGAATAATCATGTGCTCCTTATGTTCAAGTCCGAGCACTTTTCTGTACACATAGTACATATGTTTACATGCCAAAAAGGATTTGTTGGTATTCTCTCGCTTCTGAAAATCCGGACACGTGCATGCTGGACTCTATTTTATATGAATCTCATAACTATTTTCAGTGAGAACTCGGAAAATTACATGCTCTTGAGACCTTTTCACTTCATCCAAAAATATAATTGTCATACTATTACATGCTTCCAATTTCTTCATGGCCTCTTTAGAGATTCCATGCATCCACTTTTTCTTCCTCGAGCTGCCACCACCTTCTTTGCAGTCGCCAGCAAGAGGTTGTGGATTTACCATTGAATTCTCTGTCCGAAATCCACTCTGATGCAGCGCGGCAAGTTCCAGTGTGGAGATATCTGTCCCTCTTGCTACTGGCCAAACATTTGGAGCAGGAGGTAAATCTTTGACTTGTCTTTTGATTGATTGGGTATGCAAAATATCATGATTACAAAACCATAACCATTGCTCGATTGTTTTACCCTTGAACATTCTTTCGGACCATATACATGGAGCAACAAGACCAATTGAGCGACTATGCAAGATATTGTCACAATTTTTTCTCCCTACTGTTCCAAAACATTTTCTTTGACTTTGAATGGGCATTCTCCTAAGGGCCCACTGAGTGCGTGGCACATCACTCTCAAACACATTGTTTGTTTTAGATGACAAAGGTGTGGTTGTTTCTTTTTGAGATCCAATATCATCATCACTGTCACTAATTTGCAGCGGTATGTTAGAAATACCTGGTCCTTGGGTATCAAACTTGATTTTTTTTGGTCGACCGCGATGGTTTCGTTGCTTAGATTCCATGACATATTCCGGCCGATGGGAGCTACTTGTTCCTATTCTGTCCCTCTTTTTGCGTTGTACTGTTTCTTTGTCTCCATGCAAAATTGGTTGCGCATACATGGGAGTCCCTGCAACAGCCTCGTGTAATAGATGGGCCACGTTGGTTGGAGTTGGAGTTTGTTGAGATTCAACTCGAGAAAGCAAGGTCTCCATTGTGGGACCCGTTCCTATATAACGCCCAGTAGTATATCCCAAACGCTTTGCACATTGAATATATGAGTTTATAACATCTGTTACACATGCATCATACAAGGATATTTTTCCCTTTCCACCTTCACCTGCTAACCAACTGGAATGTACACTTTCTGATAAATTAACATTGGGAATTTGTGCCCGCTCCCACGGACTTAGACCACCCTATGAAATGCAAAAAAACATGAATTAAAATTTATACATTTCATGTATGAAAAAAAAAATTTCTAAAAATATAGATTGTCATAAAGGTACTTACATCTGTTCCAATTCCTCCCCAGTGTGAAATTCGTTGCTCCCACCATTTAAACCATCTGCTCACTCTTGTGATGCTCTCTGTAGATAGATGTTGTCTCCACCACTTTTGAATTGAAAGTGCCTTTTGAGATGCAAGCACAATGGTCTTACAAGCTCTCCAGTCCTCACACATATCAATGTGTTGATTTGTTAGATGTTGAGGTATCCACTTTTAAGCATATTTGTGGAGACTCTGCTCCCAATGAAATAGGCATGATCGTTCACGTCCCTCCATGATATTATCTGGCCCGCCATTGAAGACTGTTCGAATAGCATTCCAATTTGCACCAGCTTCATCAGACATAAAACCTGCAAAGTCAGCTGCACCATGTCCGTACTTTTCCATTGTTGAATTAAGGCTCTCCCAAAAAATAACTTGAGTCTTTGCATCCTCCTCTTTAGTTTCACATATAGCAATTATTTGTAGTGATCATATGCTGCAAGATATTCAACATAAACATTTTCACACATCTTCTTTTATTTAATGATAAAAAAATACGAGATATTTAAATACTTAAAGATTACCTTGGATCATAAACTGAGCATGACATTGTTGCCCATCCATCTATTCTATGGGTAAAATCAAAATGTACCTACGCATTTCTCAAGTCACCAGTTTCAGTTCTTTTCATCCGATTTACTAGATCAATCCCAGAACTTGGTCCTTTAGTGGACATTTTAAATAGGAAGCACTTGTCATCCTCTTCACCCTGTCCAGGAAATCTACTCCCATGAAAAAAAGGAAACATGCACTTTTTTTGAAGCAATAAAATATTATCATATCCATCCCCAATAACAGCACCTTGACTCTTTCTCTCCTTTGAAACAATTGAAGAAAACCTACACGATGCATCACAAGAAGGCTAAATTTATAATAGTTAAAAAATTAACAAATTCAAGGAACCAAATTGAGTTTTCTTACCCTTTGGTTTGAACCAGTGGCATCATTTCTTCCAAAAAATCATTGAATTGTACATCGGATGTAGCTTCAGCTTCCTCACCAATCAAGGAGTGAAGAACAAGTTGTTGAGCCACCAACATTTGAATTTTTCTTGGGCCACCCTTTTCTATTTTTAGTACTGCACCTACCAGTTTCCGCACTCTTGAAATAGCAGCCCTAGAGGTACCTGCCTTAACATTATGACAATTTTTACCAACATGTATTGCCAGTCGCGACATTGTACCATCTCTAGGCAAAACATAATAGATTTTGCAGGGACAACCAGCAACACAAGTAACAACCTTCTGACAATAATAACAAGTTATTGTTGTATTCTCTTCCATTGCAAGGTAGTCCTTTTTCACCTGTCTGTCCAAATATCCATGAAAATCTCTACTATTGAATTCTTGTTCCTTAATATAATGAGGACACGTTGAATAATTACACTGCATGAATCCCAAACAGTGGCTTAGACGAATTGTGCATGCTATTGCCATGGTTGTCACAGATGGGCGAGTCCACAAGTGACCATCAAAGCGTTGTTCCATCCTTGTCATTCGTTTTGTTTTATCCTGAGTCGCAGGTAACTCAAAACACAAATTTCCATCATAATGTTGTGGAAGTTCAGCAACTTGCAAAGGAGCTCCACATAATGTTAACGGATCATTTAACTTTTTTGCCCCTGGATTTTGTTGAATCCAAATGACGATTAAATGAGTTTTGAGCTGTCCTATATCGTCACCACTACTTTCAAGATGCACAATGCTTAAAACATCTTCAGATATCTCTTTGTCATTTCCTTTCTCATTGTCAGATACCTGTATAAATGTGTCTGAATGAAGCATCTCAAACAAGCTCGAAAAAGAACCATCTATTAAGAAATGCTGATGACCTTCTATATCCCACTGTGGTTGCAGCAAGACTTTTGTTAGGCCACAATCACTTTCAATAAGAGCAGATAGTGACTGAAAATGGCAAGATGGAGGCAGCAAACTCTGCAAATAGTAAGCACTAAGCAACAATGAGTTTCCCTTCAGCTGAATGTCGCGGTTGACTATTTGACCACCAACCTTCCAAGTTATTGTTACTTTCATGTTGGACATATTCTCTCAAGCAACAGATTACAGGGTGGAGATGAGAGAAAACTGTGGTGGATTAAGTGAAGGTGGTGAAGGTTAATGAAAGTTAAAGATAAAGTTAACGTTAATGAAACTGGTGAAAGTTAATGAAAGATGTGAAGGTTAATGAAAGTGAAAGATTGGTAGGTAGACGAAAAGACAGTTGCGTAAGATCTTGTGACGGCTCAAAGAATAATGAAAATCATAATTGAAGAAGTGCATTTAATATATGACGGTTCTGAATGTATGTGCAGTGGAATATGTCATCAAATTTGAGGGGCCATTTAATTTCTAAATGGTGGTTCAAGGACTGCATTTAATGCAGTCTAATAGTGTCTTCATCTTTTGTGTACGTGTGTGTGTGTGTGTGTGTGTGTGTGTGTGTGTATATATATATATATATATATATATATATATATATATATATATATATATATATATATATATATATATATATATATATATATATATATGATTGTGGGAGTGTGTGTATAAAAAACGTAACATTCTATATGACTGATTTTGTATAAAAAACGTAGGAATTTTTTTAGTTAAGTTATATATATGATTCCATCTTGCCATTTTATATATATGTGTGTGTGTTTTTGGTAGTGTGTATATATAATTATTTTAGTTAAGTTATATACATTACTGTGCGTGTGCATAAATGATTTTGTGGATGTGTGTAAACAACGTAGCATTTTATTAAGTTAAGATGTTTAAGTTAAGTGTATGTGCACATAGTTTAAGTTAAGATATTTTTAAGTTGGGTGTATGTGCATTTTTTTAAGTTAAGATATTTTTAAGTTGAGTGTATGTGCACATAAGATATTTAAGTTGAGTGTATGTGCACATAAGATATTTAAGTTAAGATATTTAAGTTGAGTGTATGTGCACATAGTTTTTACATTATTTGTGTGTGTGTGTGTGTGTGTGTGTGTGTGTGTGTGTGTGTGTGTGCATGACTTAACTTTAAGAATGCTACGTTTTTTATACACACAAACACATACAATCATTTTTTTAAATATATGGTTGTGTGTGTGTGTGTGTGTGTAAAAAACATAGTATTTTTTTAGTAAAACTATATATATGAATCCATTTTATGTATATCTTTGTGTGTGTGTATACATATATATATATATATATATATATATATATAAATGAATGTGTGTGTGTGAGTGTTTATACCACAATATCATTTTTGTAATATATGGTGTGTGTGAAAAAAAAAATAGTTGAGATGAAAGTGGAGTGAAGTTTAAATGGAGTTTTAATTGAGATTGAAGTGGAGTGAAGTGAAAGTGAAGTTTTTCTGTGAAGAAGGAGATGAAAGTGGAGTTTTGCTGTGAAGAAGAAGGAGCAAGAGAAGACAAGGTATTGTGTGTGTGTGTGTGTGTAGATTTTCTATCAAATGGTGTGTGTGTGTGTGTGTGTGTGTGTGTGTGTGTGTGTGCTTACCTGCGCATGCTCGCTCGATCCACCGGAGGAGGTCCAATGGAGCTCCTATTGGAGCTCCCCCATGCCTTGAAAGGCATGGTGAGAAGGCGGCGTGCGGGAGCTCCAATAGGAGCTCCATTGGAGCTCCTCCATGCCTTGAAAGGCATGGTGAGAAGGCAGCGCGGGGAGCTCCAATGGAGCTTCCATTGGACCTCCTCCGGTGGATCGGGCGAGCGTGTTCAGGTAAGCACACACACACACACAGTGATACACACACATCAAAAACACTTGCACACACACACACATCTAAACACTTACAGTCACACACATCAACACACTTGCATACACACATATTAAACACACTTAGAGTAACAATTACAATGATGTAAGAACAGGTCGTTGTAGAGAAGAGGTATACAAATGTCAAAGTGGATTTGTATTTTTCCTTGCCATGAGCAAGTTGAAAATGGTTTTTTTTGTAATTTGCATTTTACGCCGTTATGCTGCCGAAATTTAGAATTTTATATTTGTATTGTCAAGCATATACACACATACACATATATAAACACTTTTATTCACAACATCAACACACTTGCATACACACACATATTACACTTACATTCACACACACATAATCATGCACACATCCACTTGCATACACACACATACATACATACATACATCCACATATATAAACACTTGCATTCACAACATCAACACACTTGCATACATACACACATACACATATATAAACACTTGCATTCACAACATCAACACACTTGCATACATAGCACAAACACATACACAATCATGCATAAAGACACACACACATATTACACTTACATTCACACACACAATCATGCATACATCCACACACACACACACATATAAACACTTGCATTCACACACTTGCATACACACTTACAGTAACAATTACAATGATGTAAGAACAGATCGTTGTAGAGAAGAGGTATACAAATGTCAAAGTGGATTTGTATTTTTTCTTGCCATGAGCAAGTTGAGAATGGTTTTTTTTTTTAGTTTGCATTTTACGCCGTTATGCTGCCGAAATTTAGAATTTTATATTTGTATTGTCATTGCTAAGAAGATTTTTGTTGTTTGTGGTTAATAGATTATGGCTCGTACACCATCTAAACGTGGCAGGACAGGTATCTCTCAAAGTAAGTTCAAATACATTAATCTATTTGTTTTCTTTTCTTTTGTCTCATCATACTCACTAAACTATTTGTGTTCTTATTGTTTTTTGCTTGTAGGAGTAGGATACACATTAAGATCTGGCACTATAGGGCATAGGGCCAATGCACGATCTTCCATTGCTTCTTCCAATGTCCATCAAAATAAAGATATTTTGGGTGATGTGCATGAAGAAGAGGATATATTGAGTGATGTTCATGAAGAAGTGGTGTTCATAGATATTCATGCTACACAAGGTGAATTGGTGGCTCACAGCGTGTCTGAAGCAACAACAATTGTTGCTAAACCTCCCGATCATCCAACAGTATTTGGAAAGGATGTTCATGGTCGAATATTAGAGGAGATTGTAGAGGGTTTTATTGTAAAGAGAGGTGGGGAAACTCCTCGAATTCCTCTTTGTAGATTGATGGAAAATGAAGCCATTAGAGCGGTGGGTCCAGGCATTGAGGGCTTGGTGAAAAGGTTTGAGATGTCTGGATACAGTGTGCTTGGAGCTCCATTTCTTGTGTCATTTAAGAAGCCAGGCCATGATCAACATTATGTTTCCGACTTAGACAAAGATGAATGGGGGCCTATTTGGCGAGAAATAAGCGATGATTTTGATAATTCCCTTCCCCTTGAGTGGGAAGACTTAAGGGGAAAAAAAATTATCGTTTGGGATGGTAATCACCGTTTGAAAACTTGGATGCGCTTAATAAAAACATGTAAGTGATTTCTTTTTTGTTTAATGTAAAGTTGACTTGTATTACTCTATGCTTTCTAATTTTCTTTTTTGTTGTTGTAGAATTTTCAATGATAAAGTGGAGACATTGTTCTGTGAAATGTCAATTTGTCTTTGTTGATAGAAGTGCAGAGGGGGAGCTTATGCTAGCTTTGCGCTCTCAAAATGAGTAAGCACATTTGTTGTTTTGAACGTTATTGCTATTACTTTATCGATGTCATTCTACTGCCATTTAATTTAAGATATTGTGGTTTAGGATTGGTAGAACCACTGTGAGCACAAATTTTGGGCAGGAGATCTTCTTGTTCCAAAAACTGGCTGTGGCAAGCAAAGATTCTTTAATGAAAGACTTTCCCCAAGATTGGATTCGATGGATAGAGGTAGAGCTTGCTTGTGAGAAGAAGGCATCTAAAGGGAGTTGGTACAACGCTCCTGCTCTTTTATTAGCAATGCTCATTTGGAAGGTAAATTTTTTTGCCTTAAAGTACACTTTTTATGTAATTTCTAAAGCTTGACATTATTTTGTAAAATCTTACTTTTTTTTTTCATTTGCTCTACAAAAGGAAGACTTTGACTTGTCTCTTATCAAAGAGATGCAAGAGATCAATGATCCCTCGATTTCACTGCCAGAAAAGGAAATGGTTGCTCGAGGAAGAATAGAAAAAATATTCAAAGAAAGAGCTTATAAGATAAACACTTTCTCTTCTCCCCGTTTATGTTTGAATTTCTACTAAATTGTAAGTTGACATGTCATTTGAATTTGATATATTTGATTGAAAAATTGATTTGATTTTATCTCGTGCTAATATAACATAGATGTTGGCCATTGCCAACCCCGCCAATGGCCAAGGGTTCTTCTCTTTATTATTTAACTTCAATTGGATAAGAGAAAAGGATCAAGTGGGCCTTACAAGAGACAAAGTCCACTCTTTGGCAACTTCTAAAATATCACCAGAGAGGTAATAATTTTTGGATAAAAAATACACATGAAATCATCAAATGAATCAATGCATTTATGGTTTGTTTATTGTTTGCTCTATAGGAAAAAGGAAATATTGCACTCTTTGATGCATTGCCGTGTAGATGATGTTACTTCTGAGCGTTATATTAGTGCAATGAAATTTAGAATGTACTTGCGTAAAGAGTGGTATTGGGGAAGTATCTTGAAGCAATGCTTGAGGATCAAAGGGAAAATGATTGAAGAAATGCCGGAGGGCTTTGAAGCATGGTTTCATCACCAATTGAGGGACCACATTGATAAAGCTTTTGTGGAGCTTTGGAGTAAGCTCAACACAAAAGAGTCGGATGAAAAAATTCCAGAGCTTATGGAATCTTCAAGGAGAGTATTATTCAGGTAATACAATTGATATCTTTATGGTTGTCATTCTATTTTTTACTTAGAGTTTGTATAATAAATAAGTCACTTAGGAAAGGAGCTCAAATAAAGTTAACTGCATTTTATGTAGATGGCTAATTCAGCTTTACGATCAAACTTTGTTGGAGAAGTTGCCAATTGCTGTTGAAAGTTGGAGGGACCTCTCTTGTGAGGAGTGTATGTATCCACTATGGATGAGAGATTATGGTTTGATTGCTTGGGAAATTGAGTATTGCCCTTGGTGGCTAGATTACACTCGAGGCACCTACCCACGTGATGAAGGGAACTTATATAAAGGTTATTTTTGGCATTTATAAAAACTACAAAATTGTTAAAGTGCTCATACTATTTAGATTATGTTTGTGAGAAATATATTTTTGTTTGCTTTAGAGCACGTTCTTGAAAGAAATGAAAATGGTATTGAGGAGATTGGCTCAGCTTCCAAGAAAGCCACCTCTTCGAAAAGAGTAAACAATAGTACAATCTCCTCTATAAAGAAACGATTGGATTCTGTTAGATCCAAGAAGCCCAATAAGTCTCCCAAAAAGAACCAAAAAGGTGCTCAAGGTTCCACAGGTAAACTTGCTTGTATAGATATCTAGCTGTCACTTTCTTTCTACTCAACAATTCTTGATGAAATATTTTATTTTCTGATTATGCAGTGCCTTCCATAGATTGTGATGTGAACGTTATTGGGAACATGCTAGATGTTTACAAAATTTCTCTCGATGATGAGAAATGGTAAACACATGTGAAAAGAAAGACTAACTATGTGTGGTGTGTGTTGTGAATGTTTGAAATACATTTATTTGATCGTATGCAGGATCTTGGATTTTCTTCATTCAGCCCATGTTGATGGGGAAAAGAGCAATGAAGTGGCCTCTCTTTTGTTTGCGGATTTTCCAACAAACTTTAAAGTTGAAAATTTTTCAGAGAACGAGGTATGCATCCTTCAAAACCACAATGGACAGTCTATGATAGTTTTGGAACTTTAATTAAATTAACAATGCGTATTATGCAGGTCCCTCCATGGAATCAATTCTCTCGAAAATTAAGTAAGAAAGTGGCCGTAATAGCTTCAAAGTATGTGGCAGACAATGGGTGGTACATCACCCTAAGCTCCACTGATCACTTTGGCATTGTGTCTAGCCATGCCATCGAGATGGGATTCAAAATGATGCACACCATCCTTATTTCGATCCCCGATGGTTATGTGCGAAAGACCATTGAGATTGAGAGAGTAAGTAAATTTATTTGTTGATTGAAAAGCATGCTTGTAGTTTTCTTCAATTAAATCACATTCTAGTTGTAATTTGTAGGTGGAAACACTATTGCTAGGATTGTTTTATCGTAAGGGTCAACGTCCTATCTACGATCGACGAGATGGAGAGAGCGTGGACAACAACTCTTTCGATGCCAAGTCCGGAATACTGGTGGAGCGCGTCGACGGAGAGTACATTGGAGGACACGCTCTTAGAGGTGCCGCCGAGCGTAGCCTTGACTTCTTTCGGTAAGAATATATGCTTCCTACTATGCGTTATTGGACTATGTTACATAAAGTAAAAATACGCATATTTTTTGCTTTTTTTAGCTGGCTTGTGCGGACATTTACTGCGGAGCACACCTACA
This sequence comes from Adiantum capillus-veneris, assembly GCF_014529385.1. Taxonomy (NCBI): domain Eukaryota; kingdom Viridiplantae; phylum Streptophyta; class Polypodiopsida; order Polypodiales; family Pteridaceae; genus Adiantum; species Adiantum capillus-veneris. The sequence continues at coordinate 18,038,632 of NC_140934.1, forward strand.
TTGTTGATATGTTTTCTGGATGTGGTGGCTTGGGCAATGTTTGCGTTGAGTTGTCTAGACACTGTCTCTGCATAGATAGTGATCCAGAGGTCTTCCATCAACATCTTTCACGCTTCAAGGCTCCATGTGTACGTGCTATTTCAGCAGTTGATGCAGATAGTGATGAGGAGACTGATTGGCAACAATATGAGCCCGGATCACATTGCCCTTGATTGACATCAACATTGGTATTATCTATCATTTTTTCTAGTTTGTGATTTTTATGGAACGATGTGCGACCATGGTGTTTGGGTGCCACTTTTTTGGTATTACTGAAGACATGTTGTTGGTGTTGATCGTCCTTATCAATTCAGCCATGATTTCATATTTATTATACTAGATAAAAGTTTGTTGAGAGCTTTGGATTTACCAAAGTAATATACCAACATAAGCTTTTTTGCTTATGTTATTTCTTCTTCCCGTGAGCATTCGTTGCTGCACGGAAGCAAGTATGGAATGGGAATTTTTTTAGTTTGAATTTTCATACCGTTATGCTACCGAAATTTTGATTGCTTATCAATATCATCATGCTTTTTGTTCATGTTTGAAAACATAATCATGATTTCACGTATGCAGAAAAGTTAGTCAAGCTTCACGGAAGCAAGTATGGAATGGAAAATTTTGTTGTTTGTATTTTCGCGCCGTTATGCTGTTGAAATTTTGATTGCTTGTGAATATAATCATGCTTTTTGTTCATGTTTAGAAACATAATCATGGTTTCATGTATACACAAAAGTTAGGCAAGCTTCACGGAAGCAAGTATAGAATAGGAAAGCTTAACAAAAGTTAGGCAAGCTTTCACAGAAGCAAGTATGGAATGGTTTTATTTTTATTTTTCACATTGTTATGCTGTCAAAATTTCATTTGCTTGTCAGTATTTCTTTACACTGTCGGTTTAAGAATATATATAGTTTTATATATAATATTTATATTATATATATAATATCTTTTTATTTATTTATTTATATGTGTGTGTTTATGTACGTAAGGAGATCTTCAACTCGGTAAAGTGTTTTTAAGTACTTGTTTATACAATATATATAGTTATTTATACGTGTGTGTTTATGTATGTATGCAGTTCTTCAACTCAGTAAAGTGTTCTTAATTACTATTTTATATGCAAGAGTCTATGCGTGTTTCATTACTTTGAGGTCTTCGCGCAAACAAATACAACCATCAATATTTTTTAGATTCCTAGTTTCAAATTGGCTTATTAGGCATTCATCCTTGTTTGCAACAACACCTACATGGACAGGAAAGTATATTCTACTAAAAGTAGGGTAAATACTAAAGACATGCTCATCTTTTTCTTGCATTATATAAAAAACTCACATAGATTTTCTTTACATTTTTGGCTTTCAAACAGCTTGTAGTTACATTTGACGGTTTAGTTTAGCTACAAGATATCAACAATACCCTAAATTATGACAGATCTTGAAGATGTGTTAGTAGACTAGGCCGATTAAAAGTATCACAGCTACTTCAATAATAATAAGTCAGACAGAGACATATGAATTATTCTCGCCAAGGCACTGAAGAGTGGAACACCATCATATAGTTAAAATAAGCATCATATAATTAAAATAAGTTGTTTACATGATTACGTAGGGAATCAAACCTGCACACACACACACACACACACACAGTACAACTTGCATCACACTAGTACAATTTATCATGTGCTAGTGCATATTTATTTAACTATATTATTTAGTGCATAATTATTTAAATCTTGCCTCAATCTTCTACCACATTAGAGCCAGAGATGTCGACCAGGTTGATTGTGCGTTTGCAGACAAGCAAATGGTCAATCTCCGCCTGTAAAGCGGCCCTTCGAGAGCTATCTATGTACCCCCATGTCTCCCACTTGCCCAGAGCTTCTCGCATTGTCTCAAAGCCATCATTGAGTTCTTGGTCTCCGGTGTTGCGAGCGCGATTAAGGTGGTTGAACATCCGGATCGCCTTGTTTGTGTCACGCTCTCTTTGTGTAAACGTCTTCTTTTCTTCAAGGGGTGCGTTGGGGGGGGAGTTTGTGAAGCTCTTCATGGATTTTTGCAACTACCTCATTACCAGTACTAGCATATCCTATAGGCATTGTATAAGTACAGGGAAAATGAAAAAATCTCTCTTGATTAGCACCTCCGATTCACTTGTGCAGCATATGGTGCTTGCCTTGTAACATTTATATATAGGCTAAAGCACCATGCTCTCAAAAAGCATTGATAGTGATGGAAGAGTGGCATGTGTTAGTGACATGAGGGGTCCCACGCAGCATATGCTAACTGCTAAATTGGAACGTGCAATAATATATACATGATTTGTCAATATGAATATTATAATCGTCTACTACTCCACCACTAACTTTTAAAGTGGGGTGTGCAATAAAATATGCATGATTTGTCACTACGATTATTATTCCCCTATAAGATTTATAAGCATCTAAAAGTGCAATGAGTAGACAACACTAACTGCCTCTCTAAGGGCTCGGGAAACACTATGATTATTATTCTTCTATGAATACTATAGGCATATAATAGTGCAATGAGTAACCACCACAAACTGCCTCTCTAAGGGCTCGGAAAACATTATTTGTGGACCCGGATTTGGAACCTTTTCACACGCATATGAACAGGAAAACTCTCTCTCTCTCTCTCTCTCTCACACACACACACACACACACACGTGAGTAGAAAACGTGCACACAACCTCCTTCTTCACAACAAAACTCCACTTTCATCTCAATTAAAATGTGGGATATTTATAAAATATATAAATTAAACCAACACATAAACAATTCTATACCAAGATACTAAATGAAATAATTTGAACCGGCTTGAGAACCTTCTTGCCCAAACTTGAGCCGGACTTTTTTCATTTTGAACCTATCTTTCCTCTCTCCCCCTCATCTCCCACTCTCTCTCTCTCTCTCTCTCTCTCTCTCACACACACACACACACACACACACACACACACATGTGAGTAGAAAACGTGCACACAACCTCCTTCTTCACAACAAAACTCCACTTTTACTTAACTCCACTTTCATCTCAATTAAAATGTAGGATATTTATAAAATATATACATTAAACCAACACATAAACAATTCTATACCAAGTTACTAAATGAAATAATTTGAACCGGCTTGAGAACCTTCTTGCCCAAACTTTAGCCGGACTTTTTTCATTTTGAACCTATCTTTCCTCTCTCCCCCTCATCTCCCACTCTCTCTCTCTCTCTCTCTCTCTCTCTCTCTCTCTCTCTCTCGTTGTCGGTACTCTCACACCCCGATCCTATCTCTATTTCACAAATATGTTTTTCTCTCTCCGTCTAATCCTTCTTCTCTCTCCTTCCCTCGGTACTTATTTAACATACCACAACGCCACCTTAGAGAGCATACATATGACTGGAATCCATGCTTCTATAAACTCGAAAAAGCATCACCTGTAGCAAAAAAACACGAATTGATTAACTCGCAAATAAAATTAACCCGAGCTTTAACTATTAATATTAACACTGAGGTGGTCAAACTCCTTCTTAAAAAGGGAACCAGAGAGGATCTCAACAACTAGAGACCCATCACATGTCTGACTTCCATGTAAAAGATATTTCCTGTTTCTTTAGCAACAAGACTTAGTCCTTTAATGGATAGCATCATCTTGAAAGAACAATTTGGCTTTATAAAAGGCAAATTTATTCTTGATGCCATCATATCTTTGTGGTAAGTCATGGAGCATGTAGAAGAGTCTGATCAAGAGTTTTTGTTCATCAAAGTTCACTTTGACAAAGCATATGACAAGATTAAATGGGACTTTTTATTACAATCACTATTTTGTTGAGATGTCAAGCTCAACTTGTATGACTCCTAGATGACCACCACTGACAGTCATCATCACTGGCGTGCCTTAGTGGATACACATATCTTTGCCAGTGATAATATAGTTGTACTACACCGAGCTGGTCTACCTACAGAAGCGATGGCACACTTATCCACTCACCTCTCAAGAGCCATTGTCAAACAATCTCCAATTGAGGTGCTTCCTTTTTGAGAATCGTGCATCTTAGGGTTCTATACAATCCTTTGGACTCGAATTATGCAGCCGGATTTCCATTTTGGTTGCGTTTTGACCCCATTTTGGAGGTAGAGTGCATTCGCATGCAAAAACGCTAAGGTTTGAGATTTTGTAGATCTGCATATTGGTGGTGCAGAAAGCTTCAATTCGGTTGTAGTGTCTATAAATATTGTTTGGTAGTGTGAAACATGTGTATGTATGCTTGTGGTTACAAGTGGTAACTAACTATTTTTAGCAGGCTGCTCAAAGACTCGATGAAGGATTTGAAACATGTCACCCAACAATGATGGACTTAACCAGATTGTCAGTGAGAAGCTGGACAAGAACAACTTGCATGCTTGAAAGTTCAAAATGACCGATTTCCTTATGGGTAAAGGTTATTGGGACTAGATTGAGGGAGAGCATGAGATAGCACCACCGTTACCAGAGGAAGGTACAAGGTTGTGTAGATAAAGACGTTTAAAGATTGAAACCAGGGAGCTTGGAAGGTCATGTATTGGCTTTCTGTGAGTGTGCAGGAAACATGCAAGATGCTCATATCCCTAAGGAGGCTTGGGACACCTTACTTTCATTGAATGTGACTAACACAATGGCAAGGAAGCTAAAACTTAACACTGAGCTGCATACCGTGCATGACTAGTCATTAAAGAAAGAACATATGTGAGTCACTAGCATCAATTAGTGTTATAGTTGATGATGATGACAAAGTGGAAGTGTGTCTATGAGGTTTGTGTCCAGAGTACAAATAGTTCAATATTGGTGTCCATCTTCGAGAGAACATTTCCTCATTTACATATTGGTGTCCTTATTGATTGGAAGAGAAGGACCTTGAGGAAGACTCCTCCATGCCTGGTGTAAACAACTCTGAACAGGTCCTTTTCAACAATAGAGGAAGAGGTAGAGGACGTGGTACAGGTCGTGGACGAGGCCAAGGAAGAGGCAACGACCAAGCATAACAGTAGAATAACAATCAGGGTTAGAACATAGGTGGTCGAGGAAACTTACAAGGTAGGGGGGAGTCCAGAGGTCATGGAAATGCATATCGCAATAATATAGGTCAACACGGAAATGTAGTGTTAGGGTTGTGGAAGACATGATCACTTTGAACATGACTGTCCAAACAAGAGGCAGCAAAATGACTATGCAACCACAAGCAGGAATGTAAATGAGCCTGAGAGGCTATTTGTGGTACAGCACATGCTGAATACTATGTCTACAAATGTGGAAAATTCTAGTGATAATGTATGGTATGTGGATTCCAAGGCTTCAAATCATATAACCAGTCATGGTGAATGGAAGGAAATGTAGACTTTGCAAAGTCTTGGTTATGTAGAGACTGGGGATGATACTACATATCCCATTATGCATACAAGAAATATGCCATTGTCTATGACAAATAGTAAAGTAAAGTACATGACTGATGTACTCCATGTACCAATCATCTCAATGAACTTGGTTTTAGTTGGAAAAATGGTCGAACAAGGTTTACAGGTCAAGGAAGGTATGGGTCTATTTCATAAAGCAAAAAAGTGATGTGTTTATGCACTTTCAAATTTCAAAGTTATGGTTGAAAAACAGACTAGGAAACATGTAAAGTTCCTGAGATCAGATGGAGGGGGAGAATATTTCTCCAATGAATTCAATGTCTTTTTGAAAAAGCATGGAATTCAGAGACAGATTTCATGCAGGTATACTCCGCAGCAAATTGGTGTTGTTGAGTGGAAGAACAGGCACATTGCAGAAGTTGCTAGACTGTTGATGAATGAGAAGAACATGCCTCATTTTTATTGGGTTGAGGACGTTGCTATAGGTGTTTAAATTATGAACAGGACCCCTACTATTGTAGTACATATTATGACACCAGAAAAGAAGTTTAGTGGTGAAAAACAAGATGTATCACATTTTAAAGTGTTCAAATGTATTGCATATGTGCATGGGCCGGATGAGCTAAGAAGTAAGCTTGATTTGAAAGCAAAAAATGTGTGTTTATTGGGTATTCTCTTGAGAAAAAAGGGTACAAATTCACAATTGAGGGTGAGCAAAGATGTTGTTTTTTATGAAATGCCAAGTTGGTATGTTGATGTGAAAGATGGTTTAGGGACTGATGCAGAGAGAATGTGGATGTAGAAAATGTAGGTGCACAATCGTAGGTTTTGAGTGGGCCGCAAGGGTCACCTAGTGCAGGTCATTGTGAGAATCCATGGAGTGGCAGGTTGTGTGAAATATGAGTCTTGCTAACTCTTCAAATGTATCAAGAAAAGGGAAAGAAAAGGTTGATGATACCCCTAAGCTGCCAAATTTGAGTGTTGGTCATGAATATGGCGGTAGTAGTGGTTTTGAGTATAGTTTAAATGAGGATTTTGACATACCCTCTGTAAAGACTCTAGGTACCATGCAGGTCTAAAAGAGTAAGAAACCCTGTGTAGAGATTGACTTCAGTTATGTGGCTCATCATTGTGCATATATGGCAAAGATTAGAGAGGATGTAGAACCCACATGTTTTGAGGATGTTGTTAAAGATGAAAATGGACTCAAGCTATGGATGAAGCTATGGCTGTCCTTGATGCAAATGGAACATGAGTTGGTGTCATTACCAAAGGGAAAGAAGGCAATTGGATGTAAGTGGGTTTACAAAATAAAGCATAATGATGATGGCAGTGTGAGGAGGCACAAGGCCAGGCTTATGGCCAAAGGTTATGCACAACCTTATGGAATTGATTATGAGGAGAAATTTAGTCCCATAGCCAAGACGGCTATCGTTCATGTGTTTATTGTAGTGGCTACATCATTAAAATGGGTGGCGAAACAAATGGATGTAAGAATGTGTTTTTGAATGGAGACTTGGAGGAAGTTGTGTACATAGAGCAACCACAAGGGTATGCAAATATGAGGCTACATGACCTTGTATGTAGGTTAAAGAAAGCATTAGATTGAAGCAAGCACCTAGAGCTTGGTATGAGAGGATTGTGGCATTCCTCATTTCATTGGGCTTTGAGATGTCTAATGCAGATCATTAATTGTCTGTGTGGAAGAATGAGGCAAGAATTGTGGTGATATGCATCTATGTGGATGACTTGATTGTTGGAGGTGATAATACGCCTCTACTTATGCAAGAGTTTGAGATGAAGGACTTGGGAGGCTTGCGATATTTCTTGGGCATTGAAATTATTTGCACAGAAGAGGGTGTATGGTTGTCACAAAGATAATATTCTTTGTACATGTTGAAAAAGTGTGGTATGGCTGATTATAAGCCAATTGCAATTTCCTTAGATCAAAATTTGAAGTTAGGGAATGATGTGGGTCAAGTTCTTCATAATGCTACCATGTATAGGAAGATTGTGGGCAGCTAGCTTGATCTAGTTGACTATCACACATCCCAACTTGAGCTACACATTTCGATTGGTGAGTTAGTTTATGCAATCTCCTAGGAAATCACACTTGGATGCAATGAGGCGCACATTGCACTATGTGAGAGCTAATGTGGATTATGCACTCTTTTATAGGGTTAATGTGGAGTTGCAACTCTATGGCTACACAGATGCGGGTTGGGTTGGTAGCACATATGATTGCAGCTCTACTAGTGGATTCATGTTTTCACTTGGGAGTACTTCTATTCACATGGAGCAGCAAGAAGCAATCTATGGATGCCCTTTCGAGTACAGAGGCAAAGTTCAAGGGGTGTTGTAGTGGCAGTATGAGAGGTAGCATGGTTGGGATTGCTACTTCACAAATTTTGAGTACAGGTACAGAGGTTGGTTGTCATCTATTGTGACAACCTCAGTAGCATACATCTAGCATGAAACCCAAGGTTTCATGCCAAGACAAATCACATTGAGGTGCCCTACCACTTCATCAGAGAGAGGGTCTTAGCAAGTGACATGAACCTTGAGTACACGGTGACGAATGAGCAGGTTGCAAGTATCTTCACGAAGGCCTTTGGAGCAGAGAAGCTACGGTGATTTCAAGCGATGCTTGGCATATAGGAGATGGCATTGAGCTTGAGGGGAAGTGTTGGGATGTCAAGCTCAACATGTATAACTCTTGGATGACTACCACCGATAGTCATCACTGGCGTGCCTTGGTGGATACGCATACCTTCACCAATGATACTACAATTGTACTACACCAAGTTGATCTACCTACCGAAGTGATGGCACACTTATCCACTCACCTCACTCACTACGGTTTACAGTAGACCATGGTACTAGTTCCCTTTTATGTTTTTATTTCTTTCTTATGTATTTTAGACCTCTTATCTTGAGTTAGTGAAGAAGTAGAAGAACGGTCTTTTGCCTCCATCTTTGTGTGTGTGTGTGTGTGTGTGTGCACGTGCGCGCGCGTGTGCATGTGCCCGCATTGCAAGAGCTGAAGCTCTCTCTCTCTCTCTCTCTCTCTCTCTCTCTCTCTCTCTCTCTCCTGCTTGGTCTCCTAACATGTTTGACATGGTCTTTGATAAAAGATACATAAGATTTATTTATGTTCCTTTTGGGAATGCATTTGCAAAAAAATTATAAATGGTAATTGAATTAACACCGTCACTCTTATGATATGTATGAGACAAGACTATCCCCTTGCTCCCCTTCTTTTTGCTATTGTGTCAGATGCATTGGAATGGTTAATTAAAATGCAAATGCAAGCTACTAAGCTCAAAGGGATCAAAATTGTTAGATCTAATGTGGTTTATAGTTGCAAATGTTTGTTGATGATACTAATGCATTATGCAAAGTGACCCAAGATTTGCAGCAGAGATACCTTTATGGAATTCCTAAACACCTTTTTTCTAGCTCGTGGCTCCCAAATAAACCATCATAAAATTGGGGTTCAAGCTTTTATTGATTCAGTTATTGTAACAGGGTGCCAAGAAATCCCAGACGGCCAGGTTTTCACATTATTGGGAATCCCCATGGCTTCGAGGTCTCATTGGCCCAAAAATGGGAATGAGTGCTAGACAAATTTAGGAAGAAAGTTTTCATGTGGCATTCTTTTCAACCCAACTTATCTACAAGAAATTTTGTGCTTAACCACTATCTGCTTCCATCATTAATATATATTCTATCATGTTTGGAAACCAAGGCTCAATCAAGCTATCTCACTTGCGAGGAGATTTTTATGGGGAGGCACAGAAGGTACTCATAAAATTCTCAAAGTAGCTTGGAGCACTTGTTGTATGCACAAAACTAGAGGTGAGTTGGGTATCTTGGATCTAGAATGTGTGGTAGTCAAACTTGCAAGAAAATGGATTGTCAAAGAAATATCCAGTGATGATTTATGGGCATGTCTGTAAGTTTTACTTGCAAGAGCACAAGGCATGATCTAATCTGACTCTATGGGACATCATCATATCTAGGTTTAAAATCAAACCACTAGGCAATCTCAATGTAGAACTCTTGGTTTCAAATTCAAAAGGGGCTTCACATTCCTCTAAATTGTGTTGTTTCCTCTTACTTTCTAATGCAGGATTCCATTTGAATAGGATGCATCCCAAAGAGGACTAGAAGACCACTCTCCGTTAAAGCACAAAAATGCTTAAAAGTTGCTCTCTCTCTCTCTCTCTCTCTCTCTCTCTCTCTCTCTCTCTCTCTCTCTCTCTCTCTCTCTCTCTCTCTCTCCCCCCATAATTTGAGGCATACATTAAGTTAGTGTTAGAGTCCCTTCTCACGAGGTGATTATAGCGATTACATAGCATCAAACCCTGTGCATCATGTTCCACAACCGCTGCAAAAAGCGCTTATTTTCTAGAATTTTGCAATGTCAAGCCCTTGTCTAACAGGTCGTGTCCTTTGCTAACCAACTGTTGGAGGTTTTGCAGATTAAAAAATGCATCTTTAGTAGATTTAGAGCCTATGGAGCTAGATGTCTTGCAATTCCCATGCATCTCTCTCATGCCCCTGCAACCCCTTGGAGGGATGGGATTTTTGCAGCATCAACCACCCCAACGCTTTAGAAAAACCTTTTTTATAACCCGGATATGTACACACATTGCAGGCAACCATATGATCAACCAAATGATAGAAAGATGACATTTTATGGTTCACTCCTAAATATGTCCTCTTTTTTTAGTACTAAGGATGTGTGCAGCGGGCTCAAAAAGTTGGCCACTCGCAAAGCGGGAGATCTTCAAGGTATCAAGCCAAAAATGATTAAACGGATGGAAGATATTACACATGATTGGATGTGTGATAGGTTCAAGCTTGCACTTCAACATGGTCTGCCTTGTGATTGGAGCACTAAGTGGGTCAAGCCTTTGCATAAAGGAGGAGATGTAAAAAAATTAAAATAACTACCGCACTATAATGATTGGGACTCTTACGGTAAAGTTGTTTGAGTGCATAATGGAGATAAAAGTGATTGATTGGGCTCAAGTGAATGGCAAGCATGCAAAAGAACAAGGGGTTTTCACCGATGCCATGGCACCATTGACTATTTTGTCACCCTTTGTGTTCTCATGGAGAAAATTTTATTGAAAGGAAGTGATTGTATTGTTGCTTTGTGGACTTCAAGAAAGCCTTTGATAAGATTCCACATAACAATTTGTGGAGAAGGATGGAAGAACTCCAAGTGTTAAGTGGTCTTATGCTTGCAGTTTCTCAAATCTATGAGAAGGTGATATGTCAATTGCCCATGGGAAGAGGAATTTCAAGATTTTTGCAAGCACTATTGGGGTTAAATAAGGATTTCCATTGTCACCAACTCTCGTTGATCTATGCAAGAACTATTGGGGTTAAACAAGGATGTCCGTTGTTACCAACTCTCTTTGATATATGCATCAATCACTTAGAACAAATGGTACTTTGTGCAAGAAAAAGGCATTGAAGAGGTCACTATTTGCAATGCGGTTATCATGCTTTTTTTGTATGCGGATGATGTAGTGCTTCTAGCACACACTTTAGAGGATGCACAAAAGCTTATGGTTGTTCTTGAGAACTTTTTCTTGCATAGTGAGCTGACAATGAATGAATCCAAACAAAGATTATGCTTATGAAAACCAACCATAAGAAGAATCCATGCATTGTGTACAATAATGGGACACTTGAAGTTCTTGAGAGCTTTAAGTACCTTGACCTTGAGGTTCCGGTCAATCACAAGTGGCATGAATGTGCTATCATATATGCATCATTTCAATAAAAATTTGGTGGTCAATGACATTGCCATTCCTATGCAAGCATTTAAGTAAATGACTTACATGAAACACCAAATGAATGTGAGAGTGCGCAAGTAATGAGAGTTTGTAGGCCATATCACCAACTCGCTTTTGTATCTTAAAATGCCCACAATATCTCAAAGATAACATAGATGTTGGCCCAATGTTTAGACTTTCTGAATACTTTGGCACACATAAGTGGCATGAATGTGCTATGCTCATTTCAATCAAAATTTGGTGGTCGATGATATTCTCATTCCTATGCAAGCGTTTAAGTAAATGACTTACATGAAATACCAAATGATTGTGAGAGTGCACAAGTAATGAGAGTTTGTAGGCCATATCATCAAATCGCTTTTGTATCTCAAAATGCCCACAAGAACTCAGAGATAACTTAGATGTTGGCCCAATCTTTAGACTTTCTAAATACTTTGGCACACAAAAAAATACCTCTTCCTCTTCTGTGAAGGTAATTTGTTGATATTTCTCAATCATCAGCATCCTTTTTATACCAATCGAGTGCTTGTCAAACATTTTGACGAGAAAATCTCAGCATTTCCATGTGGTATGGAAGAAAATCCTTGACCTGCTGAAGTTTCTCCATTGCCAACCCACTGTAACTAGTGATCTAGGTTGAAACCATACAGAAGCATAAAAGGACTAAAACCAGTTGTCGCATTCTTAGCACTATTGTAAAGAAAACTCAAGAATAGGTAGATAATCTTACCAATCTGATTGCTTCTTACTAATGTATGCTCATAAAATATTCGCTAGTACTTGATTAACACAATCAGTCTAACCATCGATATTAGGATGATAAGTAGTACTAACGTTGAGTTGTGTACCCAATCTTTTAAAAACAGTCCTCCAAAAATGACTATTAAACTTGGGATCATAATCACTCACAAATTGATGGACAACCCATACAACCTGTACAGATTGTCCACAAACAACTTGGCTAACTCTGGGGTTTGATTGTGGATTTGGTTGGGATAAACTTGCAAAGTTCAGTCAACCGACCTACGACCACCCATATGGAGTCATGACCTTGCATAATGGTTGGTAAACCCACAATAAAATCCATAGAGATACTTTTCCATTTACCATAAGGAATCTCCAATGGATACAAGAGACCTCTTGCTTTCAGGCGCTCCGCTTTATTTACTCAACATTTTTGGCAAAGCAAGACATAGTCTTGAACACACCCATTTAAACTTGGCCAGCAAAACTGTTGTCGTACGAGTCCATAAGTTTTCTTTATGCCTAAGTTTCCTACACTAGGACTGTCATGACATTCATAAAGTTTAGTGTTAAATGTTTGTGTGTATCAATGCACAAACTCTCCCCTTTTGGAGTAGGTACGCATTATCTATGGAAGAATTCTTCCATCCTTGCAACTCATCGCTCAAAAGAGGAGAAATAGGAGTGGAGGTTGAAGACACACTACCAACATTGGAGTGAGAAGGCTTTCTCATTTTCACATGGCTCCACACTTTGGAGTATGTTTCATCATGCTCATATTGTCCTTTGAGAGATCCAAAAACTCACTTTGAAGCTTAATGAAAAGAAGAGAGTTGATCTCACGTATACGAGCATCAAGTACCACATTGTATTGTCCATTATGATACAGGAGTTTTGCATCATACTCCTAAAGAATCTCAACCCACCTAGCCTCTCAACCCTTCAAATCTTTTTGTTGTGTAAACCATTTTATATACTTTCATGGTCAAACACAATCTCAAACTAAGCTCCATACAAATAATGTTGCCATGTTTTTAAAAGCGGACACTATGGCATAGAGTTCCCTTTTGTAAGCAAAATAATTTTTGTCGTGCAAAATCAAAATCAAGTTTCTTGCTTTCAAATGCAATTGGCCTTCCATCCGTAAAAGGATTACTCCAATTGCACGGTTACTAGCATCCCTTCTAACACAAACAATTTCAAAGGATCCACAATAGCTAAAATAGAACTTGTAGCTAATGTGTCCTTGAGAGCATCAAAGCTTTGCTGTTGAGCTTCTTCTCACTGAAAGGTTTTACCCTTGGCTTTCAGTTGGTTCAATCATTAGAATAGCACTATGAGCATAATTTTTAACGAACCTTTGATAAAAACCTACAAATCCCAAGAAAATATGTAGCTCTTTCAGTTTTTTGGGAGAAGGCCACCTCCTAATGGCATCCACTTTGGACTTATCCATATGTAGCCTAACAGCTAAAATCACATGTCCCAAATAGTGAATTTTCTCCTTGAGAAATTCACACTTTGATTCCTTAGATTATAACAAACTTTGCCGTAACAATTCAAACACCTGCTTCAGATGTTGTAAGTGCTCTTTCTCAAAGGCACTATAGACTAGAATGTCATCAAGGAAAATAATAACAAAATTTCCTAGATATGGTTTCAAGACACTCTCCATAAGCATCATGAAAGTTGTTGGCAACCCAAAGGACAAAACCAAAAATTCATAGTGTCCAAACCTTCTTTGGAATGCAGTTTTGGGTATATCAGCAAGCCAAAATTGATCCGACCCTAACCACAAGTATATCTTTGTAAAGATATGAGCATGGGTGATCTTATCAAATAACTCATCCACTCTTGGCAACAGATACTTGTTCCTAACAATAATCGTGTTCAGTCCATGGTAATCTATGCACATACACATACTAGCATCTTTTTTCTTCACCAACAAGATGGGAAAGGTCCATTGTGAATAATTGGGTTGTGTAAAGCCTCTACTAAGATAGTCAACAAGCTAACATTCCACCTCAGTAGCCTCAAAATGACTCCTTCTATAGGGTGGTTTACTGACGGGCTTACTATCTGCAAGCATGTGTGAGTGCACGAATACGATGCGTGGGTGAGAGAGAGAGAGAGAGAGAGAGAGAGAGAGAGAGAGAGAGAGAACTCAAGATGTGGGTGGAGCAACTCACCACAATATGTGTGAAAGAAAGCCCCTTATTCTTCTATCTAGTAAAGAATAAGGTGTGTCCAAGTGATGGGTGATTAGCGTGTCTAGCTGGGGTAAGAGGCACACCGTCTTTACCCCAACAATCTCCCAATTAAAGGCAAATGTGATGATAGGTGGTACTCCTATTGAACCTAGTAGTATGTACAGTAGGTATAGGTGGTACTACTATTGGACCTAGTAGTGTGTACATGCCATTGTATAGGCTCTAGAGGTGTGCAAAAGTGTATATCCCTACTAGAATCAGCATGCATACCGTGCAGGTATCCTGTAATGACCTACATTGCTCCATGATTCATCATGCTAGTGTCAGTCATCACACGACTGACAATCCCAACTACAAATGCTCCTATTGAAGCAACTAAATCGGGTCTCAACACTAAGAGGTTGTACATGAGAGTCCTGAAGGCTAATGATAAACGCACAATATCTGCTACCATATCCATGCCAATTGCATCAACGCCATGTGCATTGACCATTGCCTATCTATCCACAGTAGGTATCTCAATGCTCACTACATCACCACCAGAACTAGTCACGTATGGACGTGTCAATCCTCACTCTAGGGTAGTCATCACTCCCTTATCATCCATAGAGACTATATCCACATGTCCTAGCATCACCATATCAGCATCTAGCATGAGCATGTCAACAAACTCCATATCAATCATCTCCTTGGTAAGAGTCATCTCTATCCTAAGAGGATCAATTTGCAATGTCTCGCTAGAGCATGGTTGCTCTAACTCTGCATCTACAAACATATCATGCACCTCACATTAGAGCTAATCAGTGAAAAATATGTGTCTAGTCTCTCGCCGACATGACTGTAATGTAATCAAGACTATGCCATCTTGCACCTCAGATACATGTATATGATATACCAAGTCATGGAGGGCTCCCCTGGCAATCACTAGTGATCAGCAATGCATCTAGAAAGAGTGCTCTCTAAGCACTACCTAACATCCATTGTCTCTCAACTGTCTCACCGAGATCAAACTCTATGCGATCTTAGGAACATAACGCACATGTCATAGCATATTAGATGCACCACTTGGTAATGACAAGCATACATCTCTTGCTCATATACTGATTTTTCAACTAGATGCACACACCCAAGGGTCCCAATAGCAAAAATGTTAAACCACTCATGACATGATGTGATGTGGAATGCTGCATACTCATCTAGCAGCCATCCAGAGCAAGTGGCATCTATATTAGACATAAAAGCAAGAGGAACACTAGAGGTAAATGTAACATCACTATCACTAGCCTACAAAGCCACCTCGCTAGTCTGTGTCAACACCGTCTTTGCATCATGCATTCTTCTATGTCGCTACCTCATGCATCTAAAGCAACGACGTCTAATGTGCTATGTGTGACCACAATGCCAAGTCTCGACATGAACAAGACCGCCATCTCATAGGAGTCATCATCATGGACTCAGAACTGCCACACGTATCAAGTACTCCATAAGTGAACTCTGGCTCTATAGCATGTACAATGGCAATGTGCATAAAAGAATGCCAAAGATAAGTGCACCAAACTTGGAACAAAAGGAGCTCCGTATAGGGAGAAAACACTCTCAAAAGAGCTCACCAACACTTGTAGGGCTCAACCACATCAATGCATAAAATCTCTTGCAATAGTGTGACCATATATGCTTTGCAATCGTCACACTGATGCAAATCTCAATTGGCAAAAGTACATGAAACCTGTAACCAGTGGCTACATGGAAACTGTATGCAGTACACTCACAATCAAAATATTTATCAATAAAAAATAGTGCATACCATAAGTCTACTTGTAGTCATTGTGAGCATACACAAATCTCACTCTTGCAAGAGTGGATACAAGAACACCAATTCATGTCCAAAAAACAACCATATGCCCATCAATGTGGGAGAAAATTCAACCACAACAAGAGTGAATCATCGTCTCTATCCAATGACTGCAAATACATCAAAAGAGTGGATGGCAATCAAGCCAAAACTATGGCAAGAAATCTAGGAAAAATCAGATAGAAAATCCCCTACAAAATGAGAAAATTCTTGATGCAAACTCTCAAACCATAAACTGCATCCAAGGTGCCAAAGTGGGAGAAGCTCTCAACCATCGTAAACGTCAAAATCTATCAACAAAAGATATGGAAGTGGGAGTGAAACTCGACCACTATAGTCTTCAAAAGAGGATCAAACTATAAACCATAACACTACTCAATGCCAATGACTAGAAATGCCAAAATGGATCGACATTGTGACATACAATGACAATATATACTCAACATACATACATCAACGGAGTGATCGCGCATAAACAAGTGCCAATAGAGTTGCAATCCAGAAAACCGATTAATGTGGAAATATTGCTCTCAAGAGAGCTCACTAGCACCTCAAAAGTGCTTGCCAAAATGCATGTAGAATGGGCATCAACCATGCGCCATAACCCTATGCAAATCCATCCGTAAAAATCATAGATTGAAGCACAAAATTTTGCCCAAAGTTTCCTATGAAAACCTATGAAAGAAGCTCCACCGGTGTGCTAAAAAAAGCACATCTCTCAAGAGACCGTCTCCATGGTGTGTAATCGCCTCCGTGATTCTTTACCTAAATCTACCAAAAAACCCTCAAAGAAGCTCTGCACAAGTTGAAATTTCATCTTCAATCTCTAAATTTACGCACCCAACTTTGAGCACCTGCCGTGCTTCCAAAAGTGCATCAAACTCGTGCACAGTGCAAAAACATAACTTGAAATTTCCAACATACAGTCAGTCTGAGCTGAATATCAGCGAATTGGTGAGAAAATTGGAGAAAGTTTCTTCTGCAAAGTTGTAGACCATGTCAAAACGCGTGGGTAAAATTTTTAGATCTGAATTCTACAAGGAGAAAAATGATCCGCAAAACAGTGCTATTGAGCACTCAAATTTTAAGGCAGCACCTTCACCTACACACTATCTTCCACATATTCTTCGAAGCTTCCACAAGAGCATCCATCACTCTCAGCTGAGCTCATGAGCTCCCATTCCGTTCTCACAAAATCTTCTGAGCTTTCATGATCTCTACACTGTCAAGAGCAAGTAAGCTAATGCCTTAAAGCTCTCGACATCGTCGTGCTCCGCGTAATCGCCATGCACTTTGATACTAATTTTGAGCACAAATGCACGCGCGCACACACACACACACACACACACACACACACACACACACACACACACAGAGAACACAGGATGTGGGTGGAGCAGCTCACCACAATATGTTTGAAAGAGAGCCCTTTATTCTTCTATCTAGTAAAGAATAAGGTGTGTACAAGTGATGGGCAGTCAGATGCCTTTGGTGTGTCTGGTTGGGGTAAGAGGCACACCGCCTTTACCCCAACACCACGTCTATTCCATATTGCACGGCACGTGTCGATGGTAACCTTGGTGGCAAATCATCTGGAAATACATCTTTGTATTCCATTAGCTTATCAACATTTGCTTGTTCTGGTCTGAGAGAAGTAGCCATAGTTGGAAGAGAAGAGAGAGAAGCATGCGGCGTTGTGGAATTGTCATGATGGGTAGTCGGATGCCTTTGGCATGTCCGATTGGGGTAAGAGGCACACTGCCTTTACCCCAACACCACGTCCATGCCATATTGCACGGCACCACGTGTCGGTGGTTACCTTGGTGGCAAATCATCTGGAAATACATCTTTGTATTCCAGTGATAAATCTTTTAACGTATTAACAACATTGCTTGTTTTGGTGAGAGAGAAGTAGCCATAGTTGGAAGAGAACCATGCGGCGCTAAGGAATTGTCATTTAAAACATTATCAACATTTGACAAAAAATGACATAGTGAGTAAGACAAAAAGTGTTCTTCTATTTTATCTTGAGAAGAGAGCTTCATAAGATCGGCTATACAAATAAGTGGCGAGGAACGAACATCTTCTCTCCCAACAACAATGCACGCCATTGGATTCGAGCATCAAACTATTGTACTCATAGCTATGTTTTAATGATGATCTTAAACTATATACCACTCCTGACTAAGGACCACATCTACCCTATCCATGTTCATGACTTGAAAGTTCAAGGGTGTGTCATACCCTTGAATCTCCAGCGATACATCCTTCACCTGAGTATCCCACACCTCAGTGTCATGGCCGTTACTCATCACTACCTTGTAATGGTAGGAACTTTGAATGTTAGGTAAAATGATCCTAAACTATATAACCACTCCTGACTAAGAACCACATATGCCCTATCCATATTCATGACTTGAAAATTTAAAGACGTGTGATACCCTTGAATCTCCAGTGATACATCCTTCACTTGAGTATCCCACACCTCGGTGTCCAACCTCTTCCCTTTATATAGGCACCCCCAAGCTTGGTTTAGACTGGCTCCTAGCCTAACAAGATGCATTGCACTTGCTACATGATGCCTCAATAGACTCCCAAGTGAATGAAGCTTTCTAAAATGCCAATGTATTACGGCTTGGGAGGATTCCAATGGGTCACGCTTCATATATTACACCACGCATATTGCCCCCAACTACAAAACCATGTTCTTCACTGAAAGAGGAAAGCATGGGACCTGTAGCTGAGGTCGAGGCGAATCGATGAAGACAAGAAGTGGGCCATAAAGCGGAGGTCGAGGTAGGCAAGCGTGGTGATTTTCTCGATATCAAGCGGGATGCTACTACTATGAAAAGAGGAACCTAGATCGTCGATGCAAGAGAGGTCAGTCAGATCTTGGAGCCATCGCCACGAGAGCTTCCATCACAAGAGCCCCTTGAAGGGCGATATCTTCATGAACGTGCTGCAACACATTCTAATCAATTGGGTTCGTTGTAGTGTACTTGTTCAACAACAAATCTATCACCACCACAATAGAATTACAACAGATCCCCCACCACCAGCCAGCCGCTTGGATTTGCTTTCACCCCTATCAGCTCCCTAAAAATTAGCAATGCCTCTCTCTCTCTCTCTCTCTCTCTCTCTCTCTCTCTCTCTCTCTCTCTCTCTCTCTCTCTCTCTCTCTCTCTCTCTCTCTCCCCGCCCTCCCCCCCCAAATCACCGCAAGCTTCACCACCAATGATAGTATGTTTGATGGTGCGCATTGCAAGTAGAAGAGATTTGCTTCAACAGTGAACTGAAAGCTATTTTTAGCATGGGTTGATTGTGAAGATAATGTAAGCATTGAGTACTTCAATACTCTAGAATGTCTGCTTTAAAAGGGACTTTGTGAGGTGGATTATTAATCACATTGAAATTGAGAGGATTAAATCTAACTAAAGGTTCTTTGTAAAAGGAGACTCACTTGGCAAGAAATCAACTTCACAAGTTTGGCAAAAGAATAGCTCGTGGTATATTGAAAAACAACTACAATGGTCTTGCACGGTACTATTATAACTCAAGCAATATAACAACCCACATGATGGTAATTGACCTAAGTGCCATATCTAGCTTGTTTCTTTGCAGCTTTCCTTTGAGGTATGGCAAACTCAATGTGAGCAACCAAGCTATAACTGAAAATTGTGCCTTTAGATGTTAATGCAAAGATCTTACTTCTCTAACAATTTCATCTTATGAGATGTAGTAGCTCCAACTTGTAGAAGTTGTATTTGTTGGGCTTGTGTTCACTACAAAGTCTCTTAGATAAGCTTGTAGCCACTCTATATTGTGAAAAATTCAACCAGCTCATATATTAAGTCAGCATAGCTCTTGTATGCATTTATTTGGGGCACCTTGACTCTAGTTATTACGACCTTCGTTCAAAGCAATAGAAGTTTACAAGCTTTCCATATCGTTGCAAGTTGAATTGACAAGTCATTTTCTAATGATTTGTCATTGTTGGGTCTCAGAAATTAAGGATTTTGGGAATACACATTAGCATAACAAAATGCTTTGCTTAATTGGCTCTTAGTGATTGTGTGGGAAAAGGTTTCACACAATAATCACATGATTTGTGTGACTTAATTTGCAAGACATTTCTCATTAAGATGTTCTATTTTTATCTTGGGACTTGAAAGTGATGTGGTTGGGATTTGAGCCTTAGGTTCTATATGCAGTTAATCAAATGCCTTGACCCTTGAGATAGATCCCATTGGCTATGGTGCTATGATTTTTGATGGGTCACACATAAATGTATCTTGTAAGGTTGGTCTTACGTAGGTAGCTGAAGGTGGAGGTAGGAACAATGACCTCCTAAATTGCTTTCACAAATGCACTTCACGGTTTAAACAAGTTTCTCTTTTGTTGCTTGAACTACTTGCTCTATTGGCTGGGACAAATTAATGAGCTTCAACGTGGTTTGCATTCCATTGCTTAAGATGCTATCATTCTTGTTGGTGACATCCCCTTTTTTGGATCTATTGGATTTGTCCTTGTACCTTTTGGTTGTCGTACACTGCTTCACATTAGTATGATGAGCTACTGTCATTGTATAAAAATAACATCTCTATTTTGAAGCAAGTTCATAGGATGTTCTTGGGATATCAACACTCATTGGACTCCGTATTTTGTGTGTTTCCTGATTTAGTTTACATGTAGGTGAGATTTTGGTTTGCAAAGTGAATTTACAACATTGACAAATCATATGATTTGGGCAGAGGATACTAGTGTTATGAAGACTCATGAGAGGAACAAATAATTGTGCTCTATTGATTTTTACGCCAAATTTGTACTCACTGGGGCATAGTGTCTCATAGGTCACAAAGGTCCACAGTTTTGTAGGCCAATGAAGAAGTTCTTTTTGGTCGATGTAATGTAATGTGGAGAATTGGTTGTATTTTTTTCACTTGTATTGTTTTGAGAACGATTACATAACTTCGTTCAATGATTTCCTTTATGCAATTCATTGGTCTCTTTTATGTCTTTGCAGTAATTAAATTCAATTTCAAAAAGCACAAGTACCTTCTCACTTGGTTCTAAAAAGTCCTCCAATTAAGCTAAAAAGAGGGTGCTTTGTGTGATAAGCAGATATACCATGCAAATCTCCCCTTCTCTTTTCCAAGATTGGGATCTGACTACTATGACATGATTGTGATTGTGTGTATTTACACTTTACATTTATAAGAAAACCAGTTAAAGCATTGTTTTGCATACCTTCCCTAAACGACAAAAAGTAGAAGAGGAAGAGGAAGGTTGATGTGAGGACTATTTGGTGCCATGAACATTAAAATCCCTTACTAAAGGAGTTTTCAATTGACATAGCAAGAAAAACAAATGGCGTTTTCATGTATAGGAAGGTTTTACACATAAAAGATTACAGGTGAAGCCAAGCCGAGTATTTATCAGTGAGATATCATTTGTTTGATGAAAAATGGCTGGACATGAACTCTATTATTGGCCTACTAAAGGCCTTAGTACCCAAAGGGTGAAGGCCATTCAATTTTCATTGTTAGACAAGTGTCCCTATGGGGCTTAAACATGTGAATGATAGAAAGAGATCATAGCCTTTTAAATGCTATTATCCAAAGGTCCAAAAGTACATTAACTTTTTGGCATGCTTGACAAAGGCTTTAGAGAACAAATGAATGATCAATTCAATTAGATTGAATCTATCTATATTCCCTTGCTGTTGGAGCTGGCTCTTCTCATTGTGTAAAATGTCATGCAGCCACTCAATATCGATCTCACCACCACGCTCCTCAGATTGACCTTGTGTTGTAACCACAACGCCATGTGCGGCTCCTTGTAGAGTGGACAACCCAATTCATATAAAAAAGACTTGTTTCATTGCCCCTCTTTTCTAGGGTATCTTCTTTGGCCTCTGTTTAGCACTGCATGCTACCCCCTGTTGCTCTGCCTTTTGCTATGAGTCACCAAGCAAAAATTTATGTTTTGAGCTCCAAAAAAATTAAATGATGTCGTTGATGTCCATGACTTGCAAGTGGCCGCTCAACTGCCAGTTGTTGCCATGATCAATTTCTTCACCCTCTACCATCACGTGTCACCCATCCATCCTACCAGATGTCCTTGCCCAAATGCAATTCCTTTATTTTCCTCCCCTTCTGTTTTCGCTACATTTCCAACTCAAGAAGGATCTTTTTAGATACAATTTAAACAAATCGTTCCAAAATTGTACCATTCATAGAATATAGGTGTTTGATCCCATGATATGAGATATTGATAAAAGGTCTTTTCATTTAAAAATTTTAAAAAAAATTAAATTATTTTATTATTCTCTATGCTTATTAAATCATTCTTCTTATAAAAGACATTAAAATATTTTCTTGTTTTGATTTTTAATGTGTCTTTTTTTTATTATCGTTATTTGGTTTCTTATTGTTTTATTTTGTTTTGTTTCTAATATGCACCTTTTACCCTATTATTGAAGTGAGGCCTTTCCTAGTATAGAAACCTTTTATGGTTATGTATGTATGCATAATAGACAATACAATTTTATATGAAAACACAACAAAATTCTATGTGATTATAGGCACTTACCTAAATCTACTCTCCTTCATATCCTCCCCTCCCCCCCCCCCCCTCCTTTACTTAATAGGCCTTAGTGCCTCCTCACCTTGTTAAAAACAAATCTTTGAGTCCTTGCCTCTTAAAAATATAAATTAGAGATTTGCAACTTGACACAAGTAGACTCTTTCAATTAGCCTGATCTTGAAACCGATAGTGTTGCCAATTCATTTCCTTGAGACTTGGGAATGGCTATCATGATAGAATGCATGGGGGTTGGCATGTTGGGGGTTGACATATGCCTTTCAATTCCAATGGTGAAACATTATGAAGAAGTCACAACATGGAATGAGCTTTGAACCATCGACAAAATTGTCAGCTTGAAGACACTCTTCTCGAGTAAACAATCAAATATCTGATTTGATTGAATCGTAAGCATGCACAACTTTTTGCATGTTATTATTCCTTTTTGGACTACATAAAGGGTCCTTAAGCGTTGGATTTTTTGTGCAATTGTGGACCATTGGAAAAGCTTGCATATTAATGTCACATGACAAAAAATCTTTCTTTTTTAATATTTATTGTATGTCTTTGTGAGAGGTGTTAACATTTGTGTACCTCTCTCTTTTAAAGATGGCCATTGAATATTGCTTTAGTCATTATTTTTTATACGTTTGGAACATGTTATGATTTAAATAAGTCATTGTCACACTTGTTTCCAAAAATGTAATACTCTATTGTGAAAGTAAAATAAAATTAAATGCTAATGTCACTTTCTCATTTTGCCTCTAGGCACTCACAAAGAACCCTCTTATTATTAAATTCATATCGATAGCATTTTATGTAAGCCATGGTGAACTTTCACCACCTGTTTTGTTTAAACATTTGAAAAGATTGGAAGGCCAATACTAATTTAACATAAGGCTGTTGATAAAAATTTATAATAAGCGATTTCTTTGTGAGAGAGAAAAATAGAAAGTGACATTAGTATTTAAAAACATGTGGTATCACACTAAATACTATATCTATAAAAAAAAAAAGGTATAACAATGAGCTATTTACATTAAAATATATTTCAAAGGCATAAAAAATAATGTTTGACACAATACTCAATGCCCCTCTTTAAAGAGAGAGGTACACAAAACACCCATGTCTAAAAGAAATAATAAAAGAAAAGTTAATTATCACTAGCTTGCCATGTGGCAATCCGCAAGCTATTTTCAATGGTCCAGATTTGCATCCAAAATCCAACCCTTTACTAAAGCTGGATTCACATCAAGTAGTGGCGACACGCAAATGAACAACGCAACCTATCAAAAGCGCCCACCTGGGCATGTGCGTTCACAGTAGGCAACGGAAGCAAGGCATGTTTGCTGCCAGCGCATGGAAGGGTTGCCCCCTTTTATTTTTGGCCCCGTCCCCTCGCCCAAAGGGCTTCTACCCTCCACGTAGAGTGACGAACCCGCCATGCACAGCTTTTTAGAATTTTCCTTAACCATCCCACTTTATGTCTCAAAGTTCCTTTCCTTTCCATTTGAGGCTTCTCCACCTCCCAAAAAAAAAAAAAAAAACGGCTCTCACTCCAAACTCCAACGTTCACAAAAGAAACCCCCCCCCCCTCTCCCATTTCCTTATAAAATGGAGCAAAATCTTCTATTATGAGCCTATCACATCAACACAGAAATCAAGGTTATGACTATGTTCTTTTGCATTTGAGACTTTTGAAGGATTTACAAGCACATGAAACCTTCTCCTCCTCCCCCCTCTTATACTAAGCTTAAAATGTATCATTATCTTCTATCGTGAGCCTGTCACATCAACACAGAGAACAAGGCCATGCTCTTTTGCATTTGAGGACTCTACAAGCACAATGTGTAATATCAAATTTTAAGCTTATTTGAGATGCTCTACTTTAACATTAAGCTTGTTTGATATGCTCTATGGTGTACCAACATTTTATATGATTGCGTTCTTGTAGGATTGAAGCGTCAAGCGGCCAACGGCGATTCAAATCGGCTCATTAAGGTTGCATTGATTTTTGCAATTCACACTTTTATGCATTGATTTCAACTTTGTGTGCACATCTTTAACACTATTATTTTTTGCGGTATAGGTACGATTTTCTCCAACCCAAATCAATTTTTCGACTCCCAACGGAAAGATGACGACCCTATTCTCTCCCAACCTCCGTTTTCTCAATCCACTTACTATCCATATCCCCACCTTTCATTCCACATGCCACCTCATGGCTACCAAACCATGATGAACTCTCCCTCCATCTCTCCTAATTTGCCCTTTATGTTTAGACCCCCGAATTATGGTTCTCAAATTCCACCACCTCATTCCTCTCCTTCTCTAAATGCTCATAGCCCACATTCTCCTATGGCTACACACCTTTCTCATCCCTCTCCTTCTCTAAATGCTCATAGCCCACATTCTCCTATGGCTACACACCTTTCTCATCCCTCACCCCCTTTGAGTGCCACAAGTCCTAACTCCAATATGGATGCCGCCCCCGATCATGTGGCGTCCACTCCATCACCCAACCCTACCCCTAATGCCATGTGAGCTTCTCAACCCAAGGCAAGCCGTGTCAAATCGACGAAGAGGAAAGAAGCCACCAATGAGGAGGCTGTGCTACAAAACCAAACCACAACAAAGAAGCCCAAAGCCTGGAAGAAGAAGAGCATCATCAACTTGGGAGACGACGATGACAACAACAAGAAAAGAAAGTGGAAAGATTGGTGGGTGGACCAACTCATTCATATCTGGGGGGGACATGAATGAGGAGTTCAATAATCCCGGGAAGCAAGGGATCAATTTATGGACAAAGGTGGCTACTAAACTAGCCGCCACTTACCCTGACTTTGATAAAGATAGTGAAAGCTGCCGCAAGAAGTGGCAAGCAGTATTGCAACAATACCGTCAGTACAAAGCCCATAACTCAATTTCTGGAAATGATAGGAGGCATATATGCAAATGGTTCGACATAGTGGATGAATACTACCACGCCAGAGCCACTGTTACTTCTGGTAGCCACGCTTCTTCATCCACAACGGAGGATGTTACCCCAACAAATTGTGACACCTTAGAAGAAAACCCCTCTCCACATCAAGAGAAGACCTAACCCACTCTGTCCTCAAGCCATAAAGTCACTCCGAAGTACGAGGAGTCTTTTGACCGAGATGGCCGGTACAGGGAAACTTCTCTTGGAGCATCTCAAGGAGACCGTAGCCAGAATATTGCCTTGGAGAAGGAGAGGCTCAATATACTAGCTGCAATGCGCATGACTATGAGTGATTTTTTGAAGGAGTCTAGGGGGGGTGACAACTAGTTTTTTCACAGCTTCTATGTTTTTTCAAAGTTTTGTTGTAATTTGTCAAAGCTTGCAGATTTTATTGTTGTGCTTCCGAAGTGTATGAAAATGTTTCAAGGTTTCAAAGTATGATAAAAATGCTGTAAATTAAAGTGGACCATGTACTACATATCTTGCATCATTTCAACGTGTTCGCAGGATTCAATGGCCATATCCAAGGAAATGGCTCTCTATTGTGCATGGTTGTGTTCTTTAGCCATTTATGAATTGCTAAAGGAACCCAGCTTTCGCAATGGTGAGTCCATGGTGCAAACTTGGTTGCATGTTTGCGAGTGCATGGCGCGGTCTGTAAGCCTGAAGAAGATCGCCAACCGAAGGAGTGGTCATGAACGACGGCGTGCGTGGGCATACCCACATCCACAAGGCTTTGTTCGATGCTATCTCCTAAGTGCTTACAATGCTAGCATGTTCAAGCGGCGTCTAAGGGTCAGCAAAGAAACCTTCAATTACCTTTGTGGGAAGCTTGCACCCTTCATGCAGAAGAAATCCACAAACTTTCGCAAGGCTGTGCCAACAGAAGATAGAGTAGCAATCACTCTTACCATACTTGCTACTGGATATGGACTCTTGGGCCTCGATGACACTTATGGATGTGCAAAGAGTACATCTTGTGGAATTGTACTTGATTTTTGCAAGGCAATTGTGAAATCTGGCCTTAGGGATATATGTACATTAGATGGTCCACAAGCTCTCGACTTGCGACATTGGCGCGCGAGTTTGAGGCTGCAAGAGGAATCCCCTTTGTTGTTGGTGCGATAGATGGTTCCCATATTCCCATCATTGCACCAAGGGACAACCATGTCGACTACTTCAATCGAAAAGGTTTCCACTCTATTTTGCTGCAACTAACCGTATCTGCTAATTGTTCAATATGGAATTATGATGTTGGATGGGCCGGATCAGTGCATGACTCCTTGAATTTCACTAGAAGTGAGCTAGGACAAAGATGTGCAAAAGGGTCACTAGGCAACTATTGTCTAGTTGGTGATTGCGCTTATCTGGCACGGCCATATATGCTAGTGCCTTTCAAAGGGTGCAAAGAAGGGCTGTCACGCCTCAAGTACTATTTCAGTCAATCCAACACAAGGATGCCATTTGAGAGAGCATTTGGAATGTTGAAGGCAAGGTTTAGAATTTTGTTAAAAAGATATGACATGAATCTAGGCTATGTGCCAGATCTTGTAGCAACTTGTCTTGTGCTTCACAACCTTTGTATTTTCCATCGAGATTCTTTTGATATGGAGTGGGTGCGAGAGGCAGAAGCAGAAATGGCGGGTCATGTTGGACGTGCGACAGAGGATCAAATAGCAGGTGCTACATCCATGATGGAGCTTATGGCAACGCGGGAAGTCGGAGTAGAGGAGGCTAAGGAGCGTGCTCAAGGCAGCGATGAAGGAGGTTCTAATGACCTTGGAGTAGGGTCCGAGAGGCGAGACAATATTGCAAAGGCAATGTACAAAGAGTAGGCACAGATGAATGTCGAATAAATTTTTGGAAATGAGGCTTTAGAGGAAGTAGATTCATCATCATCTTCAAGTTAGAGCTTTTGTAACAAATGCATTCAATTTAATAAATTTTATGCTATGGTTTGTACTATGCTTTATTGATGCAAATGCTAAATGCTTATTCCTTTCACTCTTTCCGCCGTCGCCCAATGTTCACACAAGCCGGCGGAAGAAAATCGAGTGACTTTTTCTTCCACCCTCTATGTGAACAAATGGGTGGTGGAAGTGTGCATTATGTAACTCTACCACCCGGAAAAGCAACTTTTGGAGCCTCTCTTCCACCTCCTCAATGTGAACCCAGCCTAAGGATTACGTATGTAGTCCAAAAACCCTTAAATGGTTGACCTCAATTTTTCTACAATTCTTTAAAAAGGTAGCATCTGCCTTGCCCTTCTTTGGAATAGTAACACCCCTGTAGAATAGTGTTGAAACTTTCTAATTTTCGAGCTGACAAGTACGCCTCGTGATTTCATCACTTGTTCCTTCACGATTACACATTGAAGAAAGATATGTTAAGAGAGAAAGATTGCTTGAAAAGCATGCATACTAGGAGTGACTATTAAACAATGCCTTTTTCTCTAAGAACAATCTTGTACGCTTTCAAATATTGTTAACAATATAAAACCTTTTGCTTTCATATATCAAGGTAGAAAATCAAGGCACATTATTGCTTGTTACATCCAAGGCTTGCACCCCTGAGCACTATATCACATGGGACCTTGAATGATGTTCGAGAGGTGGGATCGACGATGGCGAACATGGACATGGTTTTTGTGACAATGGGCATCCATCGGAAGGCAACTGAGTTTACTTTTTCCTATGCATGTGCACTTTATCATACTGCGAAGTGGAGTGTTGAACAACCAAACCCACACGAGTGCGTGGTTAACACACCGGCTTGCCAATGTGAAGGTCGCGGGTTCAAGGCCAGGTGGGGAATGAGGAGTCCATAAAATGGTAGCGAAGTTGAGATCCTTGGATCCCCCATCTCTCAAGCTTCATTAAATACCGCGTGTGATATAATGTTGTGGGCTTGAACTCCATTCTTGCAATCCCGACGGCGACGCACACATTCTATTGGCCCTTGCGCGTCGTGACAACCGACTGATTAGATCGCCGCCGGATTTTAAGAATTTGCAGCTTGTTCTGTGTATCGAGCGGAGGAGCTAGGGACTTATTTCTGCTGCCTAACATAGATTGAGACCGCTTCAAGGGTAACAGGTCAGACTTTCTGTAAGTTTCGACATGGTTGGGGCATCGCAAATTCCTCTATATTCCTGTGGGGCAGATGCAAACTGGTGGATAGAGAGGTGGTTTGGAGACTGTATCTACACAACCTGGGATACAGTTGCTTTTTTTATCGGACTCTCTTCTATCTGTTTCTGGCTCATCGCCCAACTACCTCAGTTCATCAGCAATTTTATACGAAGTGCAGCAGATGCTCTTTCTCCATGGTTCCTTGCTCAGTGGCTTGCGGTAAGAATAGCAGCAGTTTCCAATACATATATGTTATGCTGCGATCTTTAATATTCGAGTTTCTTATGAGGTTACAGTTAAATCATATGAGGTGTTTGATTGATATAGTTGGTAAGAACAAAACAAGCAAACTCAATTTTAAACTCAATTTTATTCGACGATGCACATTGACAAGTCTAGTATGGTGGCTGCACTTGTTCTTGAATTTTTGCTGCTAGACTTCCATGGGGATGTCAAGGTATTTAGTCAATACTGCGCATTATGGAGCAGTTGATGGATATATTGTCTTGTGGGTGACGACAATGGGTCTATACCTTGCACTTTCCTTCAAGGGTGAATCTGGGCTTATCCTGGATTCATCTAGGTATATATAATATTTTTTGGAAGTGATGAGCGATTCTGAAGAACTTCTGGGTAGCTGATTTTGATCTGAGAGTATGGATTACTCCCATATCTTGGGTATGCACTTTGTTTTTGAACTTTTTCTGCAAGACTTACATGTGTGAGCATAGTTTCTTGTCATATTTGGAAGTGTGGAGATTTTGAAGAGCTTTTACATAGCTGAGTTTTGTATAATTATTATGTTGCACTACCAGAATCACTCGAATTACTTTAATGCTTGACTGAAATAACAAGTGAAGCTAGAAAGAGAAGAAGACAGTGGAGTAGGATGCTCCTACACAAAAGAGATTGGTGGCCTGAACTGTCACTATCAGCACCCCTGTTGGCATTACTTTCTATTGAATAGGACAATAATGGTCAGACTCTGTCTGAGTCTTAAGTGCTTCGACTTCCAAACCCAAGAGACTCTTACATAGGCTCCCAAAGTGTTCAAAAGTTGGTGCCCAAAAGCTGGGCTTTTAGTACTTACAAAAGCTATTCCTGCACAAAGCAGCCTCTATTATGGGAAAAAGCATAGAGAGAAAAAAGAGGCCGCTTAAAAATTTGTCCCCGGCCCCCTCTTTTATTGTATTGATCTAAACATCAAAGAAATAATTTTGCTTTCTTCTTGATTTGCACAAGAGAGAGGGTAAGGGAGAGGATTTTTTCTCTAACTAGAGAAGAAATCAGTTTTAGAGGGAGACCACTCTCTTATGGAGAGAACTTCTCTGTGAATTCTCGAGAGAAGATTCAGCAGTTTCTAAAGAGGAGAAAAACCTGTGGAGAGAGAAAACAATTTAAAAGGGAAAACCAGGTTTGAAGAGAGAAAATCAGCACTCTGTAGAGAGATAATTACAGCGAGAAAGCGAGTCCTATGTTCACACCTTTTTTGAGAGGTGTTTGTGATCAGCAATAGCTCAAAAACTGAAGGGAATGCTCATATGACTGGATGAATGAGAATGAGAGGGCAGGGGTCATCTTAAGAGGAATAATGTGATGTGATACAAGGGAGCGCCCTGTTTTGGGCTGAATTAGCTCCTAAAAAAGCTGCCACATTATCTCAATAATGACCAGTAGCATAAAAGCCACTTTTTGTGCGTGCCCCCTATTAAATAATGGGGCAACTGGACCAAAAAGGGGTCAACTGACTAATAAAAGGTTCAAGGACAATAATAGTGGAGCCTTGGCAGGTTGAGTTTTAGATCTTTGCCAACCCTGTTTGGCAGAAGTTTGAGATATCAGGTTTTGTAAATTTTGTATAGGATCTTGCTGGTGGTATTAGTGTGGTGCTGTGGTTACAGCATTTGTAGACTTCATAACTTTCTGATTTTCTGCTGTAACAGGGTGATACTTTCAATTTCCTAGGTTGTGTTCTCACCGGGGATCAGTTGAAGACTCAGATAATTACTGCAGGTTATTTCATATTCTCAGATATTGTCATTGTTTCTCAGGTGAGAGCAAGTCCAATATATGAAGGTTTTAGCCTTTATGATCTCTCTTAATTTATCTCACTTAATGTTTCAGTACGTGTACTATCAAGTTCGAAACAGAAAAGCAGTCGACTTTGACGAGTCAATACACAAGGGCTCTGCATATTCAAATTTGCTGAAGGGTAATCTCAGCAGGGATTCAGCATTTGAAGGATTATCTAGACAGGACTTTCAGGCCTTTAAAGGTAAAGTTTTTGCTGTTCATACTAAAACATGAATAAGCCTGTCATAGCAATTAGATTCTTATGTAGTTCTTGGTGCAAAGTTTTGTCCAAACCGAATTATATATTGATGTATTGTGCGATTGCTGCAGATAATCTGGGTGGTATCAGCACCATGCCAATATCATTACAGAGTGACGTGGTCAGCGAGCATGTTGTTGCACATAAGTCCACGTTAAGAAGTTCCCCTACTAATGCCAATTCCTCCAAGCCTTCAGATTGCATGCAGTGGAACCAACTGCCTGTTCCACAAGCTCTCTCAGACTTGAGACAGCATGATGGCTGGATTTATGAACATAGGCATCGTTTAAGAAGGCTAACACAAGAGTATAATCTAGAGTATGGGCGTGCATTCTCTAAACGTCTCTCTGTGCTGTACAACCAACGCAAGGAAAAGCACAAAAACGGTCAGCTAAGGGAAGCTCTTGAAACTACGAACAGAACTCCGCGCAAAGCTATGCTTGGAATTGCCGGTTTTTTTGGGATATCGACAATCCCAAAGATGCAAACTTTCTCAAGCCTTGGCAAATCACAGTATACCAAGGGGGGGTTTGAATTGGGTAGACGTGCTCTGTTGGGACTCCATAGTGAAAAGTCTGAGATTGGTCAACCCTCAGCAGCTTATGTGGCTCGTCACTTTTTGTCCCTCAGTTGGCAAACATACCCCTGGACAACGATTGGGCGATTTCTGGGGTGAGAGTGTTGGTCGATCTATTTTCTAATTTCTTTCAGGTTAAGTATGTTTGCATTAAGGGTGCTCTTTACAAATAAGGCTTCATGGTGCACTTACTGCAGGTGGGGCTCATCGGCATTCTACTTGGGTTCTCGATTATCACAGCTCATCAAGAATAAGCAAAGACAGTCAGCAGAGGGCCTCTCCCTTGGAATGGTGACTTGTGCAGTCCTTGCGAACATAACCTATGGATTGTCAATCATTATGCGAGCTTCTTCTTGGTGTGTTTCCTGGTTCAGCAACAGACTAGTCTACGCCAGTCATTAAAATAATAGGAATGACTATGCTACGTAACATCTCACTGTTCAAAATATTCTTCAACTTTTTCTGCTCGCAAGAACAATAGTGATTATTTCTACTGGAAAACACCTAGAGACACTCAAAGCAAGTCTGTCCCCAAGGCAGTACAAAGTTGTGATACATCTGGATTCGCTTGGAGGTAATGAGCATGCCCCAAGGCCAAAATGCTGAAAAACTGTTACCACTGAGCTATATGGCCAGAGGAAAACCTCTCCTAAAGAGAGTTAAAAGGGTGATCTTGCCTTGTACTAAAAGAAAGAAGAGGGACTCCCAGCAGCCTCTGAAAGATATGGACCTTGGAACAAGTATTCCCATAAGTGATAGGGTGACCGCATGCGTGTCCGCACTGCGTGCACATACACACCCCCCCCTACACACATGCGCACACACCCCTGTGCGCGCACACTCACATAAAGCAGAAAACAGAATTGAAACAGGAGAAAAAAAGGGGAGAAAAAAAATGAAACAAGATAGAGGAAGACTAATGCAGAAACTGGAGAATAATTAGAGCCAAACCCGTCGATAGCACATAACATACCATGCTGGCTCCATGTCTGTAAGGAAAGCGAGAAACTGTTGGATGTTGGATATCTTTGCAAGCCATTTAGAATGGCTAGTCTATGTGCTGTCCCCATCTCGAGTAAATATCTCCCATACTCTGGGCACTCCTCGTGTTGTGAGTTGCGACTAAGTCCGAGCTGTGTGTAATCTATTTTTGACCGCCTCTCCTAAGTCATGTAAAAAATTGGAAGATTTTCGCTGGGTGGTCCTTGCATTAAAGTCTCCTGATAGGATGATATTGTCACAAGTTTGGAATGTGGCGTGTCCAATTAAAAAAAGATATGACCGAGAGGACCAAGGGTGTATGGTGCAGCGGAAGTGAATGTTGATCTTGCTCAAGATGAGTGCTCCGAACTGTGCTCAAGGGTTCCTTTTACTTACGGAAGGGAGAGCCTTTCGTTCCTTTAGTGAGAGAGTGCAATGATCACAAACAAAGTGAATGCTACTGTGAATGAAGGTGTAAACCCTCCTCCAAGAGCCCCTCTCTACAGCGAGAGAGGCCTATGCTATAGATTGCACAAATCTGGTACAATGGTTTAGATGCAATGGACTTGCCGACGATGTCGACGACAATGACGACGACGACAAGGACGGGCTGAAATCTGAAAACGCTAGGTCTGAAATATTGAAATCTGCAAATCGCTGACTTTCTACTGAATACCGACACCGTGTTGGCGAGGACGGCAATGGCGACGATGATGCGCTGAAAATGCAGATGCTGAAATCTGCGGACAGCGGACTGAATCTGAAAACGTTGGCGGACTCGACGGTATGGCGAGGATCTACTGCGGGTAGGTGATATCTGTGAGGCTAAGGGCTGAATCTGCGGTGTGAGTGCTGAAAATTGAAAACGCTGATGTGCTGAGCTGATCTGACGCCGGAATCTGCAAACGCTAGGCTGGATCTGCAAACTGAAAACGCTAGGCTGATGTGTAATCTGTTGAAAACGCTAGTGAGAGAATCCCAAAAACGATGTCTGTTTCCTGTTGGCTGAAAACGCTAGGGTCTCCTGTGGGTCTTGCTGAAAAGGTGCACTGCAAGTTGCTGGAACTTCTTCTACCTCTTCTGCCAAAAAGTGCTAGCGCTAGGTTTCTTTTTAGAGCCTTAGCAAATTTGCCCTACTCACTTTTCCAACAAAAGTCACTTATTAATAAATAAGTGAAAAATGTGTATTTTGGGAAAAAAGGGTTCTATGCATTGTAAAATGCTCATGCTAGCTTCTTTGGGCCGCGCTGAATGCGACACAAAGTGATCTGTGGTGACTTCAATGCTCCAACTTCAGCGATGGTCGTGGGTCCACCGTCTTCCCGAATCTCTGAGGAGGAAAATTCCTGGAACTACTTCCAACACAAAATCATAATCATACACACTTCATGTAAAGTAACTGGAAAAATACTATTCTTCCTAAATGACTGTGCATGCAATGCAGATGAACAAAGTGACGGAGTGCCAAACCGTTTATCAAACACACGCAAAAATTGTGATCGAATCTTGACTATTGACCGAAACTTATCAACTGTGGCAAATCACAACGGAAATGCCGATGCTTGATGGACAATCTTTCTCGTGCTCTTTCTAAGACTGTGGCATGCCAAGGAAGAGACATGTAAAAGCGATCGACAAAACGGACAATCAGTAAACAATGTGAATTCATTGAATGCAAATCATGTGCATCGTACAATACGGCATGCGTGTGAAAAGGGAACACATAAAGATGGTGATGAAAATACAAGAAACCGTCACGAATGAAACACTCGAACAATGGTTCTTACTAAACATGCAAACATAAAATACTTCCTGAGTGAGTTCTTTGGACCTCGACTCGAGAGCCAAGATAGGTTCTTCGTGATTGATCGTATCTGCAATGATGTTAGCTTCACTAGCAAAATCATCATTCAAACCATCATCCTTGCAAACAATCACATCTCTATCATGAAAAAAATGTTTGTCGTGCTTTGGAAAAGAAAAGATCGAGAAAGTCTCCTTCTCCTGGTTCTTTTTAAGCTTTGCCTGCACATTAGAAATGAGAGGTAAAAAATGAATAAGAATGATAATGGGAGAGTCACTTTTGGCATTTAGAGTGAGTGTTGTCTGCCCAATCAATGAGAGGGTCATGCTCACGAAACCATCGAATGCCTAAAATCATATCATATCTTGAAAGCGGAGACTCAACAAATTTTTGACGGAAGGACGCTTGCTGAACAGTGAATAACACATAGGCACTTTTGTAATGAGAGAGTCCATACAGGCAGCGAAGCCCGACACCTCGAGAGGGGTCGTCTGGCTAACCTCTAGGCGGACTCTCTCTACAAGAGGCACCAATCACATCATGCATACTGCCTGAATCAAACAATATGACAAAACGCTGACCCTTGACATGACTATAACATTTAAAGAGAGACTCATCAATATGTGTGTCAAAAACATGTGGAGACTCAGATTGGTTCACTAAAGTGCTCGTGGTAGCTGTCGGTGCTTTGGGTTCTTTAGTGGTGCTGTCTTAGGACAAGCCTTCTTAATGTGACATTGATAACATCTTCCTTAGCATAAATGACGTTCTTTTGGCGTTATGTATCCTCCTATGATTCCTTGTGCGGCTTTTTCATTCGGGGTTAGCTTAGGTTTAGCAGGTGCTTTAGCTTTACCCTTAGATTCATCTTGAGAGTTCTTTTCCAAAGGATTAGAGGAAGATTGGCTAGAAGAGTTACCGTTCTTACCATTCTTACCGTTCTTACCGTTTTGTGGGTTTCGGGGAGTTTGAGAGGTACTGTGAGAAGACTTGTTCTCCTTAGGCTTTCCTTTGTTGTACTTCATTTCCTATGCGAGAGCAATCGCTACCGCCTTGTTGAGATCTATTGGGTCGAGTACTTCGACATCAAACTTGATGTACTCGTTCAACCCGTAAAGGAATGCCTCTTTGCGCTCATCATCCGATTTGCGTAATTGGGTGCCGAGCTACAAAACACGATTAGAGAAGGATATAACTGGCATACCATTTTGCTTGAGACTGTGCCAATAGTCTTTCAATCGCGCTAGGTACTGAGGTGGCATAAACCGCGCCTTGAGCTTGTCTTGGAAGTCGGCCCAATTGAAGGAAAGGGACACGCCTTCTTCGGCTTCCCCTAGGTGCGCGGCCAACTGTGCCTCTTGCCACGAGTGATACCAATTAATGGCATCACCGGCAAGATACATGGCTGCCATCAAAACTTTGCTATTTCCTGTAGTATGCATTAAATTGATGCAACCGAGAATGAATAACATTAGCATCCATCTTACCGTCATACTTATTGAAGGTCAACTTCTCAGAGACTAGGTTGCTGGAGTCTGAATCTCTGCTTGTGCTACTTGATGAACTGCCCACATCTTTGACCGGTTCGGACTTCGAGGTGGACATGTAGGACCAAGTCTTGCATGAGTTGCTCTCTCTGCGCCTCACGCTCTAATTCCAAGGCCGCTCGCCTTTCTTCGGCCGCTATGCGTTGAGCTTCGCGTGCTTGCTCACCTCAAGCTCCATAGCTGCCTTTCTTTCTTCGCTCTCGCGATCCAAGACTGCCTTTCTTTCTTCGGCCGCCAAGCGTGCTTGATCACGCTCGCGATCCAAGGTAGTGCATTGCACCTCTTGTTGTAGCATCATGTCCATCATCGACTTGACCAAAACCTCCATAGGATTTGGTGCAACCCGTGGCGTAGATAGGGACGGGGGAGGGTGGGAGAAAAATCCTCCTGGTGGGGAAGATTCTTCGTTACCACCTCACTCTCATCACCTTCACGCAAAGTATCCATTCTGCTTCGGGTGATGACCATACACTGAGATCTTGGGTTCAATCATGGTTCCATAAACACAAGAACACATAACATTTATGTAATCTTTGAATCAAAAAGAACATTTCTATAGTAGAGTCTATGTTGGCATAGCATATGTGCATGAGATTGCATGTAAAGGACGCATCGATTGTGTGTGCAAAAGCATTTAGCTTAAATTTCAGATTTTCTAAGGTTTCATGATGTTTTAATAAAGGTTGAAAAGTCAACTGCCCACTTACAAAACCTGTTAAAGATAGCATCCTAAAATTGGGGCGCCCCCAAAAGGCAACACTAGGCTCTAAAATCAGCAGTTTGATTTTCTCGAAGGTGATTCAGAACGTACTGTACGTGGCATATATGTACGTACTGTACGTTGTTCCGTATAGGAAAAAAATTTACGTACGTAAAAATACGTACTCTTGTAAAAAAAGCTCAATTTACCAAACTTTCTAGGCATTTCTTATAAAAAAACAAGAGAGGGCAACAACTTTTAGAGACATTTAAAGATATGTTTTACAAGACAACCACATATAGTGTAACTATTGCAAGAGACTTCAAAGTTTAGACGACATTGTTGATTGAATAGGCATATCAAAGCTCAAATGAGAACAGGTTTGGTTGCCTAGAAGTCAGCAAAAATGCATAAAAAACCCTCAGCCACACTGAATTTTTTAAAACAAAGTGCCATGTACGGATCGATCTGTACCGTACGGATCGTACATTACGTCCGTACAGTACGAAATGGATCCGTATGTATGTTTTGATCCTACCTTGATAATTGATTTCCTCTCTCCAGGTGTTATAGACTTGGACAGTCCAAGCGAGAAATCAATAGTAGCACACGAACAAAAACTGCAAAAGCACTAAACTTTACTAGAGGGAGAGAGAGTGTCGACACGGCATGACGGAGTTCCGTGCCCAGAAGCACTGGCTCCAAAGATTGGTCCCCCCAATCGCTATTTCTTTATTATTGCTTACAGCAAAGTACAACTCCCGAGGGTCCTCTACCCTCAGACTCTACGTCCAGATGCCCTGCAAAGTGAGGCCCCAGGGGCTCTTATAAAGAGTACAAGGGTTGTCTAAAAGCAGAGCCCGAAAAGCACTTTCCTTAAAAGCACTTAACCCCAAAAGTTAGCATTAAAGCTGTTAGCGCGTTTTACCGAAATCCGTACGGCCTACCACGTCATCAGCATAAAACGTGTGTGTCCGTACAATTGCCACGTCATCAACGCAATTCACGAAAAACTTCTTCAGAGTTCAAGCTTTGGGTTTTTAGGGTTTTAAGCCCCACGACCGATGCTCATAAGTCCCTAAGTTGGTCGGTTCAGTCTCTCTTGTCCACTCAGCCATTTCTCTTCCAGTTGGGCATGCCACATCATCACTTTGTGACACTAGGTGCCTCCTCTTGTACCCCTATTTTTACAAAAAAAAGTGACCACCACAATCTATACTCTCAACAGGCTACCAGAGCCTATAAAAGCAACCTCTGTTACTCACTTTTGGCATCAGTTTTGCAAGTGCCATGTTGAGGAGAAGCATCTGCTGAGGTTTTGTCGCGAACAAGTGCATGACTACGCAATGCTTTCTACAATTCTAAATTTGAATCTTTAGAGAAAAGCCGACCAGTGTAACAAACTGAACGGAAATAAACATTGAAGACACACATAGTAGCGGAGTTCCACTCTCAAAGATATTGGCCTCTCAATAGGCATCCCTAACACTACTTCTGTTATGAACTATAAAGGCTACAATTGTTTCGTGTGCACCCACTCACATGATCTGAGTGCTAATGGTACCATGGTCTTTGATTTTGGACATATGGGAGTTCTTTAGGGATTAGGGTATCTCTTACAGGCCCGGACACTTCAAGCGAGAAATCAATAGCAACACGTGAACAAAATTGCAAATAATTGAAATGAACTTGAATAGAGAGAGAGAGAGAGAGAGAGAGAGAGAGAGAGAGAGAGAGAGAGAGGGGAGAGTCGACACAGAAGGATAGAGTTTTGTCCTCAAATACACTGGCCCCAAAGATTAGTATTCTTTATTGATTGCCAATCACAAAGATACAACTCCCGGAGGGTCCAACTCTCTGAGACTTTGCATCCAGATGCTCTCCGAAAGACTGGCCCAGAGGATCCTTATAAACAATATAAGGGACACCCAAGAGCAGAGCCCCAAAAGCATTTCCTCCAAAATCACTTGCCCTAAAAAGCTCTAGCCTCAAAAGCTTGGCACAAATTGTTACAATCTTGGACACCCTGAGTCGGGAATCGGGCGAGAGAATCACTTAAAATACTTCACAACTTTATCTCACTTTAGAAGTAGAGTCGATATGGCCCGGTGTAGTTCTTTGCCCAGAGGTATTGGCCCCAAAAGCTGGTTCCCCTTTCGGTATTTCTTTTTATATCAATGCTTGAGCAAAGTACAGCATTCGAGGCCCCCTAAGGGTCCTTTTATTCTTACAAGGGATGCCAAACACAGAGCCCCAAAAGCAATCTAACTCAAAAGCAATTGGTTCAAAAAACCATTGGCTCCAAAATCAGGCCAAAAAAACGCGGAATATGCCACAAATTGATGACGTGGCACGACCTTTAATAAGTTGTTTCCAACTTATGGACCTTTTCCGAGGGGCCTAAGGACACCTAGGGAATAAAATCAAGCGAAGAGCATGCTGACGTGGTTGTTGTACGGACGGCCGCGATTTTCGTTGACTGTTGTACTGACTGTCGCAAAACGCGCCGGCTGCTGACATAGCCTTGATGTACAGATTTCCGCAAACAGCGCTGATGCTTTTTATTGGCAGATTTTAGCTAAGATGCTTTTGGAGCTCATTGCTTTTGAGTTTAATGCTTTTGGGGCTCTGCTTTTAGCAACCCTTGTAAACCTTTATAAGTGACCCAAGGGGGCTCACTTGTAAGAGCATCCGGACGCAGAGTCCGAGAGTGAGCACCCACGGGCAGTTGTACTTTGCTCAAAAATTACTATAAAAGAAATACCGAAAGGGGCGTCAGTCTTTGGGCCCAATCTCTCTTGGCACGGAACTACACCGAGCCGTGTCGACTCTTAAATTTGTGAAGTATTCTGAAGTGAATCTTTGCTGTGTCGCAACAGAATCTTGACTTGGCGTGTCCAAGTTTGTTACAGTCCCAAAACCTTTCGCAATATGCGTCCAAAGAATCTCCCTTGGTCACAAGGTAGGATCCGTCGGTACGTACGGATCTGAACGGTATGGTACGTACTGTACTGTACGGATTCGTATTTTTGTTTTTTTTTTTTTGGGTTTTTTTGGGGGGGGGGGGGGGGGGGGGGGGAATGCTGTGGGTAATGTGTGGAAAAAAACCCTATCGCGTCGCAATTTTTGGTTTGTTTCTTTAGCCTTATTCCAACGTCTAATTTTGTAGACATTTCGACACAACTTGCATGTGTAGAGCACACACGAATGTCATTGCGGTGGTGAATATAGGAGGGCAAGCACGATCAAGAACTTGTATGAAAGCTTTGCCTTGGTTTGTAGAATAGTGATTAACATCCTTGGAGTGATACTTATGAATTTTTTATCGAGTACAGACCGTATTGTAGGTTATTGGGTTTTAAAGAAAAAAACCTACGAATTTTACGTACTTAACAACTCCATTCGATACTACGTATAGGTCGTACCGAATATGTATCATACCTTACGTACCTTACCACCTTGCTTGGTCATCCAAAGATGGTTCCAAGCCGTTCTTACATCTCGTTCGTACTCCCGGGTCAACCAAGAATAAATAAAGAGCCGTTTGAATTTCAACCACTTGACTGGGGCTTCTTTCCTCAGAAGAAGAGTGAACCACCATGTTCGAGCATTGATGATGCAGCCCTTTTGATCTTGCAGTGCTTTGAGTAATGCCCTCCAGAGAAGTCTATGTCAAACTGTTGGATGAAGGCTAAAGCCCTTGGAGCTTTTCTCGGAATCGAGAAAAGGACTCAAATTTTATCGATTGTCTACCCTCTTTAAATTCCTTTGTCTTCTTGCTCTTATCTTCGAGGAAGTCGTATTGGTTGGCTCTGTAAAAGTGCTTCTTCTTCGCATAAAACATGTGGTTGTCGGAGTCCGAACTGTCAGAGGATGACTTCTCCATAGAGCTATTAGAAACTGGTCGGAATCTGAGCTTCTTTGCCTTTTTCTTGTTCTTTCCAAAGCTTTGCTTTTTGCTTCGCTTCTTGCCCTTTCTGTCCTCCTCACTCGAGTTGGAAGAGCTAGAAGAACTGTCAAAAGAAGAACTGCGTAGTCCTTCAGGACGCACACGCTGTCACAAGACGGGCACCACATGCCAATACAAAAGAACAGACTGAACAGACTTTTAGCACTTCAATAACAACTGAACTGAAAGAGAGGAACGACACGCGACACGGAGTGGCAGAATTCCACCCCAGAGAGTATTGGCCCCAAACCTTGGTGCCCCTTTCGGTCTTTCTTTATATTGCATCAACACAATACAAGCCGATACTCCAGACTCTGTACCTTCTCAAGGAAGCATGCGAGCCCTAACCTCATATTTAAAGGCCCTAGGCCCCAAAAGAAGTTTCAGTGAAAAACCTTCAAACTCAAAAGCATATGGTCCAAAAGCAAAGCCAAAAAGCTGCGAGTGTAAATCACAGAAATCCGTACATCTGCCACGTCATTGGCCAGCGTAAAACGTGGAAATCCGTACAGCCTGCCACGTCATCATTCCAGCACAATTTTCAAAAATCTGCCACGTCATCAGTTTTGGCGTGTGTGTGGGTCCTGCTTTATTTTAATCCTTTATGTCACTTGGGGCCCCATCGGATGGGGTCCCCATAAGTTGGGAGGACTTCTTTTGTTACTTGTTCTTCTTAGGGTTTAGGCCCCTCGACCGGCATCTGTAAGTTGGCTCCATTCTTTAGGCTTTGACACGTTAGCAGTTTGTTACACACGCTTCTTCTGCTTTCTTGCAAATGCAAAAGAAGATCGACGGCCCAGGTAGCCGGGGTAGTCAATCCCCTTCTTGTGCTTCTTCAATTGCTTTTTTGATTGATTTTTCGTGTCTAAAAGCTGACTGGTTTGGGTGTGAAACCACCTCTTGAAGTTCTTCTTTTGTAAACATTCTCGGAGTAGAAGGTTTCTTGATTGCCGATTTAATTGGGGTTCGGTGGTGTTCTGCCATTGAGTATGCACTTCAACCATGGACTGCTAGGTCAAAAATCTTGCAAACTGGGAATCTTTACCAAAATGAAGCATGCGCTTTGTGCACTCGTCAACCTGTTGTCGACGTTGCATCTTCAAAAGTTCATATTGTGTAGGCCGAGGTGGCCCATACTCGTCTTGTGCTATATCGCTTGAATTTACCGTATTGCCTCCTCCCGCCTCAGCGGTTGCGGAAAAGGTCGATTGATTCTTTTTGGAATCCATAGGTGTCGCGAGAAAAGGGATCGGATTTCGCGGTAGAAGAGAAATCGGCTGAGCTTTGATACCACTGTAAAGTGATTCGGCGGTTCTTGGTCAAATTCAAGAACTATCCGACATTAGATGCGAAGTGGATGGAGGAGGAGGACCTAGCAAATACTCCTCAAATTTTGGAACTTTATCTTGAAGCATTCAATTTAGCATAGTCGACTCCTATAGAACCCCGAACTTGGCAAGGGTGAATCTGGTGCAGCGTGTTTGCACAAGAGGGGAGTCACTCCGCTCCTTTGTCAACAGATTACCTTGATTGAATAAGGTCACTGATGTCCCCTTTGTGTTTCAGGGATACTAATGGCTGACAATATTCTGCTGTATGACTTAAGGCCCTTGGCCTCTCAAAAGCAGTTACATCAAAAACATCAAACTCTCTGGCCCAAAAGCTGGTGTTGAAAATTAGCTAGCATAAATTACGAAAATCCGTACAAGTGCCACATCAGCACGGTGAGCGTAAACGCGGAAATCCGTACATCTGCCATGTCAGCATGTCGGCACAAATTGCGGGCTGTCCGTATAGCTACTGCCATGTCATCAATCCTCCACGCAATTGAGTGTGTGTGTGGGCTTGCTTTATCTTTAGGTCACTTGGGTCCCATCGGACGGGGTCCATAAGTTGGTGGGAACTTCTCTGCTTCTTCTTCTTCTCTTGCTGTTGCTACGTACGGTTTAGGTCCCTCGGCCGCGATGTGTTGGTTGGCTATGTTCTTCAGTGGCTTGACATGTGAGCAGTTTGTGACATCTCCCCTTCTTGAAAAAAGGTAATCGTCTGTGATTACAGCATATATGCAAAAAACTCAAGTTAGTTCAAAAATTTTCGAGGGTCATTTCGAGGGACAATCAATTTTCTCATTCTAGATTGGAGCTCTTGATATCCTGGGTCGTTGGTTTCTTAAAAAAATTTCATCCAATAAGGAGTATTTATAGTTGGCACATCACAATGCAACACAAATGCTCGCATATGCATGTTACAAGACACAACGAATAATGCCGCTGAGCACCCCCATGAGACAGACGGTTTGCGGTATGAAGCTACGCAATGACTACCCCGTCACTTCCCCCCGCAAATAACCCAAAAGGATCCGGAGAAAGAGCTCAGAGAACTGATACAACCAAACACTCCCCAGATCGCAGCCTTCGTCGCTTGGAGGTTCAAGCATACGACCAAACGCTCCCAAACATCCCGTCTACGTCGTTCGGAGGTTTTCCAGCATACAACGAAATGCTTCCCAGACATCCTGTCTGCGTTGTTTCGAGGTTTTCAAACATACAACGAAATGCTCCTCAAATATCCCGTCTGCGTGGTTTCGAGGTTTGGTTTTCAAGCATACAACGAAACGCTCCCCAGACATCCCGTCTGCGTGGTTTCGAGGTTGAGACAATACCAAAACAACATTTCTCGCTACTCCACCCGAGAGTAAATCACCAAGCATTAAACCGGTATTAAAACCAGAGTCAAACAGTTCAAATCGTTACCAAGACAGGTTTAAAACAGATACCGTCCATTTCAAACAAATTCCTAACAGGATCACCAAACAATTTCTCAAACAAAGTTCAAAATCAAAAAGCAATCTCGACACTAGTGGAGCTCGAAAAGACGACTGGCTTTCCATCATGAAACCTGCACCAAAAATTAAGGTTAGGTTTCTTCCATAAGGTTGTAGCCGACTGCACCATGGTCCATAAGCTCTTGAATCGTCAAAACAAGCCTTGATTGACAGTGTTCCTATGGTGGTGATGGTAGTCTTAAGACATAGCAATCACATTGGACCTCCAAGGTTATCGGTTTGAGAAGAGACACCTGGTGAGAGATGTCCAAAAATTTCACCATAATCTACTAGGGTTTTTGTGGCAAGCATTTCAGGATACCCCACTCTGCCAGAAGTTGCACTATGAAGAAAGATGTTTGGAGGCATATAACTTCGGGCAATTTTTTTCCTTGAAAGCTTGCAAAGTCCTTGGAGTGTGCGGCTTGGTAGCTATCGACTTCCACTTGTCACAAATTGATGACGTGTCAAAGCCTTGAAGAAGGGAGCCAACTTGCAGATGTGGGTCGAGGGGCCTAAACCCTAA
Source organism: Adiantum capillus-veneris (assembly GCF_014529385.1). Classification (NCBI taxonomy): domain Eukaryota; kingdom Viridiplantae; phylum Streptophyta; class Polypodiopsida; order Polypodiales; family Pteridaceae; genus Adiantum; species Adiantum capillus-veneris. The sequence continues at coordinate 18,082,621 of NC_140934.1, forward strand.
GTGAAGAGGCAAAGCAGCAGGAAATAAAGCAGGGCTCACACACACACACACACACAAGAACTTGCGAAACAAGTTGATGACGTGGCAGATTTTCGAAAATCATTCTTGCTGATGACCTGGCAGAATTGTACAGATTTTTGCTTTTCACGCTGGCGGTGATGATGTGGCAAAACTGTACGGATTTTCGCTTTTCACGCTGACGGTGCTGACGTGGCAAGACTGTACGGATTTTCGTAAATTGCGTTGGCAGCTTGTTGGCTTTACTTTTGGACCAAATGCTTTTGAGTTTGAAGGCTTTTCACTGTAATTGTTTTTTAGGCCAAGGGCCTTTAAATATGAGGTTAGGGCTCATTCTCTGGCATGCTTCCTAGCGAAGGTGCAGAGTCTGAAGTACCGGCTTGTTCTGTGTTGATGCAATATAAAGAAATACCGAAAGGGGCGCCAAGGTTTGGGGCCAATACTCTCTGAGGGGTGGAATTCCGCCACTCCGTGTCGGGTGTTGTCTCTCTCTTTCAGTTCAGTTGTTATTGAAGTGTTAAAAGTCTGTTCAGTCTGTTCTTTTCTATTGGCACGTGGTGCTCGTCTTGTGACACCACCACTGCATGGCATTACTTCTGAGAAAAACAATGGCTCAAAATGTTTTTTTGATCCTTCTCAGACAAGTGATCTTGAATTCCTTATGGATTATGCCCTGTAAGACAAAGACGGGAGCGCTCGCGATGCGCGATGGAGTAAGGGTGTGAGTGGCTAATAAGTCTCGGTCCGAGACACGAAGATTCTTTCGTAAAACTTCTAGTGAACTTTGGAAGCGCCACCTTGCTTTGTCTCCTCTCTTTGGTAGGACTTGTATGCTTTCAGAAAAGCACACGCCTGGAGCTCTGATACCATTGTCACCGGGACGGGCACCACGTGCCAAAAGAAAAGAAGATACTGAACTACTTTAAGCACTTTAAATAACAACTGAACTGAAAGGGATGCACGGCATAGAGACGGGAAATGGCGGGGTTCCACCCTGAGAGAGCACCGTCCCCAAAGCTTGGCGCCCCTTTCGGTATTTCTTTACATTGCTTCAATTGAGTACATTACGAGTACTCCATCTTCTGCACCTTCTCCCGGAAGCATGCTAGAGAATGAGCCCTTGGCTCATATATAAAGGCCCTTGGCCTCTCAAAAGTAGTTACATGAAAAGCCTCAAACTCTAAAAGCATCTGGCCCAAATGCTCGCGCTGAAAACAACCAGCGTAAATTACGAAAATCGGTACATCTGCCATGTCAGCATGTCAACGCGATTTGCTGGCTGTCCGTATAGCTGCTGCCACGTCATCAATCCGCCACGCAATTGAGTGTGTGTGTGGGCTTGCTTTATCTTTAGGTCACTTGGGTCCCATCAGACGGGGTCCCATAAGTTGGTGGGAACTTCTTCTGCTTCTTCTTCTCTTGCTGTTGCTTCTTAGGGTTTAGGCCCCTTGGCCGGATGTGCAGGCTGGCTCTGTTCTTTAGTGGCTTGACACGTTAGCAATTTGTGACACGAAAGATGCCTCCAAGCTTTGGTAGGACTTTGGCACCGATGGCATCAAAGTTCTATGACCTAATGCTTGATCGTTCGAGGGGCATAAGTGGATGGCAAACTTCCTCTCTATATTTACTTTTCAAACTATACACACCCCAGGAAAGAAAAATGTGGCCAATGCATTGTCAAGAAAGCCATACATAGCAGCCATCTCTAGCGCTACATCTCACACTGACTTGTGAGTGAGTGTGAAAAGTATGATAAGATGTTGATTTTGCAGCAATATGGACTGATTTGTTGGCTGGTCATTCACATGCTTCTCATCCAAGATGGGTATTTATTGAAGGATAATCAGGTTGAAATGGAGAGCCTACACTGTGGCTGGGAGAGGGAAGTATGTAGTCTTGGCTGAAAATGTGAGGGAAACAAGCTCGGATGTCAACAAACGTTGAGCACTCTAGTAGTGTGTGGTACTCAAGATTCTTGAACTTGCAGTGAGCAAATGTGCATAGTCGCGCGCGCGCGCGCGAGAGAGAGAGAGAGAGAGAGAGAGAGAGAGAGAGAGAGAGAGAGAGAGAGAGAGAGAGAGAGAGAGAGTCACCAGCGTGTGACTACTATCTATCCTTTTTGTTGATTTCTTTCTTATGATTTATTCATTTTCACTTTTTGGAAACACCCCTCGGGAAATCCAACTGCCCTGCATTGCATAGCTAGTGTGGAACTGTTCAGAGGGAGTTCAGGCCTGAGGGCAAGAGAGCACTAAGGTCGGACAAGGACTATGGTTAGCCAAAGTGGGGTCATTGACTAGCCAAAGTGGAATCCTTTGCTACAGAGGCTACATTTCAGTTCTGGGTGTGGCTGCAGTGTACAAAGGGGGTCAAATGACCTAGAAAGGTACAATGGCAGCATCTCCTAAAATTTAGGGAACTGCTATTTTGGGACCTGAAAATGTGTTTGCGTCGTTACCTCCGGAATGACAAGGGGAACATTTTATTACTCTGCTGTGAACATTTTATTACTCTGCTGTGAAGTCAACTGGGCAACCGGTCGGGAGATTTTTAGGTGGCAACCCCGAAACAGGAAATAGCCTGTAAATGTGCCAAGTGGCACATTTCTGTGCACTTTCCTCATGCAGGAAGAAGTGGCGTTGATTATAGGAGCAAGCAAGCTCATTTTCAGTTTTTGTCACAGGTTGAGAGCTATGGAGTGCTTCCTTTCCCTCTTATGTACAGTGCGGTGCTAGGAGTGATGCCCTGCACGCTACGCACTGCCCTCTCTCCCCTATTGAAACCGGCCTGTACTTTCAAAAAGGGCGGTAGACTTTAGACTTAAAACCTTATTTGCTTTCACCCATTTAATTTGTGGCCCAAAGGGGAGAGGGATACAGGCTGCTAGATTGCACCTGTATGAGTAAACCGACACCAGATTGGCCCCTAACTTAGGCGCTCCTTTCGGTATTTCTTTATTGCTTAAAAGGGGGAATAAACGCTGAGGTTCCCTACAAGTTGCCCCGCACAAACTTGGCTGAATTTCAACTGTTCCGGCCCGATTTCGGCAGCATAACTGTACTAGGACCCTTCACAGTCAGTATTCCTACGCATTGACTGATTTTCCTGACGCATATGGGCACTTTGCAAAACCTGGCGAGAATCTGCAGCACGCTGAATTCTCTGTTTTCAGCCCCGAAAATGCGCCAGAGTACTTGTACAGCGGTCCCCTCGCGTCCCCGAACCTCCTGGGGGTATTAGGGACCGTTTAGGGCCAAAACCCTAAAACTGCAAAAATACACAGCAGGCTGTAATTTACTGTTTCGGGCTCCGTTTCGCGTGCCGGTCGCATCCGTAGCAAGCTCTTGAGCTCCCGCACATGTAGGGCTACTTGCCCTTTGAATCGGACGAGATTTTTGGCGTGAAACCTCTCCGAATTCACTTGTACCTACGGGGGATTAGCCGCTAGCTAATCCAGTACCTGTGCAAGAGGCTCTTGCCTCGGCAATTGGGCATGAACCCACACAACTGTACATTGGTCAATGGAAAAGCCCACTAGAGGGGCATAACATACTGCCATAGAGGAGAGAGAGGGCAGTGCGTAGCATGTAGGGCATCACTCCTGGCACCGCACTGTACATAGGAGGGAAAGCAAGCACTCCATAGCTCTTAACCTATGACAAAGTCTGAAAATGAGCCTCTCCCAGCTTAAAAATCAGCGCCACTTCTTGTTGCATGAGGAAAGTGCACCAGAAGGTGCCACTTGGCACATTTACAAGCATTTTCCCGTTTCGGGGTTGCCGCCTAAAAATCTCCCAACCGGTTGCCCTGTTGACTTCACGGCAGAGTAAGAAAATGTTCCCCTTGTCATTCCGGAGGTAATGACGCAAACACATTTTCAGGTCCCAAAATAGCAGTTCCCTATCTTTCTAGGTCATCTGACCCCCTTTGTACACTGCAGCCACACCCAGAACTGAAATGTAGCCTTTGTAGCAAAGGATTCCACTTTGGCTAGTCAATGACCCCACTTTGGCTAACCATAGTCCTTGTCCAACCTTAGTGCTCTCTTGCCCTCAGGCCTGGACTCCCTTTGGACAGTTCCACACTAGCTATGCAATGCACGGCTGTTAGATTTCCCGAGGGGTGTTTCCAAAAAGTGAAAGTAAATAGATAATAAGAAAGAAATCAACAAAAAGGATAGATAGTAGTCAGACGCTGGTGACATACCCCCCTCTTGAAATCTCAAACGTCCTCGTTTGCATCTATGTCGTACATGCTCACAATCAACACTGATGTATTCAACACCTGTTGACACATGTACGACACATACATGCTCATTGTCAACCGTGGTGTATGCAACACCTCGTCGACACATGTATTGCCTGCGTGTGAACCCTGTCCCAATGACATAGTGGTAGCTTCGCACTCTGCCATGGCTTTGAGTCATTAACTTTCCAATGACAAAATGGTAGCTACACATTTTGCCATTGTCTTATAGTACACGTTGGATCCCGTAACACTTTCGAGCATACCCAAACCGACAATTTAAGAATGCAGTTACACATGTACTCTTTAATAGAAGCAATTACTGTATCCTTGACAAACTGACAAGAAATACTCACTTCTATAGCACTAACCAAACTTTTGGACATCCATAAGAGCAATTGCCAAACTGACAATCTGTACAGCTCTAACATTCATGTAACAGGTATTTCATTTGAGCTCACTTTAAATACCATGTACATCATTTGTTTCAGAAGCCATTGTCACACTGACAATCCATGTAGCTTTGAAACTCAAGGGGTCAAGGTAGGTTGCAAATCGAAGGCTTCAAGGTAAAGTGATAACACAGTTGGTGACTCTGCAAGTTCACCTTCTTCCATCCACTTAGCATCCATTGGTGGATAGTTTCTGAACTTTACCAAGTAACGCCTAGCAACCTTGCCTTTCACTTTTCTTTCTTTATGTGCCAAAATCTGTTACGGGACTAAGATCTCGTCAAGTTCCTCGACTTCCGGCTGATCTTCAGCTGGCATATCTTCTGGCACATCACCCACATAGGGTCTGAGAAGACTCACATGAAACGCGTTGTGAATCTTCCAACTGTCAGGCAATTTCAGCCTATATGCAACATCACTGATTACGTCGCACACTTGAAAAGGCCCATAGTAACGCATGCTGAGCTTTGGAAACAGTCTTTCCTTGCCCTTCATCTTCTTTAACCTTGCCTTTTCAAAGCGTAAAAGCACCCAATCACCAAGTGAAAATACCACTTCACGGCGGTGACGATCAACTGCTTTCTTTTGCTTTGCCTGAGTCTTTTCTAAGGCCACTTTGACCTTCTTGTACATTTCATCCATGTCCTGAACATACTTATCTGCTTCAAATATCTTGTCCTTTGTATGCAGTATGGGAGGAACTTTCTTGCCACCTTCAACTATCTCAAAAGGTGCCTTGCCAGTTGATGAATGCACTGTATTATTGTATGCATACTCCACCAATGGCAAATACTGCTCCCACTTTCCTTTATGCTCTGACACATAGCACTTCAGCAGATCTAGGACAGTAGAATTTGCCTCTTCTGACTGCCCATTTGTTTGAGGATGAAATGACGAAGAGAATTTGAGCGTTGTGCCCATATTCTCAAACAAGCCTCTCCGGAACAAACTTGTCATGCGTGGATCACGATCGCTAACAATCGACTGTGGCATGCCATGATACTTGAAAATATTGCTCATAAACAAGCGTGCCATCTGATCTGGCTTTATCTTCTTCCTGACAGGAATAAAATGAGCCTGCTTGCTGAATCTGCAAATGATGGTCCAAATACCATCGTTTCCTGTCTGCGTTCTCGGAAGATCAAAGATAAAATCCATAGCAATACTTTCCTATGGTTTATCTGGAATAGGTAGTGGTTGCAATAACCCTCGTGCCTTTTGCCCGTCAAACTTGACCTTCTGGCAAATTAGGCATTCTCGCACAAAGGCATCCACATCTCTTCTCAATGTAGGCCAGTAGAAGAATGTCTCAATCGCTTTAACTGTAGCATCGATACCACGATGCCTTGCATACGGTGGGACATGACTCTCTTCCATAACTTTGCGTCGCAATGGCTTTGTGACACACAATCTGCCATGCATCATCATGAACCCGTCTTTAAGAAGATAGTGTTCATGACGTTGTCCATCCATTAGCTGCTCGAAGACCCTTGCAAAATCTTCATCATTTGCATACTGTTCTCTCATATCATCAAGTTCATGATAAGGAATTGACACAGCTGAAATTTGTGGCTTCCTTGACAAGGCATCAGCCACAACGTTCTTCTTGCCTTCCACATGCACAATCTAAAAATGGAACATGGACAACATATTTGCCCATCGCATATGCTTCTCAGATAACTTTGTCTGTGTCAAGAAGTACCGCAAGGTCTGATGGTCCATTTGGACAACAAAGTCTGCACCTAGCAGGTGGTGTTTCCAACATAAGAGTGCATGAATCGCAGCCAGTAACTCTTTCTCATAGACCTGCATGGTCATCTCTGGCCCTTGCAAAATTCTGCTCTCATAGGCTACTACCCTGCCATCTTGCATTAGCACTGCACCAATGCTACTACCACAGGCGTCACACTGGACCACAAATGACTTCCTAAGATCTGGCAACACAATGACTGGATCTGAAGTCATCTTTTCCTTTAAGAGATTAAAAGTTGAAATCTCTTTTTGTGTCCATCTAAAGGTGACTGCCTTCTTTTGAAGAGCATGTAAAGGTGAAGCAATCTCAGCGAAATTTCGGATAAACCTTTTGTAATAGGAGCATAGTCCCAAGAAACTTCGGACATCGTGCACCGTCTTCAAATCTGGCCATGACTTGATCGCTTCAACTATTGCAGGATCCATTCTGACACCATCCTTTGAGAGAACGTGTCCCAGAAAGTGAATCTCTTCCAGAAAAAATTCACTTTTTCTTTGCATTGATGAGCAACCTATGACTGCGTAGCTCTTTGAACACAATGGCCAAGTGATGCCTATGCTCCTCTTCATTCTTTGAGTAGACTATCATGTCATCAAAGAATGTACCAACAAACTGCTGGTGTGGACGGAAAATTCTGTCCATCATCCTATTGAACGTAGCAGGAGCATTTGTGAGACCAAAGGGCATCACTAAAAATTCGTAAAGGCCAAACGTTGTTCTAAAAGCAGTCTTGTGCACATCCTCTGATCTAATGCGGATGTGATGGTACCCACTCTTTAGATCTATCCTGCTATACATAGCTGCTCCTTCTAATTTGTCAAGAATATCATCAATTCTAGGTATAGGGAACCTATTCTTGATGGTATTCTTGTTCAGTGCACGGTAGTCGATGCACATACGCCATGAGCCATCCTTTTTCTGCACCAACAACACTGGAGAACAGAATGGAGATGGACTGGGCTGAATCAACCCCTTTTCTAACAGCTCCTGTACTTGGCCCATTATCTCTTTCTGCTGAGCCGCACTAACCCTGTACGGAGGCTTATTTGGTGGGCTATTGCCTAGCACCAAATCTATCGCATGGTCCTCGGGTCTCTCTGGCGGTAATTGAGACGGTAATGAATCGGAAAAATAGTCAGTATACTGTTGTAAAAACATTGACCTTTCTTTATCTAGCACAGATAAATTTGATTCATCACAATCTGACACTTCACGTGCAAAAACCAAGTACGTAGAAAGATGCTTTTTTATTATAGAAATAGCAGAAGCTGATACAGTGGGAATAGACTCCCCTTTAAGCTTTACATCCAGAATGTGAGTCTTTCCCTTGCTCTGTACAGTGATCTTTTTGTTGTAGGCATCCATGATTCCTGCACACGAAATAACCAAGGAATACCTAGCAACACATCACATCCGTCCAGTGGCATGATGTAAAATTCTTCAACATCTACATAGGACTGGATATGTAGGCGCAACTTTCCGATGATGGGTGTCACAGCCTCTATATGGCCAGGACATGCCAAACCTGCCTCTGCTGTATACCCCATCTCTTCAGGTCTGATTCCCAACTTTGAAGCCAATTCTGGGGAAATGAAGTTGGCTTTGGCCCCTGGATCAAAGAAGATAAGCATTGTTTGATCCCTGACCTTTCCCCATGCTCTGCAAAGCTCACTTGCATCTGAATTTGGCTTGTCGCCCACCATATCTGGCACTAGACCAGCCATGGGCTTCTTTCCTTTCCTGTCCTCCTTGTCTTCAGAATCAGCTGGCCTTTTCTTTGTAGGACAATTGTAAGCAATGTGGCCAGGCTGCTCACAGATAAAGCATTTGTTCTTTGACCTCAGGACCTTCTTTTGCTCTTCTGCCTTGCGAGGAAAACGTCTTTTCCATTTCTTCGCTGGTCCCTTTTTTGATTCAGCTATAGCTTTTTCTTTCCCTGCGTTGGCTGGCTCCTGAGTCCCTTTCGGAGCCTCCTTGGGAACATACTTCTTCGCTGAATTTTTCTTGGCTGATCTTCCTTGACGCTAGTATTGAATTCACAATCTTCTCCCTTGAGCAAACCATTGCCAGTGTTTGCTACCTCGATGAGTTGCGTCAAAGTAGTGACTTTGGTCTTCGTGCAGTACTTTCTCAATCCTTTGGGTAGGCCACAACAGTATTTTTCAATCTGTTCTGTCAATGGCACAAACCTATAGGAAGTTACTGGAAGTAGAGCTTTCCAAAACTTCCGATTGTAGTCATCCAGATTCTTGCAAGTGGCAGCATTAAGCTGGTGCCATTCTGTCATGACATCTGCTTCAAAGTCATTAGATAACCATGCTGCTGCAAAAATCTGCTTGAAGTAAATCCATGTGGACGGAGCTTGCCCTTGCAGCAATAAAGTTGTCCACCATTGTCCCGCATTCCCTGTCAAGGAAGTGGCTGCCTTGCGGACCTTTGAAGCCGCTTTAAAGTTTCCCCCTGCATAGGCCTTGTCAAACTGCTGGAGGAATGAGAGAGCCTTCTTCCTGTCATCAAACCCTGTAAAGGTCATGAATGTCACACCTTTGCCACCTTCTTTGTACGGAGTTGGCCTCTCCAGCGGCGTTAAGTTGTCATATGGAAGTGACTGAAACATGGGAACACTGTTAGGGTTCATTTGTGTTCCTTGGCCGCTATTAAGTTGACCTGGAAATGCCATATTTGGCTGTTGATTTATTATTCCAACCATACCAAAATTTGCCAGTGGCATCCCAAATTGACCCTGAGTGCTTTGAAACCCTGGTAGCATGCCCGTGACACCATACATGGGGTTGGGCATCATTGTTTGAGCACCCCCAAACACTGTTTCTGGCGTGTAAAATTGATTTCTAGGTGCATGACCAGCCATGCTCTGGAATACCGATCCACCTCCAAAATAGCCAAGGTGTACTAAAGGTGGTGGGAAGACTTGTTGCATAGCCTGTAGGTTGCTTCCCTGCCCATTAGGACCAGCTATAGGCTGTTGAAAGGTGGCTGGCTGAACTGGTACAGCTTGAAAGACTGGCATCTCAGCCACCTGTTGTTGCACCTCAGGCACAGGTTGTGGAGACTGCATGTTCTCCGTCAAGTGTTCCATTGACTCTGCAGTATGAATCACCTGTGCTCGAGCCTTAACAGGTTTTTGAATATGATCCAGAGGAGGTTGCAAAAAGGCTAAAAACCTCGAGTTCTGCATTACTTGTGTGAACATAGCCACAATAGTAGCCAACTGGGTCCTGAATATATCATCATCCGTCTGTGGTGGTCTTGAAGACTCACCCACTTCATGTGTCTGTTGACCTTGTGAAGAGGAAACCTCTTCAGTCACATCATCTGGTCTGTCAGCCATAATTGCAATTCCTTGTGTCTGGTCTATGATCCCCTTGTGTCTTCAAACCCAACCTGACCAAGGCTCACTTCTATGGGAAAAAGTGATTTAATCCCGTCGATGGAACCATGAAACCGGCCTGTACTTTCAAAAAGGGCGGTAGACTTTATACTTAAACCTTATTTGCTTTCACCCATTTAATTTGTCGCCCACTTTACCTGTACTTTCAAGACACAACAAAGGGGAGAGGGATACAGGCTGCTAGATTGCACCTGTATGAGTAGACCGACACCAGATTGGCCCCTAACTTAGGCGCCCCTTTCGGTATTTCTTCATTGCTTAAAAGACGGAATAAACGCTGAGGTTCCCTACAAGCTGCCCCGCACAAACTTGGCTGAATTTCAACTGTTCCGGCCCGATTTCGGCAGCATAACTGTACTAGGATCCTTCACAGTCAGTATTCCCACGCATTGACTGATTTTCCCGACGCATACGGGCACTTTGCAAAACCTGGCGAGAATCTGCAGCACGCTGAATTCTCTGTTTTCAGCCCCGAAAATGCTCCAGATTACTTGTACAGCGGTCCCCTCGCGTCCCCGAACCTCCTGGGGGTATTAGGGACCGTTTAGGGCCAAAACCCTAAACCTGCAAAAATACACAGCAGGCTGTAATTTACTGTTTCGGGTCCGTTTCGCGTGCTGGTCGCATCCGTAGCAAGTCCTCGAGCTCCCGCACCTGTAGGGCTACTTGCCCTTTGAATCGGATGAGATTTCTGGCGTGAAACCTCCCCGAATTCACCTGTACCTACGGGGGATTAGCCGCCCGCTAGCTAATCCAGTACCTGGGCAGTGCGTAGCGTGCAGGGCATCACTCCTGGCACCGCATTGTACATAGGAGGGAAAGCAAGCACTCCATAGCTCTTAACCTGTGACAAAATCTGAAAATGAGCCTCTCCCAGCTTAAAAATCAGCGCCACTTGTTGTTGCATGAGGAAAGTGCACCAGAAGGTGCCACTTGGCACATTTAGAAGCATTTTCCCGTTTCGGGGTTGCCGCCTAAAAATCTCCCAACCGGTTGCCCAATTGACTTCATGGCAGAGTAAGAAAATGTTCCTCTTGTCATTCCGGAGGTAATGACACAAACACACTTTCAGGTCCCAAAATAGCAGTTCCCTAAATTTTAGGAGATGCTGCCATTGTATCTTTCTAGGTCATCTAACCCCCTTTGTACACTGCAGCCACACCCAGAATTGAAATGTAGCTTGTGTAGCAAAGGATTCCACTTTGGCTAGTCAATGACCCCACTTTGGCTAACCATAGTCCTTGTCCGACCTTAGTGCTCTCTTGCCCTCAGGCCTGAACTCCCTCTGAACAGTTCCACACTAGCTATGCAATGCAGGGCAGTTGGATTTCCCGAGGGGTGTTTCCAAAAAGTGAAAATGAATAAATCATAAGAAAGAAATCAACAAAAAGGATAGATAGTAGTCACACGCTGGTGACACCTATGGCAGTATGTTATGCCCCTCTAGTGGGCTTTTCATTTGACCAATGTACAATTGTGTGGGTTCATGCGCGATTGCCGAGGCAAGAGCCTCTTGCACAGGTACTGGATTAGCTAGCGGCTAATCCCCCACAGGTACAGGTGATTCGGAGAGGTTTCACGTGCGAAATCTTGTCCGATTCAAAGGGCAAGAAGCCCTACAGGGGCGGGAGCTTGAGGACTTTCTACGGATGTGACCGGCCCGCAAAACGGAGCCCGAAACAGTGAATTACAGCCTGCTGTGTATATTTGCAGGTTTAGGGTTTGGCCCTAAACGGACCCTAATATCCCCAGGAGGTTCGGGGACCACTGTACAGGTGATCTGGCGCATTTTCGGAGCAGAAAACAGAGAATTCAGCGTGCTGCAGATTCACGCCAGGTTTTGCAAAGTGTTCGTATGCGTCGGGAAAGTCATCCAATGCATGGGAATACTGACTGTGAAGGGTCCTAGTACAGTTATGTTGCCGAAATCAGGCCAGAACAGTTGAAATTCAGCCAAGATTGTGCGGGGCAGCTTGTAGGGAACCACAGCTTTTATTCCCTCTGTTAAAGAATAAAGAAATACCGAAAGGGGCGCCTATTTAGGGGCTAATCTGGTGTCGGTCTTCTCATACAGGTGCAATGTAGCAGCCTGTATCTCTTTCCCGTCTGTTGTGTCTTGAAAGTACAGGTAAAGTGGGAGAGAGAGAGAGAGAGAGAGAGAGAGAGAGAGAGAGAGAGAGAGAGAGAGAGAGAGAGAGAGAGAGAGAGAGATGAAATGAAATGAAATGTTATATTAACGTCTTCAAAAGGCCAAAGTGACCTATGAGACCAGAAAGTTACAATGCAGTTGCTGGGATAGCTAAATAGCTAAATCACAGGAGATCCAGCATCGGTACTAAGATTCTTGAACTTGCAGTGAGTAAATGTGCATAGTCGCGAGAGAGAGAGAGAGAGAGAGAGAGAGAGAGAGAGAGAGAGAGAGAGAGAGAGAGAGAGAGATGAAATGAAATGAAATGTTATATTAACGTCTTCAAAAGGCCAAAGTGACCTATGAGACCAGAAAGTTACAATGCAGTTGCTGGGATAGCTACAATGCAGTTGTTGGGATAGCTAAATAGCTAAATCACAAGAGATCTAGCATCGGTCGTTGGCAGATCTCATCAATCTCCTCCATGGCAGTAGTCCGACCGGACGTCGTGCATGCCTGGCCAAAGTGATCCGAATGCTCTGATGCAGCCTCCGTTGATGCTATGTAGTCCTCCGCAGTCGTGGGCGTCTGGATCTCCCCAGCTCAATCGCTCGGTCGATTAGTGTGCCTCTGGTGCGAGACGAATGTGGGCTCTGATGTGGTAGTAGCTCCTCCGGCTGTCCAATATCTGCTCTAAAGAAATCTGTGATCCGTCTCTGAGACTGGCTAGCCTCTCTTCTCATCAGGATCTCTTTGTGTCTGCGCAGTTCAAGCAAGAACAAACCCATGCATCTCTGATCCTCATACCCCATGACTGTGGAGAGTGGTCCAAACCCCTCTCTGAACAAGCAATGGAAGCGGCCTCGTATCTCGTAGTAGACGGGGCATCGGCATGTGTAGTGCAACTCTGTCTCAGGCTCCATGTCACACAAGGGGCATGTCCTGGCCTCTGCTGGTACTCCGCTGTATCTCCCAGTCTCAATCCGCAACTGGTGTGAAGATGTGCGTATCTGGCCAATAGCACATCGTATATAAGAGACAAGTGGGTGTCCATGTATCTGAGTCTCGTCACAAAACCGTCCTTTGTAAGCTGGAGAAGATGCTCTTTGTAGAAATCCATCTTCGTGCCCATCTCCTGTGCTGGCTGTATCCATGTCCTCCTAGTGTCTAGCTGAGTCAAGTCGTGGGGGATGAGCCTGGTGATCTCGGATTGTGTAAGAGTGTGAGATGGTGCATCCAGTGAGTACTGGAAGGGTGGCAATCTGTCTATGCTGAACTCATGCACGTGAAACCATGATGTCATCTCCCCATACCAGCATGCTGTATCTCCCTGCATGGCTAACTGTCGAGAGGACTCAAGTGCAAGGTGGGCATATCTGTCTGTGGGAAGTTCCCACATGCGGTGTATTAAGGAGACTGATCAACCACTAGTGGGGGGGCCGCTAGCTCTGCTCGAATAATGGCACGTGGTACTGAAGCCTTGGCTCTAATGAGCCGCGAGATCATAGAGACTAGAGGTTTCTCCATGTCCCCCCATCCATCAGTGTGACCCGACTTCCCGTGATGATCCAATGAAGGTCCGCATATCTCAGCTCCATAGAGCAATGCAAAAGCCACGAGAGTGTCAAAGAGCCAAAGCTTTGTCCGAGGCTCTTGAAACTGAACCTGCGAACACATCCTCTCCAATCTACCCAATGCTGCATGGGCTCTATTCAATCTGGTCTCTACTGCTCTCCTCAATGAAAATGCTGGTCCGCTAAAAACCACCTCAAGGTAAGTGTAAGCATCTGTATACTCCACTGTCTCCTGGCCGTATGTGAATGTAGGTGCTGACCTCCTGATCCACTGTGGGGTGGTATTAAACACCATAACCTTGGTTTTACCAAGGTTGACAGACAAACTACTGTCGTGGACAAACCTATGCAAAGCATCCAAGTGACGTTGCATCCCTCCCGGGAGTCGGAGATCAACACAATATCATCAGCATATAACAATAGTGGAATCCATGTTCTTGCCAGCCATGCACCTCTATCACTATCGCTCTCAATGTAGTCAGAAACCTCATCCACATACATACCGAATAGAGTAGGAGAGAGCGGGCAGCCCTGCTTCACCCCAATAGTGGAGTGAATCGGTGTAGATAGACCCTCTGAGGTGCGTACATGACCCACTACTGAACTGTATAATGCCATGATCCCCCAAATTAGCTCTATGGGTACTCCCATCTCTTATAGTCTGCGCATCAATCTAGCTCTGGGTATTGTGTCAAATGCTTTGCGGAAGTCCACAAAGCTACAATAGATCCGTCTCTCATGTGATCTGCCCTCCTCAATGATGGCTCTGAATGTCAAGATATGGTTAAGAGTAGAAAAGCCTCTCCTGAACCTTGCCTGCCCGGCTGCGTGTATCCTCTCCCTCTTTGCCCATCTACGGAGCTGCTACTCAAGAATGGATGCGTACAACCGTGCCAATGTGTGTCCAATCATGATAGTGCGATAATTCCCAGGCTCCATAGGGTCTCCTGACTTGAAGATAGGCACAATAGTAGATAGGCTCCAAGTATGAGGCAAGCCTTCACACATGGCACTGTTAAACATAACTGCTAGAAGCTTTGCTAGTAGATCTCTGACATGCATGAAATGCTCAGCCACTAAGCGATCATGATCATATGCTCTCCCAGTCCTCATCCTGTCAATGGCCTTCTTCACCATCTCAACGGTGAAAAAAACACATGCGTGTGGGCATGGATCGGGAGGGTCGTGAGGGGGCGGTTGTCCAGGAACTGTGTACAAAGATGAAGCGTATTGTTCCTAGGCCTCTGTAGAGGTAATGGCAGGGGGGGGGAGAGTGCTTATGAAAGAGCCGCCATACCTCACGTGAGTCTTGACTCAAGAATAGCTGGTATAGATCCTGCTGTAGTCGAGCCAAAAAAGCTTTCTTCTTCCGCCGCACTAGGCGTCGGAAGTCAATTTGTGACTGTCTGTGAGTGATGCCCTCCAAAAGCGCCTCCGCTGAAGTTTGGCTCTAGTCTCGCGGCATTCCGCATCATACCAAATGATCTGTGGCATGCTCCCAGAACGGCGTCTCTGTTGAGGCTGAGTGTGTGGATATGCCTCTGTTGCATCACGTAATGTCTGTGTCAGTATAGTAGTAAGCTCCTCCAGAGGTTGCCTTGGCTCCTCAGTGCACAACTGTCTGTAGATCCCATCTATATATATAGAGTCCGTCTCCCGCATGAAGGTGTAGCGAGTAGGTGCTGTTGCGCGTGGACTGTGTGCTACATTAAATTGAAAAGAGATGGTCATCGACAGAATGGCATGATCCAGTGCCACCCCAACAAGTTTGGGTCCAACGGTGAGATCCTGGATACTAGAGATGACGCTCGGCTGTGCCATGACATAATCCACTGTGCTGGCTCCATGTCTGTGTGGAAAGCATGTAAAACCTTCCGCGGCGGGAAATCTCTGTAGGCCATTCAAGATGGCCAGTCCATGTGCAGTTCCCATGTCTATCAAGTGTCGTCCATACTCAGTATGTTCCACATCCTTTGATAGTTTGGATAGGCCCGTCTCTACAACATTTAGCTCTCTCAACATCTCCTCTGAAGTATCATAAAATACTGTGTGGTGATGGGAAGTCCTAGCATTGAAGTTCCCTAGAATGATAATAGGGAACGATAATGTCACCATCGCTAGAGAACTACCATAAGTCATCATTCAAAATAGAAAAGGGGGAATGTCCTCTGGGTGATGCATAGACTGACTTTGTCAGGCATTTTTTGGATAAGCATGAAGTTACTAAGTTATGCCAAAAAGCTTACCCACTAGCCTCATGTATATATGTGTACATAGCCTTGCAAGTTTTGGTAGTGGCCTTGTAAAAATCCATGTACAAAGGTGTGATTTTTCCAAGCTTGAATGCTGATATTTTGGGTTGTTGAGACTCCAAAACATGGTTTTTAATAAGTATTTTCAGCTATGCTTTATAGTTTGTGAATCAGACTTGTACATCATAAGTTATGAGCATTCGAAACGGGTGGTCTGAACTTAGAAGGTGATTGGAGATGCATGCGACAAGGGCAACTGGGCCAACTTGGGGGTCTAATATTAGAAATGTTGAAGTTTTACATTCTGGAGATAGCCGAGGTGATGGGCTTCGAGCCATGTGTAGTGCGCGTCATTCGGTGACCGGAGCAACAAGGTTTGCCTTGGGGAAAATTGTTTGAGAAGTCCTCTCATGCTGTAGGAGAAGGTGGGAATTTTTGGGGAAGTTGGGAAGCTTGGGAAGAGTTGCCATGTAGCATGGGAGTAATCCCACATGAGAAGAGGAAAAGGGTACATAGGGCACTTTGGGTGCCCAATATGGTGTATCAAAGGCGAGAGGAGCTCTCTCAAGGCTTGGCTATGGGGGCTCGTGGGCTCATGGGGAAGGAGATGGCGCAATTTTTGAGTTCCCACTGCCTGGACAGGTGCCTAGCCACTTTTTGGGTTCTCGGACACTTGCCCCCACCCCATTCCTTGATCAAATGGTCACCGACAACTCATTTTTCACCCAAAGAAGGCCAAAATTGGACCAATTAAAAGGTGCCTAAGGAGGGAACCATGTCGGCTAAGAGGAGAGAGAAAATCCCTTGGGATAAGAGCCAAAAAATTCCCTTTTTTAATAACTGCAATTCTCTGCAGACCTGCAAAAACTTCCAGAGAGCTCATTTTCGAGCAAGAAAAAGGACACCTCCATGTTCGAGCGGCATAACTTCTTCGTTTCTTCTCTGTTTTTTGCCTATGGATACTCTATGGACATCTCCACGAGACGAGCTTCGTCATGATATCCTTTGTTTCTCCTGATTTTGAGTGTGTTCCATGCTTGGAGGGTTTTTCATAAATCTCTATAGGTGTTTACCACATGTGTTTTTGGTCGTGCAATAGTTTTTCGTTCCGACGGTGTAGCTCGTGCAAGGCCATAGGGGCATTCATTTTCCTTCTCGGTTGCACGCTAACAACGTACTCGGGGGAAAGTAGCAAATAGTAATGTAAAGATATTTGCCTGTCTCTTCTCTCAATCTCACCCACATGTACCTAGTCTGCTCATCCCTGCGGGCTTTATGTATCAATGGCTGCAACTCCTCTCTGAATAACACTGTCTTAGTCTGCCACTCCCCCTAAGCCCACCCTCTGTGCTCTGATCGCATCTCTTGTCTGCAGGCTGTTTCCCATCTGTATCCATGGATGCGAGGCATAGATTGCCCAGGGGCCTGACGTGTCTTAAAGGAGAAGATGTTGTCTCTTCTAGTAAAACTATCCTCAAAAGCACCCACATCACGGCGCATAGATCCATTACAATTCCAGGTGGCAACTTTGAGCGTGGTCCCATAGGTCTCGTGTAACAGACTTGGACACTCCAAGTCGAGAATCTACCACGACACCACAAATAATCACTTCAAAACAGTTCACAGTTCACAATTGATTCGACACTGGCACGGCCCCAAAGACTGGCGCCCCTTTCGGTATTTCTTTTTGTATTAATCTGAGTTCAGAGTACAAGTAAGTCACCGGGACTCACTCTCAGACTCTGCGTCCAGCTGCTCTGCAGAGTGAGAGCCCATAGACTCTTTTAAAGGTTTTACAAGGGATGCTAAAAGCAGAGCCCAAGAGCTTAAAATTAAAAGCCTTTGAAAATCTAAAGCAAGGCTCTCTCTCTCTTGCTTGTAAATTAAAGCATTTAAATTACGTAGCCAAAAACTGGGTGAATTGCGTAAGAAAAGCAAAGCCGTAGCCAAAAAAGAAAAAAGGCTGCCATATAATTGCTCACTGCTTTTGCGTAGGTTGTTCCGTACAGCTGCTGTAGGGTGCGGGCGTCCGTACACTCAGCCACGTCAGCAAATTCAACGCCGTACAGGCCATTTCCACGTCAGTAGTTACAGCGTGAAATGTGGGGGTTCCTGCACCTGCAAAACAGGGTGTGTGTGTGTACACTGGGCAGCCACGTCACTAGTTTGTGACATACCTCCCTCTTGAAAGCATTGTAATTGCCCTCAATTACGCCTGCAAAACAGATAGAAGCCATAACCTGTCTTGGGAGACACTGACTGTTAGTACCGACGCACTAGGAACACACATCTAGCACATGTACTACTCGACAGTCACATCACATGACATCACAGGACATCACTTGACATCACAGGACATCACATGACAAATCATATTCAATAGTCATTCGGATCTTAGACCATGATTTATCGGCAATGCAATTAGCAATCGCATCTAGATCCACTCAAGACCTCATAGATGCTTGATTGACTACCCTATTGCTAGCATGTCTATCGAGATCATTCACACCAAAATGTGCAGTCATTTCGACTATCAATTCCTGCACTTGAAAACAAGTCAAGAACAAATCAGTTTCATATTTGGGAATTCCATTTCAAAAAATTATATAGCAGAATACTGTCAGCTCTCAGTATCCTTGAAGCTTAAAGAGACATCAGTGACTCTAGTATTCTAAAATCAAGGCATCTGTTGACAAAGGAGCGGAGTAACTCCCCTCTTGTGCAACCCACTGCACCAGATCTCCGGCCAAGCTGAATTCGGGGCTCCATTTGGAGTAGACTATGCTAAACCAAAAGCTTCAAGGTAAAGTTTTACACTCTGAGGAGTATCTGCTAGGTCCTCCTCCTCCATCCACTTCGCATCCAAAGTAGGATAGTTCTTGAATTTAACCCAGAACCGCCTTCTCACTTTACCCTTATTCTTCTGTCCTTATGTGCCAATATTTGTTCAGGAACAAGGATCTCCTCGTTTTCTTCCACTTCGGGTTGCTCATCAGGCTTCCCATCTTCGGGCACATCACCTTTAAAAGGTTTCAAGAGACTCACATGAAATGCATTGTGAATCCTCCAAGTGTCGGACAGTTTCAGTTGGAAGGAGATATCATTGATCTTTTCGGAGATCTGGAAAGGTCCGTAGTATCGCATACTAAGCTTTGGAAAAAGCCTCTCCTTTCCCTTTTTCTTTCTCAAGTGTGCCTTCTCAAAATGTAAGAGCACCCAATCATTCTCCTTCAATTTCAAATCGCAACAATGGTGATCCGTTGCCTTTTCCGTCTTTCATGAGATTTCTGCAAAGCCTCGCGGACCTTGGCAAAAGCCGTGTCCAAGTCGCGCATGTACTCATCAGCTTCAAAAATCTTATCTTTCGTGCTTAGGAAGGGTGGAATCTTCGCAGCACCTTCGATAATCTCAAATGGCACCTTCCCCGTCGAAGAGTGTATCGTGTTATTGTAGGCAAATTCCACCAAAGGTAGATACTTTTCCCATTGAGTCTTCTGATCCTAGATATAAGACTTCAATAAATCTAAAACCACTGAGTTGGCAATCTCAGATTGCCCCTCAGTCTGCTGGTGGAAAGATGACGAGAACTGCAACTGCGTGCCAATGTTCTCCCAAATTGCCTTCCAAAACAAACTCGTGAATCTGGGGTCCCTGTGGGAGACAATCGTCTCGGGCATGCCATGTAATATGAAAATCTGGGCCACAAACAGTCTCGCTAAGTGATCCGGCTTGACTGTTTTCTTGACTGAAATGAAATGAGCCTGCTTGCTAAATCTGTCAATAACAGTCCAGATACCATCATGAGCACTTTGTGTTCTCGGGAGATCAAAAATGAAATCCATTGCAATACTTTCCCAGGGGCGGGTGGGTATGGGCAAAGGCTGTAACAATCCCTGTGCTTTATGCTTGTCAAACTTGACCTTCTGGCATACCAAGCAATTGCGCACAAACTCGTCCACATCCTTCTTGAGTCTCGGCCAAAAGAAGTATCTCTCTACCCCTTTCACGCAATGCCGCGGTGACCCGTAAAAGGTGGACAATGGCATTCAGTCATAACCTTTTCCCTCAACGACTGTGTAACGCACAACATGGTTTTCCTCATCAAGTAGCCATCCCGAATGGAATATCCCGCTACTGTCTCCCCATCCCGTATCCGTGTGAAAACGTCTGTAAAATCCGTATCTGTGGTATACTGGTCGACCATATCCTCGAAGCTCCTATGATGTATCGCGGAAATAGCCAGAACCAACAACTTCCAAGACAAAGCATCTGCCACCAAATTCTTTTGTCCCTGCACATGGACAATCTGGAAGTGAAACTGTGACAAGATGTTCGCCCACCGCATCTGCTTTTCCGATAGCTGCTTCTTTGACAAGAAGTAGCGTAAACTCTGATGGTCTGTAAAGACAATAAATCCGCTCCGAGTAGGTAGTGCCGCCACTGAGTAAGAGCATGGATAATTGCCAAAAGCTCTTTCTCTTATATCTGTGCTGTCAATTCCGGCCTTGAGAACGATCGGCTCTCGTAAGCAATGACATGGCCTTCTTGCATTAAGACCGCACCCAGACTACGACCACAAGCATCACAATATACTTCAAATGACTTCTGCAAGTCCAGCAAAGTCAAAATTGGTCCTGTAGTCAATTTCTCTTTCAAAGTCTGAAAGGCAGTCACCTCTGTGGGTTCCCACGAGAAAGGGACTCCTTTTTGTGTCAAGATATGCAAAGGGGAAGCAACCTCTGCAAACTTTCTAATCTGTTCTTTCTGTGCCTTTTTAGGGCACTTTACGGAGATATGCCTAGTTTCCCCGCATCCTAAGCACTTTCCCTCCTTGATGAAGCGAGTCCTCTCTTGAGGAGTAAGCTTGGGTCGTGCATCCTTTTGTTTCTTTTTCGGATTGCTCTTCCTCTTTCTACTTTCATTTGTTGAAGTCTATTCGGCTCTTTGCGTCATGATCTCATCTGTGGGGTAGGTCAAACTGCCTGAGTGAATGGAAAAACCCCGTTTTGCATGACTCATCAACTCCTGAATGGAAGCTGACTTTTATTCAAGGCAGTGATCTCGGATCTCTGTAGGAAGACCCAAGGTAAACCGCTCAATCTGTTCCTTGAACGAGATCTTCTTAAATGAAGAGGCGGGTAGAAAAGAGCTCCAGAATCTCTTGCAATAAGTGTCCACTGTATCCTTCTTGGTCATCCAAAGATGGTTCCAAGTAGTTTGTATGTCGCGTTCACACTCTCTAGTCAGCCAAGAAGAAATAAAAAGCCTCTTGAATTTCAGCCATTTAACTGGCGTTGTCTTGTTTAATAGAAGCGTGGACCACCGAGTTCGAGCATTCCCCTTAAAGTAAGAGGCAGCTCTTTGAATCTTAGAGTGCTTTGAGTAATGCCCTCCTGAGAAAGCTATGTCAAACTGCTGTACAAAAGACAAAGCCTCCGAAGCATCTCTATAACCAGAAAACGTGTCAAATTTAATTGACTGTCCACCTTCCTTAAAGTCTCGGACTTTCTTGCTTTTGTCTTCGAGAAAATCATACTGGTTGGCTTTATAAAAAAATTTCTTCTTTGCATAAAAGCGGCTGTCATCAGAGTCTGAACTAGACGAGTCCTCCGTAGAACTGTCAACAACGGGGCGAGATTTAAACTTCTTTGCCTTTTTCTTGCCCTTTTCGAAGCTTTGCTTTTTGCTTCACTTTATACCTTTTCTGTCTTCTTCGTTCAAGTCAGATGAGCGAGAAGAACTGTTAGAAGAAGAAGAAGAAGAAGAACTGGGTACTCCTTCAAATCGAACACGCTTCTTCTGCTTTCTTGCCTTTTCAAAAGTAGACTGACGACCCAAATAACCCGGGAAGTCAACGCCTTTCTTCTGCTTTTTGTCGTGCTTTTTAGCTTTGTTGTGCGCGTCAAAAAGTTGAGCAATTCGTGCATCAACCACCTCTTGTAATTCTTGCTCTGTATACTTCCTGGGAGTAGGAGGTTTTTTGAGAGCGGGTTTGCGGGGTGGTTTTGTGGTCTTCCACCACTGAGTGTGCACCTCATCGAAAGGAGTTTGGCTCATATATTTTGCAAATTTGG
Source organism: Adiantum capillus-veneris (assembly GCF_014529385.1). Taxonomy (NCBI): domain Eukaryota; kingdom Viridiplantae; phylum Streptophyta; class Polypodiopsida; order Polypodiales; family Pteridaceae; genus Adiantum; species Adiantum capillus-veneris. Next base: position 18,104,526 of record NC_140934.1, read on the forward strand.
GGTCCTTCGCAAAATTAAGCATCATCTTTGTTGCATCGCCCGATCAATTGTGGACTCTCCATCTCTTGACGCTCTGCCTGAGTAGGCCAAGGCAGGCCGTACCCCTCGCGTGAATTTTTGTTGTGATTTCTTCCCGCATCTCCGCATGCAGAGGAAGTCGATTGATCTTTGCCTGAAGCCATAGGTGCCGCGTAAAAAGGATCGGATTTTCCGTAGAGGAGAAATCAGCCGTGCTCTGATACCACTGTAATAGACTTGGACACTCCAAGTCGAGAATCTACCGCGACACCACAAATAATCACTTCAAAACAGTTCACATTTCACAATTGATTCGACACTGGCCCGGTGGAGTTTTGTGGCTAGAGATATTGGCCCCAAAGACTGGCGCCCCTTTCGGTATTTCTTTTGTATCAATCTGAGTTCAAAGTACAAGTCGGTCACCGGGACTCACTCTCAGACTCTGAGTCTAGATGCTTTGCAGAGTGAGAGCCCATAGACTCTTTTAAAGGTTTTACAAGGGATGCTAAAAGCAAAGCCCAAAAGCTGAAAATTAATAGCCTTTAAATTTTTTTAAAGCAAGAGCCTCTCTCTCTCTTGCTTGTAAATTAAAGTAGTTAAATTACGTAGCCAAAAACTGGGTGATGATCCTTGAAAGTGGTCCAAAACCCTCTCTGAATAGACAGTGAAGCGGCCTCGTATCTCATAGTATAGTGGGCAGTGGCAACTCCGGTGCAGTGCTTTGTTACCCACTTTGTGCCATCCTCCTGAATTATCTTGGCGATGTCAGTTGCCTCTTCACCCTCATCTTCGTCGCCAACTGCTTTCTCCCTTGTGTTCCTCAATTACCTCTGGATGTCCAGCCGGCAGGCATCTGCCTGACACTGAGTTTCTTGTAGCTGCTCACTGTCATCTTCACGGCTGATTTCTTTTGGTGGCTCCGGTTCTTGATTCACAGTTGCGGAATGGGCTTTTGGTCGAAGTGCGTATCTTTCAGAGGCTACTGACATTCTCTTTCCATTTAGCTTGCCAGGGTACTCTCTAGAGGCTTTTAACCCTGGCCTTCGGTCTTTTCCATTTTGCCATGTGCCTAGTTTAACAGTTTTCTGTTTGATGCCTACGGATTGCCATGAAAGCAGTGATGTACTTGCTCTCAAAATAGGCACCATTTGGGTGTTCTGGGAGATTTTGAAGCAATAGCCTCCTTCCCTTGCCAAAAATTCTCTCTCTCTCTCTCTCTCTCTCTCTCTCTCTCTCTCTCTCTCTCTCTCTCTCTCTCCTCGGGTGTGTGTGTGTGGCTGTCTTAATAAAAAGAGGAAAATGGTATACCCTTTCTATCAGCCAAGTGTGGTAGATTGGCTATGCCATTTCCCTCTTGAATAGGTCTTGAGTTCAACTCTCGTCAGATAGATCTTTGAGGTCTCGGGATAATTTCCTACGACGTTAAAATTCCTCTCTCTCTCTCTCTCTCTCTCTCTCTCTCTCTCTCTCTCTCTCTCTCTCTCTCTCTCTCTCTCTCTCTCTCGTGTGTGTGCGCGCGCGCAACGCTTTAGCTTCTACTGCATGAACAGATGTTAATGGACTTTCTTTTTTGTGAGAGCGCATGTGTGTGGTTGCATGTAGCAGGAGTAGTCTGCCAATAGTATGGCCATTGTATGAGTTGTTGAGCTGTCTATTTCTTGGTTATGCTGCATTTCATCACTTTGTCGACTTGTCGTTGTTTCAGGGACAATTTGATTGGAAAGGCACCCTGGCTTGTTGGAAGCTTCGGCACTGTGTTTCTTGATTTCAGTATATTCATTCAAGTAACTGCCAATTCACTTATAATCTTGAAGTATATTCTCTCTTTTGGATGTTTTAATTTTATGTTGGTTTTTTTTTGTCAGGCCCACTATTACAGTCGGCACTCAAAAGGTGCCGAGCCAAATGAGTACACACCTTTGTTGTCATGACGTGACAATGAACAGTTTTTCCAACCAAGGGATGCGTGGCAACCTGTGTATAGTATGAAGGTGAATTAGTAAAGGGAGGGCAGGTATTGGATGAGGAGGATATAATCATGTGCTGGAAAGTCTGCAGATAGTGATGGAAGGATTGTGGATAGATTTTCCTCAAATAGGAACATCAGTTTCCTCACAGCGATTGGATGGTGATAGGAAGATCGTGAATATACTTTCCCTAAAAAAGGGACCGCCAAAGATTCAATTAGTTTCATGACAGCGATTAGAGGCGTGCTTAAACTTGCTTGCCCTTCGTGTATATCCCTATTCATTTACAATTTTTAGTGTCCTGTACATTTGGTCTGTAGTTCAGTCCTAGCAATTCAAGCTATTTGCTGCATTGATGATGCAGGAGTCTGACTGTGCTAATCGGGCTAAAAAGGAAAGAAGATTTTGTGACGCATTTTCTTTTTCTGCACGCTTGCAAAAATATCAAGTGTGGGGACAGCTAGTAGTATTTGTGTAGCTTGGTGATGGAGCAGTGGTTCTTGGTGTTAATATACGAGTGCGCATGCAAGGGGGATGGTTGAATCACTTCTCAAATCCAGGAATTAGTTATCTGGAAATGAGGACCTGTGAGGACATGAAAATGGGACCACATTACACAGACCTTGGCACAGCTTCCCATAAGGGGTTTGCTATCTTATAGTCATTTCATTGATAAGAATAAGGCAGCTATGGATTTGGTGCAGCTATGTCAGAATATGGTCCCTACAGCCATATTTGCTGATCTTGTTACACCGTGACACAGTTTCCTGTGCAACATTGGCCATGTAATGAGCACAATTCTTCGTAAAATGCAAGTTTGCTTTATGTTGCGACTTTTGCTCGACATATTGTATGTTGCTTTTGTTAGAACGAGTTTATATGCAGCGGAAACCAATGCAATCGACAAGCCTTGTAGTAGACATGCATTCAGTTTGAGTTTCATGGCTATTGTTTGATAGAGTACGCTTGTGGAGCACAATGATGCTTGAATACTGAGAGCAAGGCACCTAAGGAAGTGTCGTGGTGGTGGTCTATGACAATTGGATAATTCAGTTCACAGAAGTAGAGATTGGGCATCACAAGGGTACTCTTTACAAACAATAGCACCCCCACCCCCCCAAACAATAGGATGTAGAGGACGAGTTACATTTGAAAATTGTTAAGAGGTCCTACAGGAAGCTTTACACAATGCTCACAATGGCTCAAGTGGCGGTTCACGATTACACACAAGCGCACACAAGCGTTGTCCACATATACTCTGAAACTCAAAAATCAATCATTGCAAGGTGCATATCACAAATTCTCCATCTTGGAGAGTGAAGCATATGAAATATATGACACCATTACAATCACTAATGATTGATTTTTTTGGCAAAGTTGTTTCTTTTTTTGGAGTCACGGATAGGAAGCACTAAACAATGCTAAGAATGGCACAAGTGATGATTTAAAATTTTACTTGGTGAAGGATGCAAATGAGCACATTCTCCCTCGAAACCATTGCAAGATGAACATCACAAAGCCTCCAGAGTCCCATCTTCGAGAGAAGCCAACTAGAAATATGACTATTGATTGATGTTATTATAAAATGAGGTGCTTGAAATTAAGTTAAAAAGGAAGTAGAGAAGATGCAAGGTCAGCTACAAGTTTCTAAATTGATCTTCCACGTATAGAGCTTGGTCGTATTGCTATCATAAAACAACGATTTTGGCACCTGTACATGTGTTCTTCAAACTCAAAGGTTCAAACATACTATAACATTTGGGTTTATTATAGTTCTATTTGGCACATATTTAGTATCTCTCGCTTCACTGTCAAATGTGATAGGTACAATTTATTATTTAGTATTTTGTTGTTTCTATAACTAGGGAACTTCAATATCTCTCAAGTATTGTTTCCCACAAACTTTTATGCTCTTTCAAACTTAAAGGCCAAATCCCCACGAGTGAGTCCAATCCTTATGTTTATCGATCCTTAATCTGCATGTGCTTCCTTTGCAAAATGTGCTATCACTATTTGGAATTCAAACAGCTAGCGTATAAGTAAGGATGTATCCAAATACATGGCAATGGATTATACTAGATCATTAAGTATTGGTAATGAATTATTTCTAAATTTTGGTCCACATGGATGCTTTCAGCATCTCATAGGGAATCACCATCCTCTTTATGAATTAAGCATGTAAAAAGATTATGAGTTTGTAGGTATAACCTATCTCTCTCTCTCTCTCTCTCTCTCTATATATATATATATATATATAATGAATTAAGCAATTGTAAAAAGATTAGGTGTTTGTAGATATACCCTATCTCTCTCTCTCTCTCTCTCTCTCTCTCTCTCTCTCTCTCTCTCTACACACACACACACACACACACACACACACACACACACACACACACACACACACACACACTCTTTTGCATTCAAAGAAATCAATTTCAACTAACTTAATATCAAAATTTGAGCTCTATTTAGTAAAGCCAAAATTTAGAAGCTGGTTTTTTGTGAAGCTATGGTGGGTACACACAAGAACCATTCATGACATAGTAGAGCTTAATTATTGAACTTGAAATGACTACAAAGGTGCCTCTTATATAGTCATAGTCTAGATTCTTGTTTCTTACATCATAGATGAAGTGTTATGGAGCTCAAGAATATCCCCAAATGGGGGGAATCAAGTGGAGAACCCGCATGCACCCTTTTAGGGCTGTTTTGACCTATCTCTTGGCTCCATATGTAAGTGGAACATGTGTAGAAACACTCATTGGTTATGTAACTATGTATAGGTATGATTTGTGATGGAAAAGCTTTCCTCGATGGCTAGGGAAAGGCTCCATACGGAAGTGTGAAATATGTCACACATCCCGACAAACCTCCCCGTGTGTGTCATATGTAGCACTCAACAAATACAGCTTGTCCTCCCCTAGAGAATTTGAACAATAGAGAGTAGGAAATTAAAATCTATCCTAGAGAATTTAACAATAAGATACATTCCATCAATGTTTTGGCTACAAAATATTGGTGCTTTAGAGTATGTCATCGATGTAGAAAATGTTGGCTGACCATCTTTGTCGTCAGAATCTTCACATGCCATATTGATTTTGCCTTCGTTATTGGAGTTTGTACCTCGATTTGTCTTTGAAGTTGCCTCTGTTGCTTGTGCCAACTTCTTTGTCCTTGTAAAATCAAGACTTTGATGAGTGTGTGTACTTTCCACATATGTTGCATGGGTTAATCTTGTAGCAATCTTTTGACAAATGGTTGCTTCTTCCACAATGTTGACACCGCTTCTTTTTGCTACTTGTGATTGCATATGCTCCATTAGGGGTTCCTTAGATGCTTTTGTCATGCTTCTTGCCTTCTTCTTGTAGTGAAGTTATGACACTTTCAAAGCTTGATATGGGTTCCTTTTCTTTAAGTACAATGACAATTTGATTGAAGAGCTTTGAGTAGAGTTGCTATTTTGTCTTCTTCATCGACTATGCTTTTATGTAAACAACTTGTGTGCAAATACTCTTTAGTCTATTGATGAGTCTAGAGAGCTTCTCCTTATTTCATCATTAAACCATATAGTTGCATTTTGAGTGAAATTTTAGAGTGTTTTTCTTGAGCACCAAACATGCGTTCTAGTGTTTCCCAAGCATTGAGTGCAAGTGTCTACTCATCCTTGCTTTGAGATTGTGCTATGGATGCTCTAGTTTGTATGGTCTCTCCTTGTCCTAAAGGTTTTACCACTTCCCAAAGTTGTTTCTTCATGAGGTAACCCTTCAATTTTACTTGCCGGGTGTAAAAACTTGTAATTTTTCTAAGCCTCCTTTCCCCATGGTGTACTCCTTCGTGTGTGAGGAAAGGGTCTTACCACTTTTGGTGTTGAAAGGGTAGTATCTCTGATTGATTTACAATGCAAGTAATTTCATTTGCGGATCGGGGCAACAACCAACAACAAAAGGGAGAGCGATCGACTAGTTTGGAATCTAGATCAGTTGAAAATGTTCTTCAATCTAGATGAGCACTGAACTTCAAATTTACCCACATTCCTTTGTTGGCAAAATTAGGCCAGCGAGTTTCGAGCCCTAGACCCACGACGTAATGAGAGTGATCGACCGGTTGGGCGTTCAGATTCGACAATGTTGTTCAATCTAGTTGAGTGCTAAACTTCACATCCACCCACGTTCCTTTGTTTGCCAAAATGAGGCTAGCGAGTTTCAAGCCTTAGACCCACGAGGTAATGCACTACTATTAGTGCCCTAGCTGCTTGGCACACAAGCCCATGTTGTGGGGAAGCTATTAATATGGCAATATAAGCTCAAATTTGTATGGATTTCCATAGAAATACACACCCAATTTTAGTATGTGATTAGAAAGCCTTCATCTTGTCCAAGTGTAGGGGTTAAAGTCTCATTAGGGAGCTCATGCTATAGAGGACTATTAGCAAGGAGATCAATAAAAAACAATACATATCTTATGAAGGACAAAATAACCGCTCTAGAAATGGGAGAGAGCATCCTAATTAGTGAAAATTTGCAACACTAATCAACCTTGTTCCTGAAAGAAGTGGCCCATGGACGTGCTTTCAATGAACTTAATTAAGAGCTAATCACACATTATTCTAGGAGGGATAAGTGAAAAAAGAATGTCGACATAGAGATAGTGATCATGCTAGGATTGAAGGTGGGTAATTATAAGAGATGCTAATTACATTATTAACTCTAATACCAATCGTGAAGCTATGGTGGATACACACAAGAACCGTTCATGGATGAAAATGACAATGTAGTAGAACTTGAAATAACTACAAAGGTGCCTCTTATATAGGCATAGGTTAGAGCTTGTTGCTTATATCATGGATGCAGTGTTAGGGAGCTCATGGATCGGCCCAAATGGGGGAATCAAGAGGAGAACCCGTATGCACCCTTTTAGGGGACGAGTGAAACATGTGTAGAAACACTCATGGGTTATGCATCTATATATGGGGATAATTTGAGATGGCAGAGCATGCATAGATGGCTAGGAAAGTCTCCATATGGAGGTGTGAAATATGTCACACACCCCAACATTTTTAGTTTTTCCCCAGTGGTTCCTAGCAATAATACAATGGAATGTCATTGAAATTGAATACTTTGGCCCCAATCATGATCATTTGCGCGACTTTTAAATTTGAAGAGTACATCTCTAGTCGATTGTTAGAGGAATATTTGAAGAATTCATGTACACAAGGTCCCCCCTAATATTTATAAGTTAGGTCTCCCCAATCTTGGAAAAATAAAAAGCCTTTCAAAACATCTTTTTTCTTTAGTACTCACAATAGTGAGTATAGTATATATTAATTAGTATAAAATAATTACATAAACAACCATGCTCAGAATGAGCCATGGCATCGCAGAAGCACAACCATAAAAAACCAGTTCTCGGCCTTTTACACGGAGGCCTAACCAAATACAACTCAAGTACATCGGTTGATTAGGGTGCCACCCTCGCCTGAGATAAAACTCCATAGATTCGAAGAAGGGGCGGGGCCCAACAATCCCTATCACCCATGCCGAGTTTCGAGGAGTCACCACAGCGGAGTCGACGCCACCAGCCATCGATGTGCCTCAAAGGACCCAACAACAGAAGAGACAATAAATCCGAACCGATAGTCCCGACCACCGAAGAGAATCAATAAAAAAGAAGCTCGAAGACCTCGAACATCTACCATGGAGAAACCAGCTATTCCGAGTGAGCGATGTACCCTCCGCAGCCACAAAGCCTAGAACCTTGAGGGCCACTAGAAGAGGAGCAGCTACCACCGGCTCCCCTCCCCAACAAGTTTGAAGCAAATCCAATGGCATCATCCACAAACCTTTGCAAACACACACGCAGCAAGACACACGTGTCAGAGATGGGATCTGTCATATGACACCCTTCTTCAAGATGTGACAGGTCCTGCATCAGTAGACATGTCCTCGCTCTGGCATGAGGGTTGAAAAATCTCCTGTAGCCCCCGAACTCCCACAACAATCCTACTCCTAGAGGATCCATAGCCGCCCTTGTTGGAGGCTCCATCCGAAGCCTTCAGCCTGCATCCCCACCTAGAACGTAAGTTCCTTGCCGCAAGGTGAGAGACCCCCAAGGCGCCCAAGTTCCAAAAAGAGCCTTTCAAAACACCTTAAGTACATAACTGAAGAGAGTTTAGGAAATGAAAAGACCCATGCAAGTGGAAAGTCAAAAGACTATTTCTGTTCATATAAAGAGATGGTCAAGTGCACATTGATACATTTGTGTTTTACTTTTGCTTATTTTTCCTTTAACTTTTTCTTCTCTTTATAATGTCCCTGCACTATCCAAGGCATAGGTAGTGAATATATATTTTTTGAACCCATACGAGAGCTATATGGAGTTCAATACTTTAAAAAAGGAAAACAAATGCCTCAATTTAAAATGAATAGTTATGAATCAGAATAAATTTTTGTGATAAATTTACTTCAAATCAAGGTCTTTTTGCCAATGGGTGCCCTCCCTAAAATGAGGGGTGATGTGAAAAAGACGATGGTATCCATGGGACTTGATTACCTATGATCCATGTATGTAAGAATAATGTTAATTGTATTATAGGATGTATGTGTCATACAAAATCAAGCGCAAACAAGTCAATCGCACAACAGTCAACCATGAATGTTCCAATTGGAATATTATGACATTTTTCATATAAGTCACCAATGACGCATATGTTTTGTTGTATTGTCACTTAAGAAATAATGGGTCGGTATGCTACACTCTGGTAATGATGGCCATTTTCAAGGCAAGGGGAGGTAAGGTAAAACCTCAAGGCCTAGCTATAGTAGTGGCCTACTTGTCCACACTAGCTCGAGCACCCCGACCTTGGGCGCCGTCACCTTGAACCTTGGAAATACTCGACACACTTTCGGTGTCTTGTTGTTGGTGCCCGGTCAATCTCTACCACCACTATAGGTGGTCAATGAGTACCTATAAGGATACATAACATCCTTCCCCCTCCCCCGTCGGCAACCGCCGGCTCGTCCTTGAGAACATATTGATGATATTTATTTGTAACAGCACAACCTATTGATGAAATTTTTAAGAGGTTATAAGGGAGAGAGTATATAAATAGCAATGTCTCTATTATTAATAATAGATCTCTATTTGTGCACATATGACATCCACCGTTGAACTATGAATGATAATCCATGATCTAAATAATTTTCCACCTGTCATCCATACAAAAAATATGTTTTAAATGCACCATGAATAAATACCATTACATATGCAATAAGTGAAGACCGAGGAGGCCTTGCAAAAATTAAATACACACGAAAGAGAAACCAAAGATTCATACATTGAATCCATGTGCATAGAATAAATATTATAGCACACAAACAAAGACATGAAGAGGAGGCACTACATGTGCACCTCGTAAAGTAGAGTGATACACATGCTTACGAGGAAGGGAGTGGGAGGAGAGGAGAACTATACCAGATAGGGGCAAAGGCTACTCTCCCCCACATGGGTCCCTCAATATTTTTGAAGTGTTACAAGATAGAGAGAGTTTACAAATAGAGAGGTATGTGCTATTAATAACATAGCCTTATCTGTAAGAATCAAACATCCATCATCTGATGATAGTGATTACTTTTTCATGTATATCATACAATGAATGCATATCAGTGCATTTATCAACACAAGATAAATGTAAACAATCTTTGTCGCCCACATACTACATACTCTAATGTGCCATACCACTAGAATAAGCATTATATATCACAATCTGACGTAACAGGATACCATTGGTCATAGTCATCTCTCAAGAATAAAAGTCTATCAATACTGTAACAACATCATAATTATCTAAATTCATCAACAATGTAAACTGTGAGGCCAAGAGCCAGTGGGAAACTTGCACGGGGCATACTTATAAGTATAGGCATGGATGGATAGGTGGAGCATGGTTGTCCCTTCCCTTGAGCATCTCATTGGTATCAACAGATAGGGTGTGGTGCATTTTTTGGAAAAGATTTTCATGCATGAAATTGTGGTGAAGTCAAGGCCAAAGGAGGAGATCTTGATTGTGATGGATGTGCGCATTGTCCCTAATGCACATACAAGTAGAAACTGACCTATTCTGTCGAGTTCCCGTAGGCTTGAGGAGTAGAACCCATCATTGTGGGACCGGGTGATTTGTAACACATGCACACTGGATCCTCTCTCTCGCTCTTTGTCTCTCTCTCTCTCTCTCACACACACACACACACACACACACACACACACACACACACACACACACACACACACACACACACACACACACACACACACACAATTACATGGGTTCTTTCACTGGACAAAAAAGCTTGGCTGATAATTATTTCGGGATCCCTTCATCTACATCTCTATTATGCCGCCCATTACATGATCACACAAACAACTGTCACAGTAAAAACATGTGTTTGGACGCTCAGCTAAAGGTAGGATACGAGTCGCCAAGACTACCCCATACTCTCGAGTGCGGGGAGTACTATTAAAATATCCTCTAGTGGATGGCCATAACTACGATACAAAAAAATCTTATGAGGAGGTAGGAACTGGGCTAGCAGATATAACCGATCTGAAAAACCTTGCTTTATTGAATGTTTTATATAATAATACTATGGCCCTAGGCCCAGAGCCTCAGTAACCATCGCCAATCGGATATTGTTCCTGAAATGCTCACGACCCCAACGGGTCACACGCGTCACTCGGTCCTGATATGTCCACCACTTAGTTTGGGAAACAGAGGTTCCTAAATGCGAAAATAGATGAAGCTCATAACGAAGTAACATTGCTCTCCGAGTAGATTCACTTGATAGATAAAGATGTGCAATTGCTATGGCAAAAACCTATTCCTGACTGTAAGCCATAATATGTTAGATACACCGGGAGAGAAAATAAGCTGGAGATGCTAACTCCGGAAAAGTTACTCTATACCATGGACTCGGTTTTTGTAAAAATATCACATGTCTTTTATAGACCCACTTTATGACTCCTAGACCAAATTGGAAATAATAAAGATTACCCAAAATTGATTAAACTCACACCTTTAAGATCGGCGCATGTATACTTTACCCTAGTGGATAGCTGTATGACATAAGCTTACTGTAGGGTTCGGGAGTAAGTGTAACGGGTTGTGTATGATCATCCAAGGCTAGGTACAATAACTCGTAACAAATTACGGACCGGGTATCAACTATGTGAATGGATTGTTATCTGTTGCCATGGTGAGGTGGGGGACAGTGTGACTTGTCCTTGCATTTAACTTAAAAACTATCTTTACATTGTACAAAAAAAGCTCTGTAGCGGGTTAGGTAGTCTCTGCATTAATTTTTCGTGCTTCTTGCTGCACGCTACCGCCTGTGTACTGGGGTGTGGGTTTGCAGCCGAATAGAGTAGCGGATGTGGCACGACATGGCCTGTAACCTCCGGATCTTTGGCTGGGGGTAATCCCTGAGAATATGTCCTTATTGGCGACCTCGATTGTGGATAACATGTGCGACTCTGTGTCGCGTCTTCTGCAGATGCGCATCAACAAGTATAAAAGACTCACAAGGTGAGTACTCATACTCACTTAGCATCGTGCTATGTTATCACCTCTCTGTGTGTATTCTAAACTGTGTGAGTAAAAATCTACTAACTGCTGTGAGCTCAACATGCCGAAAAAGACTGAGAAGGGGATTGTGGAGGCTTCTTCGTCTCCCAATCTACAGGATAACAAAATTTTGTTTTGTTCTCGAGGCTGATGAAAGATATTATGAGCCGGAATATGTGGCCATGTTGAAAGAGCTTGTTTCTTAGTAAAATGAAATGTTTTGAAAAAACATTATTCAGTCTGTCCTTTTATAAAAGAACCACGTTCTGGAAAACTATCTCTTTCTTTATGGGAAGAAATGAGAGTAGCTCATATAGCTAAGAATCACCAGGATTTTACTATAGGTTTGCTTTATGACAGATGGGAAGTAGTGAGTCTCTATGACTAATGATGCTAGTTTCCGTGAAATAAGCGGAGTGTCGAACAAAATCTGGGTTCTGTAAACGGTTTTTTGGAAGAGATAATATCTATCCCTATTGGTTAAAAACTGCCAGGTTTCGAGTGTATCTTAATGTATGGCTGTACTGATTATTGGATGGCATGGTGTCTAATGGGAAATGGTATGTCTATGATGCTGTTTTTTTTAGCTTCTCAATAGAAGGAAAGTGCTTTATGAAATGGATACTGTAGGTCACTGAATAAAGCCGGAATTTCACATAAAAATAAAAAAACTCAAAACAGTGAGCTGTAATGGTCGTATAAGAATGATAGGTTACCTTGGTAAGTTGTAATACTATTGAGTTGAAGTACTCTGGGTAAGTTGACAGATCTTAGATTGATTTGTTTTTTAGTTCAGATGCCTATTTTACTGAATCGGCTAAAAGTGATTTTGAATTTTCTGAATACTGGCTTCGGATGTGTTGCCCTATCTGCTGATATTCTGTAGGTATTGAGTGGCATCACATACCCGATTGTGGTAGTAAATAGCTGGTTTCAAATTTACTCGATCTTTTTAACCATTGTACATCACATGCTGGGAAGATTAGTGAAAGTTTCTGGTGGCTCATCACTGATTCAGCGTAGTGACGGATTTCTGCTAGCCATGGTTGGTTTGACCCTCGGTTATTCAATAAAATATGCTTGCCATCATCTGCTCGCTTCTTATTCTCACTCAAGTATATATGAACAGGTCTTTACCTACCATCTTGCAGTATATACAACAAAAAGCTTCTAGTGGGTTGGTTTTAAAGGTTCTCGATACTATGAGGAATGTCATAAATTTCCCTTTACCTGATCCTGGTTGGTTACTCTTACGTCATTTCTTTCTCGGACGATGTTTGAGCTGGCTCTAGGGACTGACTTGTCTAGGGTATTATGGTATGAAATACAATTATAGCTCGCTTGGGCAACAGTATGTCAGACATGACATAATAACATAGATATTTCTTGATAAAGGAAGTGAATATAACTAAACAAAAAAAGGGGGCTCTGGTTTGTAAATTGGTAAATACTTAGATGTTTTTTTTGGGATATCTCAGCTTGTTTATAAAATGGTTCTTGAAGTAGGATCTGTTCCAAAAGATTGTTTTTTCTATACTTCAAACTACAAGGAAGGGGTGGTCCTTGATAAACTGAGATCTGGCTCGAGATTGCTTGTGCCTATCTCTATATAGTGAAATTCTCTCTAATCTGATTAAAGAAGAAGTTCTTTTTAGTTTTGATAATCTCCCTAAAAACTCCTAAAATCTAAGGTTAGGAAAAGAAAGTTTTTTTAAAGATAATCGAGAAATAACCAGATATATAGCTGCTCTATGGGGTTTTCACTTTCCTTTATCAGATTGACAAAAAAGCCAAGGAACTTTTTTCCTAAAAGAACAAAATACAAGTTAAGAACTGTGTGTTTTTTTTAATGGTGATATGGATAACAACTGGGATGCTGCGTACAGTCACGTGCTAACGAATTGTTTTCTTGTGGCTATGGGTACATGTGAGGGCTACCTTCCTTCATTAAAACATTCTGTTCTTAACATATGGAGGATCTCTTAAAGTGAAGCAAAATTTCCTAGACTTTGGGTTTGCAGTTTCCAGCGCTATATTCTGTTATCTTCATTACCTTGTACAAAAATTATTTTCAACTGCAAATAAATTATTGTACAAATCCATCGTATTATTCTAAAATTGTTGGTCTGTGAACAGATAGTGTTCGTTTGCGTATATATATAGATTTAGAACTGCTACACACACACACACACACACACACACACACACACGACTTGGTTTGCCTACCATATCCTTGCTTGGGTGGTCTTCAGTTCAAACTCAAGGGCCGCCAAGCCACTATTTGTTTGGCCCTTTGGGAATGTACAAGGGGTTGTTTTCCAATTCAGACTAGGTAAAGTATCCTCGCAAAGCCTCCAATCACAAGCACTCAAGGCAAGGCATTGTCTTTGCAATTTTTCCATGTTGCAGTACCACATGGTATTGATTCCGACATGTGCAATAATTTCTTCAAATTTTGGCACGTAGTTGGTTTGTGGAGAGCACAGATGAAGCAGTTTTCATGCATGTTGCATGAACCGATCTCGCAATTTGGCCATCTCGCCAAGTAAATTTGTGGCATTGAAGCTATCATGGCTTCATATTTGTATTCAATTTCTAGAATCAATTTTGGGAAGGTATCTTGGAATTTGGATTTGATTTGGCATGACCAATCGGCTTTCATAGCTTGTTGTCGCTCATCGGTAAGTACTCCAGCGACTCAACAAAGCGTTTGTTGCAAGGTGTTGTTTTCTATAACGTATGACCAATCGGCTTTCATAGCTGTCGCTCATTGATAAATACTCCATTGACTTAGAAGGTACTCGTGTTTTCTCCTTAACACAACAATGAACCATGGATTGAAACATGAACATGCATCGCAACTTTGATTTTGAAAATCCTTCACTCATTAGGTCTACCATTACCCCACAATAGGAGACTCTCACAGAGAGTACTCACATGACAATTAGCACATATGAAAACATCAAGTTGTTTGATATTAAGCAAATAATTATAAGTTATGGTTTACTTGCATGGGGTGTGGGCATGGAAAAAAGGATTGTCCCAAGGAAAAATCTATTGCCTAGATTTAGGAAAAATCTGTGCTGATGGAGCAATTGCGTCTCCTGGAATCCTCTTCTTGCTTTCACAGTGTGAAGGTAGCACATACCAAAGCGGTTCATGAGTGTTGTATTACGGCCTCTATGTGGCAACTGACATTTGTCCCACACAAACTTGTGAGAATGTATGGCTATATCCAAGGTCACAAGGTGAGAATCTTGGTAGATGATAGAGCCTCTCACATTTTCATTAATTATAAGCTAGTAAAAGATCTCAATCTGCCTCAAAACTTAGCTCCCACCACTACAGGGTAGCTATGATAGATGACCATGACCACAAGTTGAGGGTTTGGAAGAGCATCATGCACAACATTGGAACTTCAAGTTCTCTTCTTTGGTGGGGACATCTCTCATGCAGTACACAGAAAATAAAAAACGATGTAATGCCACTTGGACATTAGTTGCAACAAGGAGATATAGACATAAACAATTCAAAATATATGTAAGAATCTAGCTCTATTGTGAGGTTTATACATCTATTTAACCAGGACGACATCCTACTTCATATATAACCATAAGTAGGAAGGAAACGAGGAATATTTTTTGGCAAGCATTATTCAATGAGTGCTTTTTTATAATCGAGCAAGCAGATTCTAAAAACAATTAACTCTCCCATTTCATAGGCACCACCACTGCCCAAGAAAAATTGTTCTCTTCCTCTTCTGCTCTCTCTCTCTCTCTCTCTCCCTCTCTACAATGATTGTGAGAAATTAACAAAATTAAGATACCCTCTTACTCTTTTATGCCATTCCAAGCTGCTCTCTCTCTCTCTATACATCTCTCTCTCTCTCTCTCTCTCTCTCTCTCTCTCTCTCTCTCTCTCTATCAATGATGGTAAGATATTAACAAAAATAAGATCCTCTCTCTCATATTCCATTGACAGACGCCCTATCTCGCTCCCTCTCTCTCTCTCTCTCTCTCTCTCTCTCACACACACACACACACACACACACACACACACACACACACCACACACACACACACACACACACACACACACACACACACATTTCTCACTTACCATTCTAGAGTCTCTCTCTCTCTCTCTCAATAATGTTGTGTAATTAGCAAAATGCAAGCCACTACCCTTTGTTTCTCTCAATCCATTGCACACCCCCCCCCCCCCCCCCCCCCCCCCCCCCCCCCCCTCCCTAATGTTAAGAATATCACCAAAATTAAGAAGCTCTCATTAGAGTCTCACCCTATCTATATCTGGATAGGAACCCCCTACCTCCCAACTACCAGCAAAACCTTTATACAAAAATATGAATGAATAATCCTTTTCAATGTATTAAACAATGCAAGGAATCTCAAGAATTTATGAGCACGATACTATATTTTCCAAAAAAATATGTTGTGTACATTGAAGACCATGAACCAATGAAAGCAATTATCATGAATATTTCATGCTATAATTTTATGTGATCTAGTCTCACAATATCAAAGATTGTGGTTAACAAAAAAATATAGGATTGTAGTGCTCCACCCCCCCTCTCTCTCTCTCTCTCTCTCTCTCTCTCTCTCTCTCACACACACACACACACACACACACACACACACACACACACACACACACACACACACACACACACACACACACAATTTCCTCAATGGGGAGATGGACGGGGTAAGGCAACGGTGGAAGCATCTATGATGGAATGCCATATGGTCACTGGAATGGGACAAAACCTCTATATCCATGCAAAGAAGGAAGGGGGGATGGTAGAAGATATTTTGCTACCACTAAAGTGAAGGCCAATTCTAGTAGATCTCTAGAGAAAAAGTTTCATATAGGGACTACCAAATTTAGTGGGGAGATTGCACACTGAGTTGAAAAATCCGCCCACACCAATCGCTGCCCCCTCCACCCCCCCCCCACCCAATGCAAGCAGTAGGATCTATTTGCCCAATGGAAGTCAAGAAGCCTAAAATACAATGAATAGCACTCGTTTTCCTGTAGCATTCAGTTAACATATAAATTTTGATGCAGTTGCGATGTGTTTATATTACTCAAATTCAAAGGCAAAATGTACCTGCTTTGTGACCTCTTGCAGTGCAACTCTAATCGCATGTAGTTGATTTACAATATAATCTAAGGTGTAGTGGATCAATCTCCTTGTTTGTACCATCTACAACAAAAAATAATCATGTAACTATCTATCAAAAAAAATTACTTATTTGTCTAAAAAGTTAAATACTGTGCTAAAAAAAGATATGCATTTACAGAACCCAAACATTTCTTCAATGTTATATTATCTTACAGTGGACTACAAACATGTTGATCATGGTGCTCAGACTGGTGATGGACACTGTGCTTTAACTATGAGCCATGTGATTGAGATCTTTCCAAGGCACTCGCATGCAACATCGTATGGATACCATCCTCCTCATTGTGAGACTCTACTCCCTCATCATCATTTGTGTACACATGTGAGCGTGTGATGTGGTCGATACTCTCAGTAGAACAAGAATGGGGGGTCTAGGAGGGCCTCCTTATTTGGCAGTTTAAGGGAGTCAAAAATTTAGTATTACCATTTAGTTTATTTGAATTCAAATTTTCTTCCAAAATAAAATTTAAAATCTAGTGGGTAAAACCATATCATGTAGCATTCAGTCAAACCTTCAGTATTAAGTAACCAATCAAAGGAAAACGGCTAGTTTTTTTGAATTCAAATTTTCCTCCAAAATGAAATTTAAAATCTAGTGAGTAAAACCATATCATGTAACATATTTGCAAAAAGAGTTCTATGTATAGATTGCAGATATATAGTCTCTATTCAAATTGGAGATCATATATAGAAGTTATAGAAGGCAAAAAATCATAAAACTTTCACCTTTTTTTTGGGTGGGGGGGGGGGAGTACATCCTTTGACCACTCTTACACCTCTCTTACAGACCCATCATTCTTGCACACATGCTTATTTTTTTGTAGTGAGAAAATTGACTCAAGATAATAAAGACAACTATATCTAAGTGCGTTTACTAACCATTATACTCAATGGCTTCTTCTATTGGAAACTTTCCATCAAGGTAATCTAACCACCATGGACAACTCCTCCGCAAAGCTTTTTTTTGAGATTTTTTGATCCAATCCTCTGGTTAAAGTCTGACCTCCTCCCTCTCTGACTCAACCATGCATCAGATGGATGTTCTGGGTGGAGCAACAAGTTCTCTATGCGCTTTCTTCACCATCTACATGGTTTTACAAATCAACTTGAGAAAGAAGTAGAAAAAGTCTACATTACGATAACAACATCCTATTTGCAACTTACCTATAAAGAAGACAACTTGCTATGCACGCCATGTGTTATGGTTCCTGTGGCTCATTGGTGATATGCATTTGACTCTTCTACTCATTAAATGTGTTCTCAAAATGGCATGTGCAATAAGCTTGCGAGGTGGATGCTAAACTAACCCTTAATTTCTTTGTAGCATATCTATGTGCTTTTTCCACCTCAAGAGAGGAGCTCTTGAGCTTCACAGTGAGTTCAAGAGTAAACTCTTGTAGTTGCCACTAGTATGTATGGCATCAAATCCATACAAAGAAATTCTTGTTTTCTAGAGGGATTCTAGCCTCCTTCAGTGCTTCCTCACTTTTTAACAAAATATCTAGCAATCGATACTTCCTTCATTTCAATATTCAATTATTAAGCTAATGAATGTTACATAATCCTAATTGGATAGACGTACTCACACAATCTTTGGAATCTTTGGTAGGGTGAAGCTGTTCTCCTTTCTATCAAAACTCGTGCAAGAAACTGCTTTGCAAAAGAATTCTTAGGGGTTGGCAATATGTACAAGCTCGTACGTAACCCCAACACATTACAAAGAGAGTTTCAATATCGTTCAATGCATAGGTATAATCTTTACCATAGCCAAATAAATCTTTCTTTGGCAATAACTAACGTTTGCATTGTATGTCCTATCAAACTCCGACTACCAATGCATGAGCAAAAACAATTTTAGTGCTCATGACCTCAAAATCCATTTCAAAAGAAAAAAGTACCTATCTTCATCTATGTTATTTTGCCATTCACTTACCTTGAAAACCAATTCCTACAATAGAGCCATTGGAAGCTTGAGGCAATTGGATTTGTTGTTGGCTTTATGCTTTAGTGCCTTCTCAACCAATTCATGATCAACATCATTGAATATTGAAATAAGTCAATGTCGATTGGCCAAACCCACCTTCCAGATCATGAAAATGTTGTGCCCAGGGGTATTTTGTACATGCACAAAGGTCACTCTATGCATAGAAAACAACCCTTAAACATTACTATAATTGCAAAAATATATTTTATTAATATTATTTTAATAAATAAAAACACTTACTTATTGATAGTATGCAGCACCATCAGAAACTCTCCTTCTTCATTCTCTTCAAACTTGATACATTTGTACTCAACTCCACTTTTTTTTTGCTTGGTCCACTTTTTTTTGCTTGCCATCCCAGACTACGAACATATTTTCCACCATGTGGCTCAATTCTAGGATGGCCTCTAGCTACACATCAAATCCATAAGATATTTGCAGGTCCCTACCATCTACGGCTTGTCGATTACAAGGTATGGACTCCTTTCTAGGAAGGCTCTCTGCATTGATGAATCGTGCCATAGTTGGTTGATACAACTTTTCACGGGTAAATGAAATCAAACTCTCAATGTAGCCGGTATTTGTATGGATTGTAGGATTCTACAAGAGATGACACAAGGGGATATGGAGAAGGAGGCGTTGAAATGCCGTCGTGTGATCATCCACCCACGTGGATGAAATATGGCTATCTACTATACGACAAAAAGTATCACTTACATTCACCACTTTGGTGTGCAATGGGACGTTCGAACTACCGTCTCATGTGCCGATGGAAGGCGCTTGCTCACCAACATTCATAGGGGCCTCTATGTTTGATGTATCATGAACCTCACTTTTGCATATTGTTAAAGATGTTGGTTGCCCTTGAGTTACCTGGATCTCCTTGGTGTTGTTAGTTTTGTGGACTTTCATTCGCGTATGGGTCTGAGGTGCCATAGCCGATGGTGACACCACACACACATATACACAGAGTTTTAGAGTCTATAAATGTCTATGGGTGTATGTGGAGGGATGGGCATTTTTCTCTTATGTATGTGTGTGTGTGTGTGTGTCAGAGAGAGAGAGAGAGAGAGAGAGAGAGAGAGAGAGAGAGAGAGAGAGAGAGAGAGAGAGAGAGAGAGAGAGAGAGAGAGAGAGAGAGAGAGAGAGAGAGTGTGTATGTGTGTGTGAAGGATAGCAGGAGGGAGACAAGGTGGGAGGCAAGGAGGGAGTGAGGGAGGTAGGGGTATGTGTGTTTGGGTGATATATATATATATATATATATATATATATATATATATATATATATAGAGAGAGAGAGAGAGAGAGAGAGAGAGAGAGAGAGAGAGAGAGAGAGAGAGAGAGAGAGAGAGAGAGTGCTGCGTGTGTGTCTGTTCATGAGATAGAAAGAGTTTGTGTGTCAGAGAGAGATAGAGATCGGGAAGTAAAAGAGAGAGATAGTGATAGAGAAAGAGGTAGAGAGGAGGTAAAGGTTGTGTGTGTGTGAAGGGGAGAAAGAGAGCCGGTGTGAGAAGAAATGGGGTGGGGATCCGTGAGAGAGAGAGAGAGAGGGAGGGGTTGTATGTACGCATCCATAAATCTAAGTGTCTGATTGAACTGTGTGAGTGTCTGAATTCCTTCTATATGAGAGGCTTGCCTAAGGATCCATTTATACTCAAAATAGAGTAAGTAAAGGTTACACATAGCCGGAGAGCAAGAGTATCCCATCAGAATCCCACACATTTGAGGAAAGCAGTTGTTGCCCAGTAAGATATAGCAATGGTTAAGAACCCATTGAATAACTTCTTGAAATTGAATACGGTTCATGTGAAGAATTAACAAAGGAAAGGCCTGAAAACCCTTCTTTGGCTTTGTTATTAGAAAAGGCCACATTTACAAGAGAATCCAACACATTCATGAGACCAACTTCTCCAATAAGTGGGATATTCTCATAGCAATGGGTAATATCAGCTGTAAATACTGAATAAATCATAGAAGGGAGATTTAAGAAGACTTGAGTTGAGTTACCCACTAGCCATAAGGGATGTATCTCAACCCCAGAAATCGTCTCAAGTCTTCCCGTTTAAGAGTGCAAATGTTTTTAAGCTCTTCACATATCAAGTTAAGTCCTCCAGTGACATGATTAGTGATATAAAAAAAACTACAGTTAGAAGCATCCAAAATCCATCGGAACTTGTTTTTATGACTCTTAAATGTAGGAAATAATATAGGAAGTTTGGTAGTACCAACCTGATATCCTAATTCAGTTGAAATTTTGCAAGTTCTATGTATAATTAGATCTAAATTCTCACCAATACATTGAAACTCACTCCCCTTGAGTCGAGTTTCTGCTGCTTCAAAGGCAAGCTTTTTGCATATAACAAAAGCTGTATTAGAGGCCTTGTCCAGTCTGAAAATGAACCATTTTGACTTAAGCCTGCAAAAGGCAAGAGAGAGGTCAGAGGTGAGCCAAGTAGACTCGCCGCCCATGTGGAAACCGTGAAACAAGATTGGAAAAGACAGATGTTAAAGTGTTGCTCAACTCAAGATGAGTTGATAACTCCAGTTGGAGTTTTCTGACCAAGTCGGTCAGACAATCAGTAAGCGTCTCAAGGCACTTTGAGGGTTAAGTGGGTGAGGGGGGATGTGATCGAGTCCTTTTGAAAGAAGGCATCTTATATCTATATTCTCAATAATAGAGAGGTCCGTGGTACACACATGATTACCAAGATCACCAAATTCCCTTGTAAATCTTTCCAACTGATGACAGTCACATGTCAATGGTTTTGTCTTTGTAAGGAACCCATTAGAGTAGAAAAAATGTAGGATGGATTCAGTAAACTTCCACCCAATCTTCACTTGACTTAATAAATCCAAATTGCCAAATACTAGCATAAAGCATTTGTTAAAAATAAATCGTAGAGAGGAAATTTCCAAAACTTTGTTGGCGAAAACACAATGAACAACAATTCCACTCAAACTAGCCTCTTTAGTGGCAAGATGCATCCTGCCCACTTCATTACACAACACCTGCAATTTACAAATCCAACAAGTGTTTGACAGGGTAACCTCTACCTCTCCCTCTGATAGCACTTCTAGCTTTCCCTCTCCCTCCATAAGAATCTCCTGAAGATGAGGCTGGGGTTAAAAAAGTAGTGTATAAGAAGAGGTGGGGGATATAAGTGAGTTGGGTCTTTTTAGAGTGGGTGAATCTTCTGTGTCAGTATTTGGTTTTAGCACACCAAGCAAAGTTTTTATGCCAAGATAATTACCATAAGTGGTTAGAAGAAGCCCCGGTTTTTTAGTGGCTAGTTCTTTAAGAAGAGATAGCATAAGGGTACGGAATTGAATAAAAGCTATTTGAGCCAGCACAAGCTCCTTGGCTTGGCCACCTAGCCAAGAGCAAAAGAGAGAAAGGTAATGAGCTAAGGGGGTATCAGGGAACATAAGATCAAGGTTATTAAGAGCATACCATATAGCATGATCAAACCAAATTATACTAGACTCACAAGAAGCTTTAGGATCCAAAAAATGGCAGACACATTTGACACAGGGC
Organism: Adiantum capillus-veneris; assembly: GCF_014529385.1. NCBI lineage: Eukaryota > Viridiplantae > Streptophyta > Polypodiopsida > Polypodiales > Pteridaceae > Adiantum > Adiantum capillus-veneris. The sequence goes on from NC_140934.1 coordinate 18,126,852, forward strand.
CTGTAAATATTCGAAATTGATTCAGTGTAATACTCGGAGTTGCTTTTGGAGAACTCCATCATGCCCTTTGTACGGACATATAAGCTAGCGTTAGATCCACACTTCTTCCCATCCAGAAACTTCATGGTGAAAGGTGCTTTGATAAGATCCCATTTATCAAGGGACTGGACACCTCTTAATACTTTGAGTCGTGCCTCCTCCATCGATGAAGCCGAGAGATTAGCAAGGAAGACCCAAGTCTCAATGGAGATAGGTGCTAGAAATCCTTTGTTGGGAAAGGCCCAAAGGTGATGGTCCACCCCGAGGGATTCAATCTCTACCTGCTTGGAAGGTAAGAAAGGGAACGCCCTAGAAACCTTAGGTACCATATCCATGAGAGAGTTATCACTGAGAAAACACATCTCTTTTTGAAAAGCTTTAACAACATCTATCGCAAGGGGATCCCTGCAAAAAAGGATGTTGGAAACAGTTTGTACAAGAATGGAAGGAGTAGAGACAAACCCAGGTGTTAGAACACATAGTTTGTGTAAATAGTTGACTAATTCAGTTTCTTCAGAAGAAAATTTGGCCAGTTCTGCTTTGTGGGCAAGAGTCATAGCGAGGATATGTTCGATAAACTTAGAAATTCCGACCACCCCATCTTTAGAGTTATTAACAAGTTATGCCAGTGTATGGACACATTTGTCAAATGACATGGTTTGGACCAAAGAGTCGGCAAGGTAAGCCGAAGCTCCTGCTATTAGTTCAGATGCAGTCGGGTCATGTATGCATCTAAGAACCTGTAAGGAGGCTTTAGAAGGTGGTTCCATGGGTAATTCCAGCCCTTGAGATAGAGCTAGGTTCTGCAAAGTCAAAGGAGTAATGGTTAGAGATAAGGTTAGCCAAAGGTAAAAGAATTCGGTAACCTTCAACCGACCGGGAAAAACCACAGAGGTCGTGTGAAGGAGGCCCCTTCCCTTAAGTAGATTTCCTAGAAGACAGCCTAGAAAGGCGAATGTGGGATAAAGTATAGTAACTAGGTCTTTGAGTGGTAAAAGATACCACCCTTGGTGCTAGGTGTGTGTGTTCCAATAACAATATAACATAAACACTAACGAATCTTGACAATCACAAAAGACACTAGAAACTATGTCAATGAGCAGAGGGTATAAATCCAATTCATAGTACAGAATGGTCTTTATACATAACAAAAGAGAACTAAGAGTCTCTCAATAAGGCAGAAGATACACAAGTCCGCAATCCTCATGCCAATAACTTGACAACCAGATTTGAGAAGGTAACCCTCACCTGCACCCATAGAAACAATACGACACGTAGTTAGCATTGGAACCATATGCAGGTGATGCATGGGTATCCCACATGTTATAGATGTCACTCAACTAGATTGCAATCAAAGCAAAGATGTACTAAGTTGTGAAAAGAGGAGCCAAATTATTCAATCAGAGTTCATTTATTTATTACACGACTAGCATGTGGAATACTTTTTGCTTTACAAGCTCTTATGAGAAAGGGTCGGAGACCAGTTTTTGGGACTATCTTTGCCCTGAAGTGGGCCACATACTCCTATTTCTTAACCTTGCAGAGTTTGGCATTAATAGGAACAATTTTCTCTGGGTCAGTGATAATACTCATAAGTGTAGTCAGTCTAAACCTGGTGATTCCTGTAACACATAGAAAAGTTAGCACAGATGAACCCTCTTCTTTCTTTAGAGCAAAAATCATATAAAAGGATATACATTAAAAGGTCAAGCACCCTTATAGGTGCAAGTGGTGTATCCATCTTCCTAGGAAGATTGTCAGCAAAGGATACCTAAATATCTATACAATATTTAGGTCTAGCAATAAGGTCCAATCGTAACAAACACCTTCTGTCCTGATAGCAAATTAAATGTTCCCTTATAGGTGCAAGTGGTGTATCCATCTTCCTAGGAAGATTGTCAGCAAAGGATACCTAAATATCTATACAATATTTAGGTCTAGCAATAAGGTCCAATCGTAACAAACACCTTCTGTCCCTTATACCAACTTATTAATTAGTCAAAGCCTAAATCGCTTTGTAAGAGCAAAGTGAAATAAGTCATTATATGTGATGTATCAGCAATGATGACTCATTCAAAATTGAATACTATATGAGTTAAACTCGTCAGGACAGGGATGAATGTACGAGAAGTTACCATTTGGGGCCCAATATGTAAGCCTAAATCCCAAGGCTACCTAAATGTCACGGCCCATGTTCATGAATCAACAAAACTAACAGTCATTATTGGCCTTACTGTCAGCATCCTTCACAAAAGACAACCCGGCCTAACATGAGCCAACAAAAACAAACTTTGAACCAATTGTTAAGGCTATGAGCCATACATGGCATGAACCCGTCATGAACCAATCTTAATGAGCATAACACTTGCAAGTCAATTATTAGGAGAGTGTGATCCAATACAGACACGGGACTTTGATAGATTGATCTCAGACATGCGCTCGACAAGTCCAACCAATCCACAAGCTCCATAGATGAGCCAGGTGAGGCATGATGAAGCCAACCAATAATCATCATAACCAGCAGACCATTTCCAAATACGGCCAACAGAGAAACAAAAACTCTCAAGCCATATGTAGATACTAAATAATAAACATGCTACGGTATATGTCCGATAAATGTTCATAATTTTAAAGGCCACTTCTAGACCAAGTCTAATAGAAATCATATTGCTACATCTCAGCCCCCTTAACAGATGCAACCCGGCCCCCAACCAGAGCCTACCTTGTAGAGAATTACTTCATAAACCTATTAATGGGATGCCCAAGCTATCACACACCATCAATGACCATTTCAGAGGTAGACTCCTCTACCACTATCACTACATGCTATGAGCCACAAATAACAGCAACAACCCATCATGAACCAAGCCCAATGAGAGCATAACACCTGCAAGTCAAATATTAGTTGAGTATGATCCAACAAAGACACATGACTTTGATAGATTTATCTCAGACATGCACTCAACAAGTCCAACCAATCCACAAGCTCCACAGATGAGCCAAGTGAGGCATGATGTAACCAACTAAAATAAACCAATACTCATCATAACCAGCAAACCATTTCCAAATACGGCCAACAGAGAGACCAAAAGTCACAAGCCATATGTAGATACATATTGATATATATGCAAAGGTATATGTCCGATAAAAGATTTAAAGGCCACTTCTAGCCCAAGTCTAGTAGAAATCAAACTGCTACAGCTTAGCCCCCTTTACAAATGCAGCACGGATTACAACGAGAGCCTACCTTGCAGATAATTACTACATAATCCCATTTATGAGTGGCCCAAGCTGTCATACACCATTAATCAACCACTTCAGAGGTTAGACTCCCTTACCATTGTCAATACGAGCTGCGAGTTTTTTGAGCTCAAAGCCCTTCACGTAAGCATTATGTGCCATCCGACAGAAAAGATCATCTTAGAGAAGATATGAGGCAAGGGGGTCACCACTTATCTGTGACAAAAGCCTTGCAAACAAGGTCCATGTACAAAGTCTTATACACACACACTTTAGCTCATCATTATGTACATCTCACAACCCAAGAACAGAGACACAAAGATAAGAAGCCAAGATTCATATCAGAGTAACCAAATGATCCTAAGCATGCAAATCCATCAATCACATATGTCAAGAACAAGTGAATAAGAAAACCTTCGAGAACCTTAGAAAGCATCAAGCTATCAATAGGAGCAATCATATACACCATTGTAAGTACATCCGTAAAAACAATTGTGGACATAAACCGCATCAGCTAGCTCAGTCAAATCTGGCCATATGGAGCAAATAATGAGCCAGCAACTAGCCTTAAGAGAGAACCATTTTCCTCATAGTATTATATCAACAAGGCCAAATGTTGCTGAAAAAAGTCTACAGTACATATGAGACCAATCCATTCTTAGTCATGAGTAGAACAACATCAAACCATCATAAGAAGCCTTGTCAAGGGAAACCACTACTTAACATAATTATTATTTCCCTATAGCATACACAGTAGGTAAGGCAAGTACAAGAATTAAACCATTCTGCTCGGAGGCAAAGCTCACCTGAGATTGAGTTGGAGCAGCCAGCTCCACAATAGCATGTTTTTCTTTTCCCTTAGCCATAATATCACACCACACTAATGCCTCTCACTATAACAGTGGATACACACGCAAATAGAAGCAAGGGTAACAATGCTAAGTGAGTATCAAGACTCACCATTTATATAGAGGATGGTCGAGTGCTGAGTGAGCTTCTTCAATTGGCAAGGTAGGTCTGGTGCCATGAAGGAGAGCCATATTGGCAAGGTAGGTCTGGTGCCATGAAGGAGAGCCATATTGGCACCGTCTCTAAGCAGAAGCTGTTGGGTGGAGCCCGTCTGCACATTGAGGCCCAAGGTGCACAGTCATAACAGTCCAAGAGGGAAGAATGCACGGCTAGAGGTTTAACCTCACCCATTCACACTAAAGAGGCTACCAACCACAAAGTAGGCCCCTTTCATTTGGTTTAAAAGCTCCACCAACCCACTACTTAATCAAAATTTTAAGCTTAAGAATTTCATAAGTCACGGCAAGGCCGCAATTATGCCCAAGGAGAGCTTGCTTAGGTAAAATAATCCACCATGGAGAATGTGTGTGTGTGTGTGTGTGTGTGTGTGTGTGAAGGGGAGAAAGAGAGCCAGTGTGAGAAGAAATGGGGGTGGGGATCTGTGAGAGAGAGAGAGAGGGAGGGGTTGTATGTGTGGTGGTGGTGGGGAGAGAGAGAGAGAGAGAGAGAGAGAGAGAGAGAGAGAGAGAGAGAGAGAGAGAGAGAGAGAGAGAGAGGATGTGTGTGGTAGAGAGAGTATGTGCACTCCCACTTCCTCTCTCTCTCTCTCAGGATCCCCACCCCCCTTCCCTCTCACACCAATTCTCTCTCCCCCCTTCACACTGGCAATGCATGTGGTAGAGAGGGGATAGAGAGAGTCGTTGAGAGAGGAAAGGGGTGTGGGGATCCATGAGAGAGAGAGAGAGAGAGAGAGAGAGAGAGAGAGAGAGAGAGAGAGAGAGAGAGAGAGAGAGAGAGAGAGAGAGGATGTGTGTGGTAGAGAGAGTGTGTGCACTCACACTTCCTCTCTCTCTCTCTCTCTCTCTCTCAAGGATCCCCACCCCCCTTCCCTCTCACACCAACTCTCTCTCCCCCCTTCACACTGGCAATGCATGTGGCAGAGAGGGGATAGAGAGAGTCGTTGAGAGAGGAAAGGGGTGTGGGGATCCATGAGAGAGAGAGAGAGAGAGAGAGAGAGAGAGAGAGAGAGAGAGAGAGAGAGAGAGAGAGAGAGAGGGTAACAGTAATAGGGAGAGAGTGTGTGATGGGAGAGTGTTTGTTTGTGTAGAGAGAGAGAGAGCAGTGTGAGTGTGCGAATGCAATGCATGTGCGGAGAGAGAGAGAGAGAGAGAGAGAGAGAGAGAGAGAGAGAGAGAGAGAGAGAGAGAGAGAGAGAGAGAGAGAGAGAGAGAGAGAGAGAGAGAGAGAGAGAGAGAGAGAGAGACACGGGATGTGGGTGGTGCAGCTCAACACTAGAGGGAGAGAGCAGTGAGAGTGTGAATGGGAGAGTGTTTGTTTGTGTAGAGAGAGAGCAATGTGAGTGTGTGAATGCGATGCATGTGCGGAGAGCGAGAAGAGGAAAGAGAGAGAACACAAGATGTAGGTGGAGCAGCTCAACAGTAGAGAGAGAGCAGTGAGGGTGTGAATGTGAAAGTGTTTGTTTGTGTAGAGAGAGAGCAGTGTGAGTGTGCCAGTGTGATGCGTGTGTGGAGAACGAGAAGGGGGGAGAGAGAGAGAGAACACATGATGTGGGTGGAGTAGCTCAACATTATGTGCGTGTGAGAGAGACCCTTATTCTTCTATCTAGTAAAGAATAAGGTGTGTACAAGTAATGGACGGTCAGACGCACCTGGCGTATCCGACCGAGGTAAGCGGCACACCGCCTTTTCCCCAACAATCTCTCACTTAAAGAAAAATGTGTCAATAAGTGGTAGTACTATAGGACCTAGTAGTATGTACAGTAGGTAAGGAAGAAAAATCCTCTCAACATATGCCCAATGGCTCTCTCAAAGACAATGCATGCTGCCATGTAGGCTCTAGCGGTGTGTGGAAGTGTATATCCTTGCTAGAATTACCATGCATACCCTACAGGTATTCTGTAATGACTTGCACCGCTCCATGATGCATCATACTAGTGTCAGTCATCGCACGACTGACAACCCTAACTACAAACGCTCCCACTATAGCTGCTATGTTGGTTCTCAACACTAAGAGGTCATACATGAGAGTCCCAAAGGCTGATGAAAAATGCCTAATCTGTGCCAGCATATCCATGCCAATTGCATTAACACCATGTGCAATGACCTCTGCCAATCTATCCGTAGTAGGTATCTCAACCCTCACTGCATCACCACTAAAACTAGTCACATGTGGACGTGTCAATCTTGAATCTAGGGTAGTCCTCAGTCCCTCATAATCCATAGGGACTGTATCCTCATGTTCTGGTATCAACATATCAGTCTCTAGCATGAACATTCCAAAGAACTCCACATCCCTCATCTTTGTGGTAGGAGGAATCTCTATCCTAAGAGGATCAATCCGATGTGTCTCGCTAGAGCATGACCACATTAACTCTGCATCTACAAACATGTCATGCACAGCACTCTGGAGATTATTTACAAAAGAATATGTCTGCAAAGTCACTGAGACTGCACCGTCTCGTACATGTGACTCACTACTCTGCTCCCTGACTAAAAAAGCGTGAAAACTTGTTGACACTCAAAACAACTCACCGACACTCAAAAGTGTTTGTGAAAATGCATGTATAATGGGTATCAACCATGTACCATAACCATGTGCAAATCCATTCGCAAAGACCATGAACCAAAGCCCAAAATTGCTGCCAAAGTATCCTATGAAAACTTGTGAAAGAAGCTCCATCTATGTGCTTGAAAAATCGCGTCTCTCAAGAGACCGTTCGATGGTTTGTAAATGCCTCTGTGCTTTGTTGCCCAAATCTACCAAAAAAACCTCAAACCACAAGCCCTGCACAAGCTGAATATGCATTTTCAGCTCAGAATTTATTCACCCATCTTCAAGCACCTGTCGTGCTTCCAAAAGTGCATCAAACTTGCACAATGTGTGAAAACCTAAAATTGTTGTATACAGTCAGTCCGAGCTAAATATCGGCAAAACGGTGAGGAATTTGTAAGAAGTTTCTTATGAAAAGTCGTAGACCATGTCGAAATAGAGGGGTTGCATAGGCAGAATTTTTAGATTTGCATTCTACAAGGAGAACAATGAATCTGAAAACAGTGCTGCTACGCACACAATTTATCTTCCACACTCCTTTTTGAGCTTCCACAAGAGCATACATAACTGAGCTCACAAGCTCCCATTGCATTCTAACAAAGCTTCCAAGCGTTCTTGATCTCTTCACCACCGAGAGAGAGTAAGCTACCACCTTAAATCTCTCGACACTGCCATGCTTTCTGTAATCACCATGCCCTTTGATACCAATTGTGAGTGCGTAGTATGTGCAGAGAGAGAGAGAGAGAGAGAGAGAGAGAGAGAGAGAGAGAGAGAGAGAGAGAGAGAGAGAGAGAGAGAGAGAGAGAGAGAGAGAGAGAGAGAGCACATGATATGGGTGGAGCAGCTCAACACTATGTGTGTGCAAGAGAGTCCCTTACTCTTCTATCTAATAAAGAATAAGGTGTGTACAAGTAATGGACGATAGGACGCCTAGCGTGTTTGACCCGGGTAAGAGGCACATCACCTTTACCCCAACAAGCATGTGCGTGAGGGAAGAGAGAGAAGGATACACACACACACACACATAGAGGATGTGCGTGGGGAATAGAGATGGGGAGTGTGTGTGAGAGTGGGTACCTAGAGAGAGAGAGAGAGAGAGAGAGAGAGAGAGAGAGAGAGAGAGAGAGAGCTAGAGAGATAGATGTAATTATCGTCCACAGAGGTTAGATATGACCCATGGGACCAAAACAAAAACATTACATATGTTCTTTCGGGGTGGAAGTGCTAGATACATATCAGTTAGGCACTGAGGGTCCATCAGGGGTAAAGGAGAAGGGAAAGGATAAGAACAAAGCAAAACCTAAGGGGGGGTCATGTGGGGGGGGAGATGGCTTGAGAGTTCGAAACTCCTGAATGGTGGATTTCCTGCCATGATAGACTACCCATTTACCTTGTTTACAAGCTTCATGCATCTTTTTGAGCTCGTTTGCTTTACGCTTGAGTTGATTTGTAGTTAATTCCTCGGCGATCCAAAGATTTGTCCCCTTGAGATGATAGGATTGACGTAGCAACCTCATCCGTTCTTCTTTGTTCTTGAAAGTGAGGATGCATTGGCCATGGGGCACACTCCTATGTGTGTCGTTGATCCAGGAGATAGTGTCGGGCTCGATATTGATTGGTTGAAGAAAGTCATTGAGCTTGATGATGGATTCTTCGAGAGTATCCTCCTCGGTGCACCATGGCTAGGAGAGTCCTCCAATCCTAGTCTTTAGGGCAAGGGATTCTTGTATCCGGCATTCTTGTAAGGCTGCTTGTATTTCGTTGCCAATCTTCTTGTGGGCTGCCTCATTGACTTCTTTCTGGGCTGTCTTGATAGTCTCGATGAGCGAAGCTTCGACTTCGAGTTTCTTTGCGAGCAAATTTTTACTCTCTTTAGTCTTTGTGTCCTCGAGCTTAATCAAGCGTTTTTTCAGTTCAACATTCTCCAAAGAAAGTTCTTGGATCTGGACACAAACCTAGTGTTATTACACCTTAGGGTGACTCATTTATGTTGTTTTGTTGTAGTTTTCCTAGGACATAGGTAGACTTTTTTATCAAAGAGTGATGATTAGGTTGTTGGGTTGATACATTTGATTGATAGGTTCACTTCTTGAGGTTGATACCTTCAAAGAGTCATTGTGTCCCATCCAAGTCAATTCCCAAAGTATTGATATATTATGTTAGTGCAAGATAGCTATGCTACATTTGTCATAACACCCCGCTACTATCATCCATGGACCATGTACCTCTCACAAGCAATTCATTGAAAGTAGCATCATGATTCATAGTTATTTTCTTGGAGGTAGAGTCATAGAATTTGTAGCCTTTGGAAGTGTCAGAATATCCAATAAAAGTAACTTTAAGACCAATAACATCAAGTTTTGCTCATGTTTCTTTGGAAACATGAATATAAGCAATACATTTAAAGGTTGAAAAATGAGATACAAAAGGAATTTCACCGTTCCATACTATGATGGGTATCTAACTAGAAGGAGTAGTAGTAGGAAGATGATTTTGAACAAATAATGTTGTCAAGATAGCTTCAACTCAAAAATTCAACTCAAAAAACATGAGATAACCTAGAATGAATGAGCATACATCTGACAGCATTAAGAATAGTGTGATTCTTACGTTTAGCAACACCATTTTGTTGAGGCAAATATGGAATAGTGTGTTCATGATGAATACTATTGTCAGCATATTAACTCTCAAACTCACGAGAAACATATTCTCCTCCATAATCATTGCAAACTCTCTTGAGATGACGACCAGTTTGAAGTTTTGCAACCTTGTGAAATTGTTTGAAAATAGATAATGCCTCACATTTTTATAAGTAAGAAAACACTTATATACCAAGAGTAATCATCAACAAACGTAATGAAACAACGATGTTGTGATCTTGATGAAGGTAATGGTCCACAAATGTCACTATTAACAAGATCCAATAGATCATGAGAATAAGTTACATTTAAGAGAGAATAGGGTTTGAAATTGTATTTACCAAGAGCACAAAACTCATAGACCTCCATTTGAGTATATAGGGTTTGAAATTGTATTTACCAAGAGCACAAAACTCATAGACCTCCATTTGAGTATGAGCTTTAAGATCCATGCCAGTACAAGATCATGACGATGAAGGTCAAGGAATTTTAAGAAATCAACATGAACAAAGTGGTGATGTCATACCTTGCAATATGATCACTAGAGCAATGATAACATTTGCTACAACATCTTCAAAGAGAGTTCAGACCAAGTACCATTGCAGGAAGCGATCACAATAGCCTGTCCACGTTTCTCAATGCGGTATTTGCTATGATCAAATCCAACAAACAAACCAAGACCAACGAGTCTTGCGATTGAGAGAATTACATTTTAGATTTGGAACATACAACCCCTCCCAAAACACGAGTTGAAGAAGATAAGGCACCAAGATATAAATCTCCAATACCCTTTACTTGAAAAGTTGTAAACAACACACTTAACAGGTAGTGGATGATGATTATGTAGCAACTAAGATTGATGTAATATTTTTTTTGTAGCACCAAAATTGATAATGAAAAGTGAACCATCACATACATGAAGTGTTCTGTCTAGAGGAACCAAGCATAAAACACAACTTGTTTTCAATACAATGTTATTATGATATTCAAAAACATATACTCTATTTTGATATGCATCAAATCGTCGCTTCAAGAATATTTAAGAGAGATGATCAAATAATTCACAATAATCACAACAAGAAGAAGAATCCGTACATAAACGTATGAAATTTGAGACGAGAGAAAATACCACCTTGATGACCACCTTTGTGGTTTTGTTGTTGAAATGGATGCCTTTAAACATAAAAAGCCCGTTCCAACTATTGTGATGCAACCTCCTCTTGTGAAATCATAGCTGCATCATGACTAGTATTACGTCGTTATTGACATTGAGAGTGTTCAAATAAAGATATGAAAGTTTGGTGAAAATCTAGACCGTCCTTGTTAGAAAGAATTGTAACAATATTATCATAAGGAGAATCCTTTATTGTACAAGAAGGAGTGTAATCATCTGCTTTTATGGAATAGGGTCACCTGTAACAATAAGTTGATTAATAATAGATTTGAAAGACTCAATATGTACTGTCATAGTAGTATGAACTTCATATTGGAAATTGGTAAGCAAACCTCTCAAACAAAGTATTTTTGTAGCAGAATTCTTCTAAAAGTTTGCTATAAGATACTTCCATACGTACTTGAAAGTAGAAAGTTTATACACATCAAGAAAAAAAGAATCACTAAGAGCAGAAAGAATGTACCAATGATCTACTTTATCACACCAATGCTAATCCA